>NC_034597.1:13967495-13972495 GCF_900095145.1 Mus pahari | reverse complement strand
TGTCCCAGAAAGGCATTACCCAGATGAAAACCATGTATGTATTTCTCCAGAAGATGGGGCTGCCCCAGCCACAGCTCTGCAACATCCAAACCCAAGATGGAACAAGGGGCTGTTGCTTTTCCTAGGAGCCGTGCCGACTAAGGTGAGTTTTCATCGAAGTAGAAAGAATGCCCTTAACAAATGAATAATTCACAAAATGCCCACATGCTGTGTGTCTCTGTAACAGGAACTCAATTGAGCAACAACAACAAAAAATAAAAAATAAACCCACACTTATTGTGATATACAATAAGATCCAAATGCTCAAAAGTTGCACTTATCTCATTACTCAGAAATATGTCCAGGGCTTGAAATGAATAGCTATTTAATTTCAAATAGGAAAAATGGCATTCCTCTATTTACACGCCCCCTGTTAAAATCAACAAAAAAAAAATGTAGGTATAGTGTGTGTTCTGCCGAAGGCAGATCAAAGCAAAGCCTGAACATGGCTCTGCCCCATTCCCACAGACTCCCATGTGAGTGCTTGTCATTACATCAATTTAATCCCCTGCCACTTCAGGCCGCTGTTCGTCAGGCTGAATGAAAAGCACAATAGCTGGTATTTAATGTGATGGTGTTCCTTTCTCCAGCCCGCCTCTTTAAAGCAGAAGTTTGTCAAATGTCCAAAATTCCCTTTACAGCTCATTTGAGATGCATAAACAATCCCAAAGACAGAAAGGAAGAAAAATAATAATTTGCCATCTTAAGGAGCTTGGCTGCTGGGGGGAAGTATTGAACTCTGGGCGCCTTGCTGCTGCCTTGTGATGTAGGCCATTCAGCCCCACGGCTCGCCAGGCATGCCTAGGGCAGCTGTAGCTCTGACCCTGTCTCATTGACTGTGTCTGGACTCCTTGGCAGGGCACTATCTCTCCTGACAATCCCTGAGGGAGAAAGCCGTTTCCTCTCCGCATGCCACATCTTTCCTGTGGGAACCCTGGCCATATGTCTACTGCCTGTGCCATCCCACATGCTCCCTCAAATGGCCAAGACTTAGAGCAAATTCAGCCATGGGGACTGCCTTTGGCTAAAGTCACATTGCATTGAGAGGTGAGAACATACTCTTCACGCACACTCAAAGGCACTCTGAAACTCAAACAGGTAGAGGCCAGAGGCATTTGGGGGAAAACAGAAGTTATATCCACCCTTCCTGGCCATTTATAGATTACCCCCAAATCTACTGCGTGATGTGTCTACCAGTTGGTGGTAGCAGAGGTAGACTCAGAAAGCCACACACTCACAGCAAGAGCTCTGCACCCTAAGAATCATGTGGTATTTTCCTTTATCCTGTTTCCAATGTTGAAAATAAACTGACTGTGGTTAGAGGGGAGGTCCCAGCACACAGAAAACCAGCCACATCCCCTGATCGTGGTGATCCAAAGCCTTCCAGTGACCAGAGGAGCTCAGTGCTTTTGAAGCCAGGCTCACTTGCCAAAGGAGAACCTCTAGGTGATCAACCTGACTCTGATCTGTCACCCAGACATCTCTGGGTGCTCTAGACTATGTCAATGAGCCATCGATGTACTGAAAAGTCTTCATATAGACATGTTATTAATTGCTACAGACAGGACGAAAGTCGTAGCTCTCCAAGAGCTTTTAGAGATCTTCTTCTAGGGACAGAGAAGACTCTCTTCTCATCCAAGCCCATCTGCAGATGTCTCATGGCCTACTTGATATCAGGAGAAAGTAATATGATCATCTTTAAAATACCAATGTTATCCCCAGAGAAAAAGAGTCATCTCAGTATTTTAAAATTCCAATAATGAAAACAGGGCCTGAGGTCACAAAGTCTCTGTAGTCTTCCATACTGGGAAACCAGTGTCATCAATTCAGGATTTCTCAGTTAGGAGCTAGCATTCTCTCTCTCTCTCTCTCTCTCTCTCTCTCTCTCTCTCTCTCTCTCTCTCTCTCACACACACACACACACACACACACACACACATACACACACACACACTCTTATTCATAGATTTCTCTTCTAGCCCATTCTAAATATTTATACTACAATAACACCTTATACTGATGTCTACTATGTAGAAAATAGCAGTAAAGTCCAGGCAGAACACCTGCTTCTGTGATCATGGTTTCTCTAGTCACTGACCTCAAGAGTCCGCCCCCATCACTCTCCTTACACAGGACTTCAGAAACATCACCCCTCCACACATCCCTAACTACCAACAAACACCCAGATCCCAATCCTCTTATAACCTTTATTAGCCATCAGGCCCAATTCTTTGTCTAACTTAGATACATGGAAATGTCCCCTCTCTGTTCATAGCTGTCATTAAGTAATAGTGGCCTGACTAGCAAGTCCCTTAAGGAGAGAATATTCAGGGAGGGAACATATTCACATTCATTCCCTGGCCCTTTCTCAAAGCCACGTACTTTTTAGCTAAAGAGGACCCCTGTTCACTTGGTAGATGAGAACTCAGAAGCCATGAAGGTTGAAGTACTTGTTTCTGGCCTTCTGGGAAATTCTCACCGTCCAAGTACTCAAGAGGGAGGTATCCTGACCTAAGCCTCTTCAGAGGGACATATGTGACAACCATGTGTCAAGGAGTACTTAGACATATGTGACAACCATGTGTCAAGGAGTACTTAGAGCAGAACAGGGTGTCTCACACCAGAGAAGTTTTCTTACGATTGGACCAGCCTCTGGCTCATCTCTGCTGCTTGTTCTTCCCCATCATTATCACCTGGCCAGATTCACCATCTCCTCCTCCTAGAACATGTCATTCAAAGAGACCATTGTACACAGAGAAAATGGCTTTCCTAGTCCAAACTCAAACTGGCTAATACAGAAACAGAGGTTTTGGGGATGGGGGCGGGGGTGGGTTACTTGGTTGATTTCATTTGTGTTTTTTTTTTTTTATTATTTATACTACTATATAATCTAAACTGGTCTTGAACAAATAATCCCCCTGCCTCATCTTCCCTAGTTCTAGGATTATAGTCACAGGAAAGCAGAGGGAAGTCGTCTATTCTTGCTAGAAGTATGGGTTTCAGCCAGTTTGAATTCTGTGAACATGGCCCTAACCATATAAATACAAGTAGTAAGCCCATCCCTGAATCATCCCCAATACCCCAGCACTTGAAAATAATAGCATGCCGTATGCATGCAAGCTCAAGCACATGCACACGCACACACACACACACACACACACACACACACACACACACACAGGAACTTTGAATGTGAAGCGGTGGAAAGGCAGACAGGAGGAATCCTAGCCAAGGCAAGGAGGAAAATCGAACTCTTGAAAATTACAAAGCAGAAGATGCCAAGAGAGATCCCTCACTGTCGAGGCTGCTTACTGCAGCAATCTCTCCTCGTTTGGGGAGGACATCAGCAGGCCTGACTTTTGTCACCAGTCACTCCGCACTCGCTTTAATTACGCAGCACACAAACAGACATTTTCTTTCTGATCACATAAATCACATTGCTGTGACATGAGGCTCAATAGGCACGGCTAGAACAATGTGGTGAGAGCTATCGACTCCATCACTCAAGTCCACAAGGTGTATCATTTAGCCAAGAGTGATAATTAGACGCAGAATATACTGAGAACTGTCAATAGGCATGTCAATAGGAGAACTCTTAGCATCTAACACCCAGTGAATCAATGGTGTTTTTCAGCTATAAAATCAAGAAAATGATAGCTTTCAAATGAATGGTGGAAAGGAAACAGGAGCCTCCTTGGGGAGGAATAAAACAGCTCAATTTTCCCTCACTGAGTGCCTCTCCAACTACCTCACTCAATGGAAAAGGTCACAATGCATTACAGCAAAATATCTGTGAAACAAGATGTACAACAGCGCGGGGACATGACACGCTGCCTGGGCACCCCACAAAGGGCTCACTAGCTTTGACCTGACAGGAGCTGCGAATGGGATGGCAGATGGCAGACTAAGAACACGAGATGGGCACCAGGGAGAGGGAGTCAGACTGTGGCTGAGCTACAGGGAAAGCAAGCATCATGTGGAAGAGGAGTGCATGCTCTCTCTCCTGGGGAGGGGCTCCTGAGCCCAAGCACACAACAAGAGGTGCTGCTGGGAAGACCTCCACTTAGCAGTGCTGCACAGAGTCTCACAAGCAGAATAAATACTAACAGAAGACACATACAGGAAGTTCCTTATGTTCTAAGCCACCTAGTATTCTAAGTACTGTGCGTATATAAATCCACGTAGCCCACATGCAGACCCGTGCGGGAGGTAGCTCATTAAACCCACTTCACGGACTAGGAAAGTGAGGCATAGAAGCTTAGATAATTTGCACAATTGCTACAGAAAGAATATAACAGAACCAGAATGCAGACACAAGCATTCTAGGTCCTGAGACTGCTCTGACCCACAAGGCAACAACTGGAGGTGTCAGCATCTGGGTTACCTAGCCTTTCTCTTCCAGCCACAGCAGGTGGCAGCTGAACCAGTTTGAAAAGCTAAAGGATAGTGTGGGTTGCTTGGGTGGGTCGGGCAACTTCTTGGGGTCTGTTGCCATGATCAGGAGACCTAGAGAACTGGTCAGCACCCATTGAGCTTGCTTGGAACCTTACACAAAGCCTGATACCACACCTTTTTTTTTGTTTTGTTTTGTTTTTTTTCATTTGGCAGTTCAGTAAGCCAATCATGGAGAGGTTTATAAAGTCTCCATATCAGGCCAACTAGACAGCTCAGTGGATAAAGACATCTGCAAACCAAGTCTGAAAATCTGAGTTTGGTCCCTGGTCAGAATGGGAGAAGAGAACAGATCAGCTATTCTCCGTTACGGGAGAAGAGAACAGATAAGCTATTCCCTATAAGCTATTCTCTGGCCTTGACACTTGTACAAACACACACAGAACAAATAATAATATGATTAAGGTGTTTTAATCCTCACACTACCAGCTCCCACATCTAAGGCTGAGGCAGGACTCTAATGATCTCTCTCTCTCTCTCTCTCTCTCTCTCTCTCTCTCTCTCTCTCT
>NC_034597.1:13925585-13967346 GCF_900095145.1 Mus pahari | reverse complement strand
TCTCTCTCTCTCTCTCTCTCTCTCTCTCTCTCTCTCTAGCTGGGCTCTCACTTGGCATCCTCCTCTGAAGGCTGACAGGGGGGCTTTGCACGAAATCTACCAGCAACGGTACTGCCAAATTTGGTGAGTCCTCAATAAATATTGGGAGGAGTACATGGATGGAGACAGATGAGGAGGCAGAAGGGAGGGGTTCTGGAAACAGAGCCACATGCAGAACACATTAATGCATGCATCTGCACAGGCTCGAAATAGCGCCTTTGTAATTAACAAATCAAGAGAATGCGCATGAGTCTCAACTTCTGGCTTCACTCTAAGTTAGCATTTGTTTATCTGATTACTGCTACAGTTTCCAGGGGCTTGGGATGTATTAAATGGGTTGAATGCAAAGTAGTAAATCTCATTTCAAGCAGCATTTATTAAATACTTATCATGTAGGGGAGCCGGGCTTGACTTTTGTTTTTTAAATACTGGTTGCTTAATCATCTTTGTCCTCGAAGCTATCATTTCAATTTGGGGGGGAAACACTTTTTGCTGTGATGAAGGAACTCTACCAATGACATTGCCTTCAGTAAAACAAACCAGCTGTCGTTTCATGGAGAAGAACTTCAGTCTTATGCAGCTGTTGTTTCATGGAGTAGAACTGCAGTCTTATGATTAGTTAATCACAAATGGACATTAGCTAGGAGACATTTGTGGTGACTTACAGGGATACATTCACATTGACCACTATACTCTAGGCTTTTATCCAGGGCTCCTCCTTCCCTACCCATGTTCTTCTATATCACTAGAGAGTCACAGCTGTGTCACTAGCAAGGTAAGGAGGTCTGGCCCAGATTGGGGCATCGGATAGCAGCACTCACAGCTCATAGGCATCACCAACACCCTCATATATCACGAATCCGGGCTGCTACCTCCCGGCTTCATTTCTTCGCCCTCTAGAGCCTAAGAGAGGTTACATGATACATTTTCTCTTTAAAAAGTAAAAGACTAGCCAAGGGAAAAGCCACGGTACTGTCTATGTCTCCAAGTCCTCTGAGCTTCATACTGGCTGTTCCCTTTGCTTCTCACGCACTTCTAGAAGAGTCCACAGTCTCTCTCACATGGCAGGTCTTAGGAACTCATCATCAATGCCTGTCCCCTTAATGTGCTGCCATCCGAGGAGCTCATCCACGAGTCACTCTTGGCTCTAGAATCCTTAGAGCAAACTGGAAACTGCCTGCTATTTATTTATTTGCTTTTCCCAACTACAAAGGAAACTTCATGAGTTGATGGCTTTATTTTATGCATGTCTAAACTATAATATGCCAATCTATGCTTTATGCAGAAAATGCTTTAGATCTGAACTGTGTGGACAGGTGGGTGAATGGGTGAATGCATACATGTCTCTAGATGTACAAACAACAATGACAATCACGAGGTCTCCAGTGGAGGAGTTAGAGTAAGGACTGAAGGAGCTGAAGGGGTTTGCAACCCCATAGGAAGAACAACAATATCAACCAACCAGAGCTCCCAGGGTCTAAACCACCAACCAAGGAGTACACATGGAGGAACCCATGGCTCCAGCCGAATATGTAGCAGAAGATGGCCTTGTTGGGCATCAATGGGAGGAGAGTCCCTTGGTCCAGTGAAGGCTTGATGCCCCAGTATAGGGCAATGTGAGGGCAGGGAGGCAGGAGTGGGTAGATGAGTGGGGGTACACCCTCATAGAAGAAGGAGGAGGGAGGATGAATGGGATAAGGAGTTTCTGGGGGGAAATCTGGAAAGGGGATAACATTTGAAATGTAAATAAATAAAATATTCAATTAAAAAATCACTTAAGAAATGAGACAGGACTTGAGTCACTTAATGGCATACAACTTCAGGGAGGATAACTGAAAGAGAGGCTGTACTATAGAATCCTGTTGTAGAATCCTATATGCTAGAAAGGGACAGTATAGTCCTAACAGCCTACAACACCAGGAAAGAAGAATACAGAGGATATAGGACAGATACCTCCAGTTGGCTTCATGTCAACCTCACAGAGGGATACAGCAATTGTTTGTATAGAATCTTCTTTTATGTTTAGAGGAAAAGTACTCTTGTTTCATCTCTGATGAATAAGAATTGTCATTTTATTTACTGGAAATCAAGTACAAGCAGGTAAAAAGTGGAGGATGGTGGCCTTTAAGAAGAATGGTAATGAGTTATGCTTGTTACAGCACTCTAAGGATGCCCCTCCATGGTGTGCACTGCACACAGCAGCCAGATCCTCCTGGGTTGAAAACTAGGTTTCAGAGAGGTCAAAGTGGTGGCAAATCATGGAAGGGAATGCCAGAAGGAAGGGTGTGGTAGAGACAGAATATCTGTGTACATCTGCTTATAAAACTATTACTAAGCCTTTGGAGTGAGACTATGCAAGGCAAGTTCACATAGTCTGACCTAACTGTGTTAAATGTGAAAGATCATAAACTGTCCATCAAGGAGGTGTGAGAGACTGGCATATATCTACAATGAGGTAAGAGTGCTTGGAAAACAAGCTCCTTGGGCTTTGTGATCCTGGTCCCTGAAGGGAAATGTTTGAAAAGTGTAGACATTGCCTCAGCATTATGGTTTTATGCTAGAATCAATTACCAAATTAAAACAGATCTTCATTCCTAAGGGATACGGTGAGCAACCCCAACATCAAGGCAATCAGACACTAATTCAGGTACAAATGTGAACCTAGGATAAAAGTTGGTGTTTTCAAAGAAACATGACAGAACTGAAAGTACCTGCAAAATGGTAATACAACAAAAAATACCAGGTATATACAAAAACAAACATGTTGCTCACTATTAAAAGAGATTTCTGGCAATAAATAAAGATTTTGAGAGAATTCAAAATAAGTAAAAAGGGCTTTATTTATTTATTTATGTATTTATTTATTTGTTGAGGCAAGGTTTCTCTGTATAGACCTGGCTGTCCTGGAACTCACTCTGTAGACCAGGCTGGCCTCGAACTCAGAAATCCGCCTGCCTCTGCCTCCCAAGTGCTGGGATTAAAGGCGTGCGCCACCACTGCCTGGCTAAAAAGGGCTTTAAAATGCTATTGTGTATATAAGAAACTTAAGGAAAAGACTTATAATGAGTAGAAAAATAGGAAATATCAATAGAAAAATTAAAACTATAAAGAACTACATTAAATTCTCAGTAGTAAAATAACTGAGATGAAAAGTTCACTGAATAATGTTAACACCAGGTGGAAATAAGGCGGTAGAAGGGCTGCGCATTCAGCTTGAAGAGGGATCAATAATATCAGAAAAGAGGTCAAACATGTTTATCTAACCTGCAAATATATTAAAATAAATTAGACAAACATGGAGTAATAGTAAGGTGTCTAACACATCCAATCAGAATTGGGGAAGTGGGAAGAAAGACTGAAGCAAAGATACTTCTTAAAAGAGACAGAAATCCCCTCACCCTACATTTGATGAAACGAATATGCTAATGAACAGGGCTTTATCAACTCCAAGCAAGGTAAATACCAAGTAAAATCTTTGAAAATCAAACTTAAAAAGTAAATCCTAAAAATTATGCAGAGGACAAGGACCATTAATACACACAGGCAGAGTAACATGCAACTGACAGCCGACTCGTGTTTAAGGACAATGAATGTCAGTGGATAGTTGTCTCTTTTAAAGTTCGGAAAGGAACTATGAGTCCCTGCCAGGGCTCTTCTTGCTGTGTATAACATTCTAGGCTTGATCCTCAGGAGAAATCAAACAATAGAAGCAAAAACAACACAGAATTTCATATGCAAGAACAATAGCTTTTCGGCACAGAGAGATTGGTAGAGACTGGAATTGCTGTGAGTCACCTGTAGGACCAGAAGGGGCCATCACAGAGTACAGGGGTCTGAGTGAACTACCAGGAAAGAACCTTAAATCTCCAAGCACCCCCAGACTGCAGAGATCAATGGCTGGTTCTCACTTGTCCCTCTTACATGCCAAGTGTGCATGTGTGCGTGTGTGCGTGTGTGTGTGTGCGTGTGTGTGTGTGTGTGTGTGTGTGTGTGTGTGTGTGATATAAAGGGAAAACTATAGGAAAGGGAGAAAACTAGTGAGAAGACAAGGGAAAGTAATAGGGGGTGGCAAATATAATCATACTTATATGTTTATTTACATGTAATATTGTTGTGATAAAACTCATTCTTTTGTGAAATAATTAATTAAAATGCTCAGGTTGTTATAATTATACAAACTTATATTGTAATAACTCTGAGTAGGTTGTAAAATCAGGCAAAGTTGAGGACATAAATTTTAATCTCTAAAGGAGTCACTGGAAGGAAAATGGCTTAAAAATCAGAAAGTGAATTAAAATGAAATGCTAAACAAATTCAATTCATTTAAAAGAAGTGTGAAAAACCTAAGAAAGATAAAAATAGACAGTACAAATACAAAATATCATGTCAAGTGATAGACTTAGGTGAAAACATTTTAATAATTATATGAAACATAAGTGACTGAATACTGTGATAAAAAGAAAAAGACCACTGCAAGGAACAGAACACACATTCCCAAATGAGTGTTGCCTACAAAGATGATGTCATAAGCTTACAAACAGGATGAAACAACACATAGACACTGGGAAAATGCAAGCTTCAAAGGACATTAAAAAGATGGTGTGGCTACAGTAATAACAGTAAACATTAAGGGAGAAAAGTAAATATGAAGACTAGAAACATTGCCAAAGATTTAAAGAGGGATGCTGCACAGTGCTGCTGCTACACAGTGACACTGTTGCACAGTGATGCTGCTACACAGTGACAATGCTGCAGTGATGATGCTACACAGTGATAATGCTGCACAGTGACGATGCTACACAGTGATGCTGCTGCACGGAGACAATGATGCACAGTGGTGATGCTGCACAGTGGTGATGCTGCACAGTGATGCTGCCATATGGTGATGATGCTATATACTGACTAGCACGTCAGACCATGAAAAGCACATATAGGTCATAAATGTAATACTCAGAGTCGAAACAGATAAAGCATAAAGTACACAAGTTTAGAAGGTAAAGCTGAAAAATACATAATTGCCATTAATAATAATGTATACCCTTCTTGGTAATAGATGGACTTAACTGAACAAAATCTAGTTGGGGAATTAGGAGATTTGAATACTGCCGAGTGATAACTATAGGCCAAATAATAGCAGAAGATACATTTCCCCAAGTACACATGGCATATTCATAAAAGGAGACCATGTGCAGTTAAGACTCTTTAAATTTACAAATACTATATATTTGAGAGGGTTTTACCTTAGGCCAGGCCGGCCAGGAAGTAGCTATCTTGACCAAAACGAAAATTAAAACGCAGGGAGACCCACTTGCCTCTGCCTGCTGAGGGCTGGGCTTAAAGCATGCACCACCACACTCAGTCCCAAACGCTGAGGTCTCAGAGGGTACATTTTCTGAGAAAGCAGCATCAGTTTTGAACTCACCAAAATATGACTTCTTCAAAAGCACAAATAATTGAAAATTCAAGAGCTCCCATTTAAAAAAAAAAAATATTAGATTGAAAATGAAATCACAGAAAGTTCAAAAATACTGCAACATCACATAAGTTGGAAAAGAAAACTAGAAAAAAAAAAGTCCATAGATACTGTGGGAAAGTCTGTGAGTTCATTATAAATATGAAGACTGTAACACCATTAACCAAGGTTCTATGTTAATAAGCTAAAAGAAACAGCAAAGTAAGGGGGGAAGAGGCAGGAATCAATGAAATGAAAGACTAACAATAGAGAAAGCCAAGGGCTCTTAAAGAGCAGCAAAGTAGGTGACACATATGACCTTGCATGGGATGCAGAGTTCCAGCATCCCACCCTGAAAGCCCAATCAGTCGGGAAAAGGGAAGTTTACATCAGAGTTTGTTGACTCTGTTCTAAAACCTTTACACTTCTAAGCATTCCATTACAAAACACGGCAAGGGCAATCCCCAGGCTGGGAGACAGACTTTATCTGCCAGGTAAAGAAACGATATCCATAACAGGTAAGAGGCAGTCACAACTCAGTAAGAGAAGCAATGATAGGCCCGAGTAGATTCATCCCACAAAGAGAACCAAAGATGGCCAATCCACCTTGCAAACATGAGAAATCGGGAGGGGATCGTTGGGCATTTGGCAAATGTTCATGAAAACCCAACGAGATGCATCATCATCACAGCAGGATGATGGCCAAGGCATGAAGGATGTGAAGAAGGCAGAGCTCTGATGTACTGGTGGTGGGGATTGAAATCGCTCATTCAGAAAGGAAAATAAAAACCAGAGCATGTTCAGGGGCAGTGAATGGAAGTAGAAGTCATGTTAGGTGAAGTGTCCAGACTCAGAAAGGAACGTGCTGCATGTTTTCTCACATTGGCAAATCCTAGATTGTAGTCTTTATATATGTGTGCAGGTGTTAGTCACAGAACTAGAACAAGGCCCATAAGACCAAAGGAGATTGTCAGCAGGTGAGGGAGAGAAGGGAGCCGTAGAATCCATGTGACATCAGAGCACGTGAAGTGAGGATATACTGAGTAGAAGAGAGGTAGAGGAAGATAAAGAAAAACATTTTTATTCCATAAATAAAATATTTATTTATTACAAGTTATTAAAATTCTATATTTTTTATTAAAATTCTGTAATCAGACCCATTTGTTTATACACTAACTTTAAAATAAAATCAAGTGGCATTTCTACTCTGATAGTGACCTTTAAAAAGTTAAACATAGTGGCGCATGCCTTTTAATCCTAGCACTCGGGAGGCAGAGGCAGGCGGATTTCTGAGTTTGAGGCCAGCCTGGTCTACAGAGTGAGTTCCAGGACAGCCAGGGCTATACAGAGAAACCCTGTCTCAAAAGAAAAAGAAAAAAGTTAAACATAAATCTTACTTTTCCACACAGTCTAGCAATTTTACTCCTTCTCATCTACTCAACGAGAATTAAGCATTTGTGGGCACAAAGTTGTCGAAACAAATGTTTATAGAAGTGTTCTGTCTAAACAAATAACAAAAGTGTTATACATAAGAATTCTAAACTAGAAACAATCAAAATGTTCACTTGCTGCAAATAGTTAAACATTCCGTATTCCCCATGGGAAAACTACTAAGCAATGAAAAGGAAGAAAGTACAGACTCCTGTCACTGCGTGAACGAACTCTAAAAACTTAATGCTACGAAAGAAGTCAGATGCTAGGGACCAGACGGAGTGTCTGATTCAGAAAAGTCAGTAAGAGTGGAAAGACGGTTATCATCGGTTAACTAGGTCAGGACCAGGGGTGACTGCAAGGGGATGTAAGGAATTCGGAGGTGATCATGGAAATGTCTAATATTTGGCTGGAGCAACTGCTGTATTAAAACATCACTAAACGTAGAAAGGGCACTTTTATATGTTACAAACTATTCCTTCAATGCCCCAGCTATAAATATTGGTAAACTTCTGGTCAGCCTGATCAAACAAAAAAATAGAGGAAAAAAAATCTGCACTCAAATTTGGATTATCACCAAAGTCATGGGGAATATGAAAGAACACTATAAATAACTGCCAATGAATTCATCAATTCGGTCAAATAAGGGGGAATATGCATTTTTAAAAGCAGCTTAAGAAACTAGCCGAAAAGGAAGCAAAATTCAACAAGTTTGCATTTATTGAAGGAATTGAGTTACTAATTTTTAAAGCTTTCTCTTGAGAAAATTGGCAGATCCAAAGGTTCCACTTCTACCAAAAATTTGGAAAGACACACAAAAATTTGCACAAACAGAGTGCAAGAGAAGGGAGAGTACTTGTGAACTCATCTGGAGATGAGTGACCTTTTTATCTAAATCTAAGAGAACACAAGGAAGGGACAACTCTCCATTACAAACATAGACTTCAGAACCTTGGAACAACAGCAAGTGGGACCCTGACACGTGTAAAAGGGAATGAGGCATCATGACCAAGTTATTCATAGCCTCAAATTCAAGGTGAGTTTGATATTTGAAAAGAAACTTATCACATTCAGCGCATTAACAGAAAAAAGAAAGAAAAAGTCCACATGACATATAGAGGCAGGAAAACCGTCAGGCGAAATCCAAAATTCCCTCCTGATAGAGTGGGGATAAAGGACAGGTGAGAAGAACCACATCCCACATAAGCACACGGTAACAATTGAAAGCGCTCTTGTAAGACTGAAGTCAAGTGAGGATGCCTGCATTTGCTGCTCACGTTCATCGTCATGTCACGCTATCTAGGGCAGTGCAATAAGAAATCTGAACAACGATTCATATCCAGGGAAATTAATTCAACATGGATCAAAGACCAAAACAGAAAAGCTGACATTCTCAGAATTCTAACAGGGGGCAGAGAGGTGGTTCCGTCGGTAAATTTATGGCTGTGTAATCACTAAGACCTGAATTCAGATGCCCGGCACATACATAAAAAGGCAAGCACCGCAATGTGCGTCTGTAATCCCAACACCAGAGATGAGGCAGCCAGAGTAGGCTCTCCAGGGCCTGCTGACCAGCCAGGCTGTGTAAATCTATGAGATTCGTGCTCACTAACAGACCTCTCTCAAAGACAGAAAATGACTGAGGAAGACTCCTGATATTGACCTCTGGTTTGTATACTCACACACACACACACACACACACACACACACACACACAAAAACACACAGAGAGATTAGTTGGGAAGACTAACAACAACAACAACAACTTTTGGATAGATCTAGAATTAACACAACCCAAATGCTGCCAGCTCATATTGTAAAGGACACAATTACATTGGGACTCTTATAAGTTACAACACATCTAAACCTATACCTACCCTGTAACCTGAAACTACTACACTTCCACTGTAGATAAGTTATGAACAAGAATCAGTACCACAGATGAGACTTTCAATAGGTGTGACACAGGTGAGTCTCAGAGATTAAGAAAATGGAAAATACACACAATAGTATTATCGCACAAGCCCACTGATGCAAATGAACATGAACTGCCCGTAAACAATGTGTGACTGTGGGGATTATCCATCAATGTGAACAGAGAAGTTTCTGTCGTGGTGGAAAGTGTGCAGCTCCATAGTATTTGCACTTACAATGATCCATGGGCAGCATACAAAAGGCCTGCACCAAGTCCATCTCAGTTTAAAGAGAAAAGCTAGTTGGCCAGTGTACTGGTCGGAGACACTTTAATTATGCTGTAACAAACAGCACCCAAATTTGAGGGTCTGCTATAAAAGTAAGTCTGATGGCCAAATGTAGCCTGTGGCTAAAAGTTTATTGGAAAGTAGCCAGAAATCTTATTCATACGGTTTTCATACTTTCCCTCCCTACAAGGTCAGAGTTGAGAAGGTATAGTGAAAATGTAAAATATTTCCTATATGATTGTTTTTAGATGGGAGTTTTTCTGCTTTCCAGGCTGGGCTTCAACTCATGATCCTCCCGTTTCAGCCTTCTGAGTAGGATCACTTCTCAGCCAGCTGCACATCAACCAAGAACCAGTGGGAATCTGTCCCACATACTTGGCTATAGGCTGTAGCGGACAGACAGATCTCTGGAAGGGTGCTGGTCCTGTGACTGAGGAATGAGAACACACTATGGAATCTTTCACCAGCAGTCAAGCTATCTGGCTCCGCAGCAACTTCTCTTTATAACTGCTGAGCAAGAGCGACTCAAAAGACCCGACTCACTCACAGTGCCTCTGTGTTCACACAGGTGCCCAGGAGTGGAGAAGCATGGGGGAACTTGCCAAGGAGCCCTAATGCCTATCACAATTAAAGGGAAAGTCAATTAGTCCAGGTGTTTATTTTCAACAAACCTGCATAACCCTGCTGAAATACTGCCTTAGGAGGCAGACAGCCTGACGGGCAAGCTCCTGAAAGATGCCTATAGCTCTGCCCTTTAGCTCCTATTCACTCATTAGAGCGACTCAGCACAGCTTCTCGCTATCACCTCCACTTTTAATAACTTCAATAAAAAAACAAGAAAAGGACATGTCTCAGACCCGCCTCTACCACTTTCCACAGCTTTATCAGTCTCTGCTTCTGGAGCAACTTAGCTCTAAGACCAACAGAGCTTCTAATTACCCAGGCATACTAGACAGCCTCAGGATTTCAGAGTCTTCCCTGTGGTTCCAGTGACTGAGACACCTGCCCCTGCCATTCTCACCCTCTGACCTCAGCCTGACAGTCTGCCCTCAGTTACTGATCTTGTCTACACAGCCTTCTGTGAGCAGCTCAGAAAGAGAATGGCATGGCAATTGTAGCAGAACAAAACCACCACTCCCCGAGCCATTCTGGAAAAAAAACAAAACAAAACAAAACAAAACCCAAGGATCAAGTCACAATGCTCTCCCCTTGTAGGCAACAAAAACCACTAGGCTACGTCACACTCGCTAAACGCCAGGCTGTTTTCAAAACACTCTTTTGTACCATTGGGTCCCCATCATTACCCACAGGCATGTATTGTGGTCTTTAATACAGATACAAGAGCACTGGGGCAAAAGGAAGCCAGCTTACTTATACAAGCTCCCACCCCTGGACGGGCATTTCCCCCCCACCCCCCGCCCAGGTTAGCTGACATTTCCAAACATACTCCTGATTCCACTGTTCCTCACACTGGGGACAAACAGTCTCTCCCCTTTGAGAAGAGAATGTGCTTAGTGGCATCAAAAAAACTAAGTTAATGAACCAAAGAAGTAAGCACAGTATCTTATTACTTTCTCATCTCCGAGAGAGCTGGAAACACTGGCACTGACCCGCCAATAGCAGCCTGACTAGGGTTTGTTTTGATTCAGGAAGCCAGACTGTGGACCCCCACATTTAATCCTAGGACTCAACAAAGTCCTCTGGACTTAAGGCATTTAGGAAATGGATAATGACCATGTATGACCGTATCCTGGACCCCAGCCCTCCCTCCATGACTGATGGCCAACTTGGGAGTGGAAGCCAGGAGAGACCCCAATCAAGGTAATTAGGAGAGGAGCCGCCCAAATTCATCTGAGACATGCACTTATCGGATCATTTAGGAGTGTCCAACCTTTTGACATTGTGACTCTGATCACCTACAAATATATTGGGCTGAATTTGTAGCTATGCTGAGAGACAGTAGTTAGATACACTCTATAGGACACTTAGAGAATCCTGAGTGTTTGTGGACACGTTACTTCTCAGTGCAGAAGCAGCACGGGGCTTTCGTAAAAAAGTTTTTCTCCCCTGCGTAATTATGCTCTCGATTGTTAATAGATGTAATTATGGAAGATGGCATTGTTGTGCTTGTAATTTTTCCTATTCCCCTTGGTATTTATTGATGACAAATGGCTTTATTAAAAAATAATGATAATTATCTTGTTTGGTTGTATATCAATATAGTTTCAGTTTTTCTTTATTACCACTTATGGAATTTTATAGATTGCCAACATTTAGTTCTTTTATTGGCTTACAGCCTCTCGATGGTATAAAAAGAGAGGGTAGAATTAATCATTTAATTCCTTCCTTTCAGACCCCCTAAGCCCCACACCAACTGTTAACAAAGACAGAGCACATTCAAGACGTGTGTCCATAAGAAGTTCTTATTTTTACTGCTAATTTCATAATCTTCGCAATCAGTTCCACACCTCCAAATTTTCCCTGAAAGGACCAATGTGTCACCAGATGGTAGAAAGTGAGAGGCTGTCCCTACGTTGAGTCTCACACAAACAGTGCCACAGCTCACAGTGAAACTACTTCTGCTGCAGCGGAGTTTGAGACCCTGCTGACTATGAGAGACTTATGTGGGAGAACAACTCTCACATTCCCCTCAAAGAAAGTGCTATTAGATTAATTAAAAATCTCCCAGAAGGATCCAGGAAGGACCACCTTTGCTACAGAGAGTAGTACAACTCTAGTTTCCTCCATAAAAAGACATCTCTAGAGACCTGCTTTGAGCTCTCTCTCTCTTTGAAGATGTCTACTGTAATGAAGCCTACCCATCTCTGTTTACAACTCCCCACTGGGTAACAGCTCAGTTCCTATACCCAGAAAAACATACACCAAAATAAATCAATAACCCAAAAGTTGCCTGGGTACCGCTCTTCACAACTAGTATATTTGGCAGGATTTTTATATGAATGTGAAATCTGAACCTTCACACACCAAGAAGAGCCCCACCCACTCCTATACTCACTGTTCAAGACTGACCTACTAGAGAAGGAAGAATTACAAAAAAAATAAAAATAAAAAATAAAAGCACAGTAGGAATCAGACTCTACTGGGCAAGTCCAAGTCTGTATCCAGAACTTGTGTGAATCCTGTCATTCCCTCCTCCAGAGCTGCCTTCGGTAATACCCTCCATGCAGGACTGTTAGAGCCATCAACTGAGATAAGTGTCAGGTTCGTGCTTTTTCTTTAATCTTGTCTTATATGTATTAGCTCACATCTCTTCCTTTGAGGCTATGGCCTCAACTGGGAATGGTTCTGTCTCTCCTCAGAGACATTTATCCATGGTTAGACCAATGTTTCTTGATCTCAACTTGGGAAGGGCGTGCTAAATGACACCTGTGAAGATTGTTCAAGGAAGCCACTAAGCATCGTGTGATGCACAGGCTCCTAAACCATAATTGCTCACAACAAGCAATTATATGGACCAAAATGTCAACCATGCCAAGATGAAGAAATCACAGAACATGGTGCAATAAACTTTTTCGTTATGATTTCCTCTCCTAAACGTCTGTCTCTTTAACTAACAGAGTAACGATTAAGTGAGCATGTGTCCTGCGCATAGCTGTGGCCTAGGGGTATCCTCAGCCATCTCATGAACATGGCTAACCTTATTCTCTGAGTGGCCCACCCCATCAGTACCAAATCTGTGTCCCCTTTCTTCCTCCTGCTACGCTCAGCAGCCTTCAAGTCAGACGTGCTGTACGTCAGAGCAGTGGCCTGCATTAATCAACCATTCTAAATATAGCAACAGCAGTGTGAGAATCAAAGAATGGGCCTTGGGGACATCAATATTTGCATGTTCATAATAAATACTTAACTATGCATCTGTGTGATGCTCAATATAGTTGCAGGAGCAAAAGAATATTTATGTTGATTTTTGTCAAGTTGCACAGATGTACTAAGCAAGTTCAACCAACGGTCCTGGAGATTATCTTAAATATCTGTGATATACAGTTACTGGTTAGAAATGTACTTGACACACTTTTGTTTTTTTTTTTTTAAGTATCAATTAGTTTATACATTTGTCCCCAGGGTCAATAAAATATTTTTTCCAGTCTATACATTAAATAGCCATTGATTCCCTATATAATGTACACATCTACAAGTCATACTGACACAATATTTAATGTTTAAAGTCTGGTTCTCTGATTTTTTTTTTATACAGGGTATCCCTATGTAACCCTGGCTTGACTCCAGTTCAAGGTCCTCCTGTGTCAGCTGCCAGAGTGTGCTGATTACAGATGTGTGCCATTGTGACTGGCTTCCATGTTTTTGTTTTCTCTGTATGTTGTCTGTGTGTGTGCATATATGCACATATGTGTATGCACACACACAATCCCATGAGCAGAAGGCCCCAGTTGCCTGCCACTTATTGCAAGTTTACAGTGTACATGGATCTAAAGTGGGTGCTTTATAGTCGCTGTCTCATTTTACTGTATGCTGGCCTTCTCTGCCTCCCATCTCACAGGAGAACATGGAGAGTTAAGAGAAGTTAAATATGTCAAAGCCATACATCTCAGAAGAACCACCAGGTTAACTGCTCATATTCAGTGTGTCTGGCCCTAAACCCATGCGTATCACCACAATAACAGACCAGATGACAAAAATGTCAAGGTCTTGAGCTGAATGTATACTACCAGACCCAGAAAAGGCACCTCAAAGAAGCAGTTAACTTACACGGAGAACAATGCATGTAAAAATATGCTTACTGTTGCAGAATTTGACAGAGTCAGAAGTAAAGATGCTAACTAGGGTGAGTAAATCCATTCGGTGGAGTACAAAGAGGAGGAAACCTGGCAGGGAGAACTCTACTTACCCACCACCCACTCTCCTCTCTTCAGAGGCAACAGAAGCCTGACTCTATGTGGGGTGGGCATCACAGCCCCTGCAAGGTTGTGTTCTCCAGCCTGCCCTGCAGTTAGCAAATGATTAACAATCAGCTCCCTTTCACACTAATCTCCTGAGCACAAATTCTCTTTCTGTGGCCAACTCCAGCTGCCAGTCCAAGGCCAGCTGGCTTGGAGCATCCTGAGAAAACTCCTTTCCCAACCTAGGATGAACCAGCGTCGGTGGAAGACTAGCCAGGGCAGAACAGGGTGGCACACACTAAGCTGACTCTCCTTGAAGATAAGATAGGCAGCAGAAATGCTTTCCATTTCTGCTCCTCCCTCCTCTTTGCTTGGTGTGTGGGTGACTGGTCTCTTGTCACTTCCCTTAAAGCATGACAGCAACTTAGAAATGAAAGCAGCAACAAAGGACGGGGCTAAAGAAGACAGGAGGCAGAGAAAGAAGTCTTGACTAGGTTGATGTGATGATGCCACATAAGACACTTAGCTAGCTCTGGGCCTCCTCCCTGTGCAGCACACTAAAACCCCTACATGTAACCCTCGCTCCTGAAGGTTACTACCCTCTCCTCCCCTAATTAGTATCCACCTTCAGCCCACACTGTCACGACTCCATTACCTGTATCTTCTACAGTGAAAAGGCTTTATTACACTATTGTTTGCAAATGAAAAAAATTTTTTGAAAAAGGTTAAGAGTCAAATGACTAGGTACTTGATAAATGATTTGGGGCTGCCAATTCTGACAAGAGCATGCGCACCCCACAGAGGTAAGAGATGAGTGAAGAAAATCGGGGCCTGGCTGGGAACTCCTATCTACATAAGTGACCTACAAATGGATGTCATGTGCACAGCCTGAAAAATGAAGCGTGAGGCTGGAAACCAGCCAAGCTCTCCAGGTACCAAGAGGAATGATGGATGAATGGGATGTGAAGGCTTCCTGAGATAAGCTTGGGGGAAGTACACACAGGTGTCGGGGGAGAGAGCGTGGCTGATGTAGTCAGTCTGATGGCTCCAACTCGGGAAAAGCTCAGGGAATTCCTATTAAAGTGTCCCAGTCAGGGAACATTGGAGACAGAAACAATGTAAAGGACCATAGAGTACTGAGCCACCAAACATAGGATAGAGTCAAAATACGTGGGAACAGCTCAAGTCTCTGGACCCTGAAATATTAAGGAGGGCTACCAGCACCAAGCTGGTGGTTTAAAATATCCTCGGGGAGGCTACAGACAAATCTAAAGAGGTCTCTGTCACATTCCCTTGGGGACCACAACGTTTACATCAAGGGTGACATATTGAAGCTGCCTCATTTTGTTTTCCACAAAATCATGGCCAAGGCCATATGAGGATCAGCTGTGTAGACTACATCATGTCATTAGGCAGGTTCTTGGTATATCCCAGGTACCCAAGAACAGAGTATATGCTGCAAATGTCATGCTAGAAATAGGTTCCTGTCTGTAAAGATGTTATATTCTAACAGAATGAGCTCTATATGCATGAAGATGTGTAGCGCACACCCAATGCTCCCAGTTAAGGGAGAGGCAGCAAAGAGAAGAAGAAAATATAAGACTGAAAGGGAGAAGAGGAAAGTCCTCATATGCTCACTCATTCATAAGGTCATCAGCAACTATTTAAAGAATGCAAGCTAGGCTTCTGAGCAGTTTTTTAGAATCATAAAAACAAAAATATTGGTGCCTGGATAAGAGGAAGTCCCTGAGAAATGATCGAGAGACATCTGTCCTTGGAGTTAATGGAAGTCCACCACTGGTTTACCCAGATATAAGTGAAGTCCTCACCTTTCATTAAAGAGACTTCTCTTTGCAACAGATAAGGAACGGTACAGAAAACCACAACCAAGCAAACTGCAGAGAATACGAGATCATGTGGTACCTAGTCCACGTTGATACATCGACAACACTGCTCCTGCCCACAAGGCTCATGGATCATTGCAGAAGAAGGGGTGGAAAGATTGTAAGTGCTGGAAAAAAAGGAATATTTGCTGTGAGACTGTGTCTCCTAGAAGTGTCAGAGAAGCTTACATGCATGAAGTTTTGTCAACATGGCTGCCGAAACAGGACCTGAACAAGGATGAATGACACCGACAGACACACTAACACAGGAGGGGAAAGCTTAGGACGTCTCAGCCCCAAAGAACTATAAGCAACCAAAAACATGCTGAGAGGGGGAGAAATGGTCTTACCTGGGGAAGAGGGCCTTGCTGCACCCTGGGCTGGTTATCTAATACCACATGGTCAGCCCTGAAATCCTACACACAGATCCAGCAGGTGTATTTGTTTGTGTATGTGCACATGTATGTGTGCGTGTGTTTGTTTATGTGTGTGTGTGAGTGTGAGTGTGTGTATGTGTGTGTATGTGTAAATCAACGTTTTTTTAAAAAAGAGACCATGAGCTTGAAAGAGCGCCAGGACCCACATGGAAAAGGTTGGAGGAGAGAAATGAAAGAGGAGAAACTGATGGATTATAATTTCAAAAATAAAAACTATTATAAAAAGGAAAACATCATCAGCTTTAGGTCAATTTTTTACCTAATAAAGATGGGGCTAAATCTCTCTTTTTATATTTTCTATCAATTAAGCACTAAAGGTCTTCTTAAACACCTTGTTTTAGGTCTTCATCACCTGAAATTAATCTTGAGCAAGACATCACAACTAGCATGACTAAAATCTATAAAGAAGCCAGACAGATAACTCAGGCTATGTTTCTTTGAATAAAGACAGAATTGGTAAGGGATCTGACAATACAGTACGTCTACCTTAGTAGCCCAGTGCAAGGCAAAGCAGTCGGGCACACATTTTATAAATCATCCTCATATGTAGCCTCTATGTCTCATGGACTTTCTCCTAAAGCGCCACACTGACCACGCATAATGTTCAATGTAGCATCTCCAAACACAGAAGCAGGCGAGCTCTCAGACCTCCCTTGCCAGCTCATCTGAGGCTGGGAGACCACTGTCGAGTCCAGAGACCATTAACTGAACACCCTGGATCATGAGGGCTGAGGAACATTGCTCTGGAATTGTCTTACGACAATATCCCTGCACATGTAGATGGAAACCAAAAACCTCTAGTGAGGTAAGTGCAGAAGATGGAGAAGGAAGGAGAGAGAAAACTCAAGTGCGAACCAGTCCACTCTGAAAAACAAAAACAAACAAACAGCAAAAACAAAACCAGAAAACCTATGCCAAACTGTGAACCCCTCCAAGAATGGATGGAGACAGTACGGACCAGAGGCACTCTCTCCAGTCACACAAGTCACAGAAGCTTTCTTATGGCCAGGCCACCGGTCACAGGCCACAGGCTGAGGCTGGTATGAACTGTCCCTTCAGGCACCTAATGGAAACCCTGCGTAGGCAAAGTGTATTCCATCCTTAACTTTGCTTCCACAAGTAAAGGCTAGTTCCCATGGAACCAGTTTCTCAGTGAGGTGCTGAATTAAGAAAGTGTTTAATAAGCAACATCATAGAAGCAAAATTCAGCTGAGCTTCCATTTGGACCTAGGGTTTCAGATTTGCGTTTGGAGAAGGGTTATTTATTTATTATTTCAACTCTTTGGTTTTGTTTCTTGTGTGTTTGTTTTAAGTATTTATGTATTCATTTTAGCTAAATGAGTACACTTTAGCTGTCTTCAGATATATCAGAAGAGGGCATCAGACTCCACTACAGATAGTTGTGAGCCACAATGTGGTTGCTGGAAATTGAACTCAGGACCTCTGGAAAAGCACTCAGTGCTCTTAACTGCTGAGCCACCTCTCCAGCCCCAGTTTTGTTTGGTTTGTGTTATATTTTTAAGACAGAGTCTTGCTATAGATCTTGAAGTTTGAACAATGGAAGTGCCAGAGAAGAATCAACCAAGAAGGTTACTGCTAACTCAACAGCCAGTGGGGTGGGGAGGTGCCAGTGTCATGCATGAGTTTTCCAACTAATCCTTATATCTGGTACAATGCACTTCTCTAGGAAATTAAATTTCCTCTGGTTATCATGTCAATTGAAAGCCTTCTACTGCTGAGAGAGCTAGCCAGAGGTGAAAGCTTGTAGCTAAAGTCTTATATGCAAGCTGTGATTTGGTTCTTTCCAATGCAAAGATTCCTTGTGGTGTGTACTTTCCATCAGGGTACTTTACTTGTCAACTAGACGTGGATTAAAGCCAATTTACACTCAAAAAAAAAAAAAAAGAAAGTGTTTAATAAGCTAGTTAGAGATGAGATGCTCCTGAGTGTTCATATTAGACACAAGACCCTCTCAGGCGAGGTTCACTCCTATGGTAATCACAAGCAAGTCATGGGTCAGTTTTCACAATAGTGACTTCCTGGCTGCCACGTGGTTGCTTCTAGAATGACCATGGTCCCAAATTCCTCTGGCAAGGACATAACAGTAAAACATCCCTGAGCTTCACCTTCATCACACACCCCTGCATCTAATTACATTGTTTTTCTTTTATCACATCTGATCCACTTGAATTTTAGCATTCTCCACCTTGATATTCTAGTTTGGGTTTCGGTTTCTGTTACAAAATATCAATCAAAACTAGCGTGGGCAGAAAAGGGTTTGCGTTTGGGCTGGCATTTGCTTGTCACAGTCCATCGCTGAGTGAAGTCAGGGCAGGAACTCAAGGAGAATCAGCAGCTGAAGCAGAGGCCATGGAGGAGTGCTGCTCACTGACTTGCTCTCCGTGGCTTGCTCAGCTTGCTTTCTTGTACAACCTGGTACCTCTAGCAGAGGGCTGGCCCTGGCTTCAGTGGGCGGGGCCCTTCCACATCAATCATTAATCAAGAAAGTGCTCCACAGACTTGCCTAAATGCTAATCTGATGAAGGCGCTTTCTCAATTGCCTCTTACTCTATGACTCTAGCTGGGTCAAGTTAACAAAAGAACTGAGCAGTACACTTGCTTAGCCAGTTGGCTTCTCATGGGCATCCTGCCATAATTAGCATGTACGCACAAGAAACTCCTTTATTTAAGCTTTGGTGTTTACATATTAACTCACTCATCCTAACAGCACTGTATGAAGGGATATTACCACTATCCCCTGAAGAGTGGGGAAACTGAAGACAAGGGAGATAATTAATTACCTGTCCTGCTAGAAGCTGAGGCAAAGGCCTGGGGTCTAAATTTGGCAGTTTGGCCCGGCTGGTGCAGCTTTTGATCCCAATGCTATGCTATATATGTGTTTCTTTATTCCAAAGATGAACAAGATGAACTCGGGTATCTAATCTAGAGCGGTGTTTCTCAACCTGTGGGTTGCTAACACTTTGGAGTAGTCTCAGATCAGATATCCTGCATATCAGATATTTACATCACAATTCGAAACAATAGGAAGATTGCAGTTATGAAGTAGCAATGAAAGAGTTTTGTTGCTGGGGTAATCACCACAACATGAGGAATGATATTGACAGATCATAGTATTAGGAAGGTTGAGAACAACTGACCTAGAGAGTGATGGGGAACGAGCATGTAAAAATACAGTGTGCTTAGCCACACTCCCCCATCCTGTCTGCCTCATTCCCTGTCCCCAAAATGGAACAACTAGATATTTATTCTATCCATGCCTCTTGAAATAGGATTGCAATATTAAAGTGTTCACTAGATATCCCAAGATGCACAGCAACTAACTCATAGTCAAATGGACGATTTGGGGCTGACCATGTCTCCAGGGTTCAAAACAAACACCCAAATTGTTCTTCTTTCTTTCTCTTGTTTCCCCCAGCTTAACGACAAAATTATGTATTGTTCATTTGAACACATGAATATATTCTTGATATTGACATTTTAGTGGCTATTCTAGGTTTGGGGCATTTTTCTTGACTAAAAGAAAGCAAGAAAATTAACATCAATTGCATACTTGTTCACAGATGCCACATGGTTGGCACACTACCCGTGTTCATCTCCATGAATCTGTTGAGCACCCAAAACATATGCACCAGAAGTCATGGAAGGAAGCATGTTTTTAGAGACGAAGAGGCAAACTTGAAAGGGTTAACAGTTACCTTGTGGCTAAAAAGATTTACTTAGAAGAGCTGACTCATGGGTTTCCACCAAAGCTCAAGCCAAGGCCATTTCTGTGTCAGCACTCCGGGTATAGACACCCCACCCTTTAAGGCCAGGCATCACTCCTGGGCTCGTTGTTTTTGTCCCTCTGAACAGTGAGTCTCTGCAGATTTACTGGTTGTTAAATGCTACTGACTCTAGCTAATTCCCAAATTAACTAGATTCTTTTCAGAGCTTGTAAAATGTGCTACACAGTCAACTTCTGAATTTAGCATGCAAGATGATGACCACAGCACTAAGAAGGGTGCAACTTTCTGGTGAGAACAATGCCTGCCCCGGAGCCTCCTTTATAATTCCCACCTCCTTTATATAAGGACTAAGAATGGGACACACCTAGGATACTGCATATTAATTTCAACACTGCTAATATCCAAAATGTCCCACCAATTTACTCTTCACTGACAAATGTTAAAAGAAAATGATTTATGCAGATCAATCATCTCTCTCATCAAGCTCTACCCTGACAGCCAGCCTTCATCATTGCTATTTAAAAGGCATTGCTGACAGAAAAGACCGATTCTTTGATTAAGGGCCCTGTCTGGCTAACCTTTTATTTGAAGAATGATTGCCGCTGAGTGACAAATACTTTTCCATTCATTTCAAGGCAAAGATATTGACATTCAAATTCTTGATGGCTTCACTGAGCAGATGCCACTGTTGGCACAAGAACAACAGCAGGTACGCCAAAGCTCTGGGGGTAAAGGGGCAGAGAATAAAATAGAAAGACACACACACACACACACACACACACACACACACACACACACGTAGGCGAGGGCTGAAGGTTTGCAGCGAGCTAGGGCATCAGTGCCAGCCAGATCCCCTTTCCACTCGGTTATCAAAGCACATCTGCCTGGAGTTTCATCCCAGCTCTCTTCTCGAGCATCTCCTTGTTTTTCCTAGACCCTGCTTGGACCCACATGGACACTGAGGACTAGAATTTAAAAAGAGAGTTGAATGTATACAGTCTCCAAACCTAGGGGTGAACATCTCCTTTCACCCTGAATCACAGGATTCAAGGTGACCATGAGCCAAAGAGACTGGCTTCCTTTCTGCCTCATGAGAAATTAAGTGGAGAAATATAAAATAGAGAGGTTCAAGGGGGAAAAAATACTAAAACTCAGAAGGCAGGGCCAAAAGAATCTCTGTGACTTTGAGGCCAGCCTGATCTACAGAGTGAATTCCAGGACAGCCAGGACTACACAGAGAAACCCTGCACCCAACCCCAAGAAAATCAGTTTTTCTAATTCATATTAGGATAGGTCTTGGTAACACCATATATAATAATGCAAAATATCCTCACAGCAGGGTGATTTTACTTAAATATCAAATATTAGCTTCAAGAGAAGGAGAAAAGTCATAGATTGGGAAGAAGCTCTGTGACACTGGGCATTGCAATGCTTCATAATTAATCATTTCCAGGGACAAAATGAAGCTGTCTCAGCAAGCCGTCAGCAAGTCCTTTCAAGTCTTCCATTCCTCTCAAGGAGGGGAGTGTCAAGGAGGGGGGTGTTAAGGAGGGGGGAGTCAATAGCAAATTGTGGTTCTGATTCTCCAACAAGTCCCTCATGGAGGGACATGGCACAAACCTCTTAAATCACACTGAGGCATAACAGATAGACCGACAATCATCAGAGAGGCAAGCAAAGGGGCACCGGAGAGAAGGGAAGGAGTGGGTAGAAGGCCCACGAGTCTGCATTTCAATCCAGTGTCTCCCAGAAATGAAGTAAGGACTCTGGAACAATCCTTTTTTATGCCATCTGTAAAATAAAGGTGGTGATGTCTGCCTTGCAGAGTTATCTGTAGATTTGAGGACTACATGTGCATGTGGGTACATATGTGCATGTGGGGGGGTACATAAGGCTACAGGTCAACTTTGGGTGTCATTCCTCTGGAGCCATCTAACATTATTTTAACTTTTTTTTTTTTTTTTGGTCAGAGTCCCATAAGGCCTGGAGCTCAATGAAGAGGTTAGGCTGATGACCAACAACCCCTGGGATCTGCTTGTCTCATGACCCCATGTTGGAATAGCATCATGCCTGGCTTTTGTAAAGTGTAAGAACTGGGGACTGAACTCAAGCCTTCATGACTATATGGCAAGCTATTAAGTGAACTATCTCTCCTGTCCTTATCTGCAATTATTAAAATAAATGGAATAAAACCACTTTCTCCAACCTAAACCCCTCCCCTCCCCTCTCTTCATTGCTGCTCACTGGTTTGATGAGAGCGGTCTGTGGCAGGTGCCAATCAAAGGATGAAAAGTGCATTCCAGCTCCCCTCACTGTGCAACAATGAGAACAAAGAGAACATTAACATTAAAGCCCTATAAAGCTGAAATCAATGCCAAAGGACTTACTGTTACCCCTAGTGTTCAACATAAGCCTGGTACATTAAACTCATCATTTCTTTCTATCAAAACCAATAATCCATTAATTAAACAGTAATTATAATATCATCTTTTATCACTTAGTGCTCATAGTAGTTGCTTCAATAGCTCTCTAAAACAAGTGCCCAATGCAAGCTATTTTTTTTTCCAATAACAAAAACATAGCAGATGTTCATTATGACCCAAGCACTGGTTAATAAAATGGAAGAGAAAATACAGGATTCATTCAAATAGAAAGAAAAGATCCAGAAAAGGATTTCAATATTACTGCATCATCCAAATCCAAGGACAATGAAGAAGTCAACAAGGAAGGTGATCACCCAGAGGACTCTGGGAATATTCTATAATTCCAGTACCAAGCCTTCTCTAAGTAGAAAACAAGTGCAGGTAGTGTGGAGAGCTGTCTCAGCAGTTAAGAGCACTTGTTAGTCTTGCAGATGACCTGGATTTGATTCCCGGTACCCACTTGGCTGCTCACAACTGTCAGTACCTCCAGCCCCAGGGAATTCAATGCTCTCTTCTGACCTTGATGGCCTACAAGCACTCATGTGCTCCACATACATACACGTAGGCAGAACGCATCCATGCTTGCAGAATAATGAAATAAAAGAAAGAGAGAAAGAAAGAAAGAAAGAGAGAGAGAGAGAGAGAGAGAGAGAATAAAAAAGAAAGAAAGAAAGAAAGAAAGAAAGAAAGAAAGAAAGAAAGAAAGAAAGAAAGAAAGAAAGGAAGTGGGGTACACACTGGGGAATGAGTGCCAGCTGAAAGGAGGTCTGAGATCTCCCCATGCTCTAGCAAGGAAATTCAGGTCATAGCCCAGAATTCAAGATGACACCTCTGGCAATGGAGAATGAGCTGCCTGTTATAAGGATCACACTTTAAAAATGTCACTCATTTCTCAACTCACAAAGAGTTGTACACAACAAATATCTGCTGGGAACCTACTCTGTGATAGGAAGTAGAGACATGGCGGGGTGCGAGTAACATCCTAAGACCCCTCCAGATGAGAGCCAGGAACACTGACTTGCTCTGAACAGTATCTGAACAACTACAAGACAGGAGCCATGAGGGAGTGCTGGTTTTGTTACCTGTGGATTGCTCTGGGACCTGATAGACTAATGAGGGATCTTGCGCTTCTGCCTGGTCCTGCCACTTCATTTCTGCGGACTCTGGTGTGTATTTCAGATAGCCCAGTGAGGTGCACAGAGCTATGTCCTCAGGCTTTCTGCCTGGCCTTGCTGGCCCTGACTGCTGCTATTGTCCTGAAGTCATGCTGTGATGCTTGGGTCTATAGGCAATACCTCTAAAGGAGGAAGATCTGTATTTCAATCCTCTGCCCCTGCTTCCTGTACCATATCTGCAATATAGAAATGGCCTGAGTGGTGACATATGTTTATCAAATGCAATTTCATGGTCATTAATTTGAGCTCTGGCCAATGAACAGAAAAAAAGAATTATAAAGTACTCACAAGCCTGGCCTTTAAAACTTCTCATTACAAGCCTTTAACTGGGCAGCTTAAAACAAGATTAGTGCATTGTCTCACTTTGATGGAAAACAGAAGTCTAAAGTCGATTTGTGAGTAGAGTGTATTTCCACCAAAGTTCTAGAGAAGGACCCCTCCTTGCCCTTTCCAGCTCCAGGTGACTCCCAGCATTCCGCAGCCTGGAGTTAGGTAACTGTACTGTACTGGCTAGTTTTGTGTCAACTTGACACAGGCTGGAGTTATCACAGAGAAAGGAGCTTCAGTTGGGGAAATGCATTCACAAGATCCAGCTGTAAGGCATTTTCTCAATTAGTGATCAAGGGGGGAGGTCCCCTTGTGGGTGGTACCATCTCTGGGCTGGCAGTCTTGGTTCTATAAGAGAGCAGGCTGAGCAAGCCAGGGGAAGCAAGCCAGTAANGAACATCCCTCCATGGCCTCTGCATCAGCTCCTGCTTCCTGACCTGCTTGAGTTCCAGTCCTGACTTCCTTTGGTGATCAACAGCAAGGTGGAAAGTGTAAGCTGAATAAACCCTTTCCTCCCCAACTAGCTTCTTGGTCATGATGTTTGTGAAGGAATAGAAACCCTGACTAAGACATATATCCTCTGTTTCTGCTTCCACATGGCTCCTGTGTCTGCTTCTCTCACTGATTTACAGCCCACTCAAAATCTAGTCATGCTCTCCTCCCAAGGTCCTTAAGTAGTTTTACCTTCAAAGACTAAATTTCCAAGAAAGGTCACATTTGGGGTTTCCATATGGACATTCAACATACCATACCCCTGATTTGACTACAGAAGTCTCATGACCCAGGGCAACAAGATGCCAGCACCTTTATCCAGCTAGAACCGGGAGTGGCGAGTTTGCCTATTACTGGTCCACACTGGGCAGGTGAGTTGAACAGGAAATGAAGGTAGCTTGTGGCATACCGCCACTAAGACTTTGGGCTTAATCTGCTACAACAGTCGAGAAGTGACATCACCAGCTGCCTAGCTCGGCAGTACAGACTGCTTGCACGCCCAGGTCTGGCTTGCGGTGTTCTTGCTTGCCTTCAGCTTTCTGCTCAAAGGCCCTTTTAGGCTTGCTCTCGCTGACCATCATAAGAATTCCTCCTAGAGCTTTGCTTGGCTAGATTACAAGTGTTTGGGGGAGTCCTTGTTTGCTCTATGTGGTGGAAGAGGCCTTTGCTGATAGCATCGCTGTTTTCTCTATGGATCCCTGGGGAGATTATGGTAGCTTTTGCTTTTACTGGGGAGGCAGATATGAGGAAAGGGGTCAAATGTGAATGTTTTCCAGCTATATTTATCCAAAAATAAACCAAGAAAAACAGTATCCAGGGCCTGTTTCTTGCAGAAGTGGAAAGAACACAAGGTTTCAGAGTCATATTGACTTAGGATAAAGTTTTTAAGTCTACAAGTTCCACGGTTACAGGACCACAGAATGTCGAATGTATCACAGAGCTCTAGCTACCTTAAGACCTTTCCATGGTGGGAGAATTAAAAGATGGTGGATGCATGTTTAGCTGAGCTTTTGCCCCTCACAGTAGCTACCAGAAAACAGGAAGTCTATATTCAACTCGAGAGGCCAATGAGTTTTCATCTGCATGTCTTCCCTCTAGGGGCAAGGAGAGCTGAACTAGCGTGGCCTTTTGCACAAGTGTCTCAGCTACCTCTGCGATAGAAGCCATTCTAGGAGGTTTGGATTTTGTTTTGTTTTCCTTTCTAAAATGTCTATACATGTGCAAATGTTCACAAGTGTGTCATTCATGTTTGAGCATGTCCGTGTATGTGTGCATGTGCATATGCATGAATATGTAGAGGCCAGAGATAACCTTTCTGCTGATATTAAAGGGCTGGCTATCCACTTTCTCTTTCTTTAAGACAGGGTCTTTCACTGGGCTTGCCAGGCAGGCTAGAATCGCTGGCCAGTGAGACTCAAGGATCTACCCGTCTACACATCCCCAGCCCTGGGATTATATGCACACAGCACTGTGCCTGGCTTTTCGCATAGTCCCGAAACCCTGGTCTCCATGCTTGCAAGCTAAGCACTTTACTTAGTGTATTGGTTACTCTTCTGCTGCTGTAACACAACACCCTGAGGGAAGAGACTGATATAAGGAATGGTTTATTTGGGTTTACAGTTCCGAGGTATAAAGATTCATCATAGGGGATTGGGGGGGGGGGGGGGGGGCGGGGCAGCAAGCAGCAGGCATGACAGCAGAAGTGGAAATCTGAGAGCTCACATCTTCTAATGCAAGCCTGAAGCAGAACAAGCCAGCTGGAAAGTGGCTCGAGGCTTTCAACTCACAGAACCTGTCCCCAGTGATGTACTTCCTTCAGCAAGGCCGCACTTCCTAAACGTCCCTAAAAGCACCACTAACTAGGGACCAAGCTCTGAAAGACTATGGGAAAACATTGGAACCAGAAAGTTCCCATGGTTAAGTTAGGATATCAGCTAGCTGGTATGGTCACACAGCAAACAGGAGAATACAAAAGTTGAAGCCTTTAAGACAAGAAAACAGGAAGTAAAATTCATCTCCACTCTGGGGGTTTGGTGGGTTTCCCCAGAAATAAGTTATCTAGCTCACAAAACTATTAATTATCTGCTCCCTGATAGTTAGACAACAAAGCAAAATAAAACAACAACAACAAAACGTGCTGTCATGGTTCTGTGAATATTTAAACTGTATGCCGTATCTCATATCGTATACATTAGATACTGTGTTCTGTATGAATATGCAATAGGCATCTATAACACCTGCCCTGTGCGGGTCTCTGAACTTGTTTTTACCCACCAACTCATTCTCTATTCACAAGTCTACAACACAGGTACAATTGCCATTAGCATCTTACCAAGAGGAAAACAAAATGTAGAATCGGTAACTTGCTCAAAATTATAGAACGAGTGATCATCAAAACCACAATTCCAATTCTGCCAGCCTGGATCTGGTGCTCACACCCACAGCCATGAGAACGCAAGGCCTCTCAGGAGGAAAGAAGAGATGGGATGGGAAAGGGAAACTTAGGACAGGATGATGGCTGGGGAGGAGGTTTGAGCGCCTCTTCTGCCATGGGCAGAGCTGTTGTGGGAGCAGGGAGCAGGCTCCCAGGGATGCGAGTGATGGGAAAGGCTGTAGAAGCTAAAGGGGGGAGGGAGTGGATGGAACTTCTGAGTGATAATAAGTCCTTAAATGGATGTCTATGGTCTGTGATACATCTAACCTATATTAATGGTCTAAATAGTGGTGGCATGTAAGGATGCATAGCTAAGGCCAACTGAAGACAAGGGAAACAACAGTGGCCAGGGAATGACTCCAGAAATCTTTGCGAGGTCAGCTTGAGCCACACAGCTTTAATGGATAAACTGCCAGTGGCGGTGACAGCCAGCTCTTCTCCTCATGCTACAAAGCCTGGCTGTCCATCCGTCACTCTTGTTTACCGTTACCAGATAAATCATTTTAGTCTCCTCCAGCTTTGGCCCTCCTCCACCATGAACAGAGTAAACCAGGATGCCCCACTTGAGGCTGTCATCAAAGGCAGGGGCACCCGTGTTCTCTCCCAGCTCTGCAACCCTTATGGGCAATGGCCCTCCTCCCTCCTTAGGCATATCGGAATGAGTAATATTTGACTGTAGATTCTTTCATCTCTGTAGCTTTGAAAACCTCAAACATCATATCAGATCTACAACAAAGAGCAGGGACTTCAGGGGTTGACAGCGCGGCCGTAATTAAAGACAAGCATCAATGGCTGCCACACTAAACAATGCCATGTTTTAGCTGCTCCAGAACCAACTGTTTGCCTTCCAGGCATTTCTATGGCAAGGTTTAAACAGGTGCTGTTTAAATCGTTTTCACAAAAGATATGCAAACAGGAGATAGGAACTTTTCTTTTCCCTGACACAGGGTGTAATATACAGCCAACTACTCCCCAAATCATAGCTCCCAATTGATATGCTTAGTGGAAGCCTGTCTCTAATAATAACATGAACATAAAATGCTGAATGTCTCTACTAGATGGCTCAGTGGGTGAAGAGGCTTGCTGCCAAGCCTGAAGACTTGAGTTCATCCCCAAAACCCAAAGGGTAGAAGGAAAAAAACCAATCTGATATCCATATGCATGTGTGTGTGTGTGTGTGTGTATGTGTATGCCCCCACACAATAAATACATATGAATATATATATAGAAAAAGTTACATAAAGTGTTATAAGAATCAACCCAAAAAGGGGGGAACTATCCCTAAATTTCTACCTTAAGCCCCTTCTGGATCATGAATCTCAGTTTCTCCACCTTATGAAATAAGGAAATTACATTTTAAGTTGGTATTGAAAGTTCTAACTTTTTTTCCAAATCAAGTCCAGCAGATCAAGCTGAGTATGATAGTCTATACATGCAATGTTGACATTCTTCTAGGAGGCTGAGGCAGGGGGCTTGTGAGTTGAAGATTAGAATGGTTAGTTACTTAATGAAGCCCTATCTCAGAAAGAAAGAGAAGAGAAGAGAAGAGAAGAGAAGAGAAGAGAAGAGAAGAGAAGAGAAGAGAGAGAGAGAGAGAGAGAGAGAGAGAGAGAGAGAGAGAGAGAGATGGGAAGGGACAAGATGAAGGAACAGAGGAGAAAAAGAAGAAAGGATAAGGGATATAAACAGTTNTTCCAAATCAAGTCCAGCAGATCAAGCTGAGTATGATAGTCTATACATGCAATGTTGACATTCTTCTAGGAGGCTGAGGCAGGGGGCTTGTGAGTATCTCCTCAGTGTTGGTAATAAAAGTATGAAGCCCTATGCCTGAAAGAAAGAGAAGAGAAGAGAAGAAGAAGGAGAAGAGAAGAGAGAGAGAGAGAGAGAGAGAGAGAGAGAGAGAGAGAGAGAGAGAGATGGGAAGGGACAAGATGAAGGAACAGAGGAGAAAAAGAAGAAAGGATAAGGGATATAAACAGTTGTGAGGGAGAAACCAGGTCCATCCTACCACAGTGTTCCCTCAAAGCCTTTGGAGAACTTTGAGAACCATTAGACTGAAGGATCTTTGAGAATTCTTCGAGGATCAATTGTATAATGAAGGAGAATGCATTAGCATTGTAGCCCCAGTTCTAACTTTTCCCACAATGCTTTTCTCACTATGGAACATCTCAGTAGCACTGACTATATAAGCCCCTCCATGCCTGATTAACTGTCTAAGTTCTGAAGAGCTGCTTCCCTGCTTCTCCTTGGGTTTTGGAGGAGCTGAACACAGAGGTAGCAAAGGGAAAGAAGCCAGTGTGGCCACAAACCAGAGTCATCTTGTGCTTGCATCTCTACAGGGTGTTCATGGCTAGTGCAGCATCCATCATCCTGTGGGGCTGATGGAATCTGTAATAATATGCTTGCCACCCTGTTCTTCTGTTTAAGCACACAACATGGAGGGCTGAACTTTTTCCTCTTCATGCCGTATACATAATCTCTGGAGCTCATGGAAAGTAAACCCATTGAAAGCGGCCAGCAATCTGCTACCATAAATGATGCCAAAGACCTGGGGTAGGGACATAAGGACAACTGTCTAGAGCCACAAAGAGCTTCCCATGGAGCAGCTCAAGAGAAGATGCCCAGAGCTGCTTCCCTTCTTCTTTGTGTATTCCACTCACAAATGGTAGGGGAACTAGAAAGACCTTACAGGCTGTGGTTAAGGCCCACATGGGATAGATATCATGACTCGTTGTGTCTGACTGGAAGATTTTCCTGATACCTGAGGGTGGGACACTGTCACGACATGATGAGTTGTTGCTTGTGTCTTTGAAGACTAAAAATGTTAACAACTTGAAAGAGGAATAGCACTAATGCTTGTTCAGGACAAACTGAAAGATTTATAGAAGCTCTATCTTTCACTTTTCTATAAAGGTAATATGAAGAGTGGCTAGGAAGTCAGTCCAGACAGGGAAGAGCTTGCCTCACAAGTGAAAGGATCCGACTTTGCGCCCCAGAACTAATGCAAAAAGGCAGGCTCAGTAGAACACACTTGCAAAAAAGAGCAAAGGTAATGGAGGCAGGCAGATCCCTGGAGCTCTCTAGAACGTTAGCCTTGTCTCCTTAGTAATCCCCAGACCAGTGAATGATCCTGAATTTTGTGTTTGTTTTTTTTTTCTTAATGGATGGTACCTGAGAAATGACACTCGATATTGTCTTTTGACTTCCACATGCACATGCTGGCTCATGAGATCTGTGCACACACAAACATGCACGTGTGTGTGCATGTATATACAGACATACACACACACATATACATACACACACACACACAAAGAGAAATTTTTTACTACCCAATACCCTCAGTAGCTGCCCCCTTCGTCTCACAAGTGTGAGGCTCCAGGAAATTTCCAAAGAAGAAACTCAAAAAGGCCTTGCTTTTGTGAAGGGAGAGCTAATGGACAGTTCCAACTGACTAGAACAGCCCGGGGGGTTCCCAAAGCCAGGGATCTTGCCCAGCCCCTCCCACAGCTGACATCATTCTTGCTAGCCAACGTTCCTTCTAGAACAGACCACCCCATCTTGAAAACAATGACTCTTTATGGAATGTTTCGTTCCCGTTTCAGATTAAAAAGAAAAAAAAATCAAAGAGCCAATCTGTCTGAGCTGGAAAAATGATGTCCCTCAAGAATCTGGGAACACCGCCTTGGTGGTTTGTAGTTAGTGGTAATATCTTCTCTTGAAGCTGTCAGGTGGCCCTCCTGTTTGCAGAAGGAAACCAGACATAAATAAAGCCAAAACAAAAAGAAATGTTTGAGCTAGGCTATTGCTTGTTGGTTTATTGTTTTGAGTGGAGAAGCCAGTGTTTTCCAAGCATGGTTGTTCTACAGCACTCAGCTCCCTCACAAATGTGTTCCCTACCCTTCTGCTCATCTATAAAACAGCCTGCTCCTTGTCTTGTTAAACTTGGCCTCCAGACAGAACTTTCAGCTTAAAATATCTAACAATATGTCATATCCACCAGATACATGACAGCTATTCCTAAGATACATAATATTATTAATTGTTTTTGAATGAATTTGAACTGTTATGAATCCAAAAAGTATAAAAATGACATTTAGCCATCAACAGCTTTTGAAACATTATATACACAAAGGAAGAAATAGTAACAAGTCCAACGGTACTCATAATTTCAGAATTATACCCTTTGAAGCCAAAATGACATTAAGAGAAACAGGATGTAGAAACTTAAAAATAAAATTTCAATCCTTGACAATATTAAACTTGCCTCCTGATAAAAATTAAGTGTGAGCTAAATTATTTTTTTTATGCCTGAGGAACTGTCAAACAACTGGCTGTCTCCTTGACTATTTAAAGAGACAGGACTGGAGTGTGTGGAGAGATCTGGGAGGTTAAACAAGGGTGAGGGATGAGCAAGCCAACTGACTTCAACTGACTCAAAATTTACTAAGCACATGCTAGAAAATCTATTAGACAATAAAAGAGAGAGACAGGCTAAGCCGCAGAAGATCTTACCGAGAAAGTAAAGAGGCTCCCATAGCCTTAAAATAAAGAAACAAAGTTATCTTTGATTAAATGTCCACACTGGAATTAAATGCCATTGCCATGCAATTGAAGTAAGCAAGATTGAAGGTAAGAGCAAGAACTCCATGCTGGCTGAGGTACTGCTGAGGAAACCCCATGCGAGTTCCAACTGCACTCAAAGGATGAGGCTTACTTAGGAAGGCTAGAGGGCATTTACCATAGAAGAGGCAATGTAACAATGGCTTACAGGCTAAAACATATCCAGCTTGTTGGGAGAAGGATGAGTTCCAATGGACCTCAAGTTCCTTCAGCGCAAAGGCATGGAAAATATTCCGATGTCTTTCTCTCCCTTCTTCTCACAGCCAGCATCATGGAGTCCCAAAGGACTCAGATTTCTGAAGCTTCCAGTTAGCCTCTCTCATTAAGACCCATTCCAACTAGACCCAGACACGTCTCTCCCCAACATTCTTTACAGAAGTCAGTGTAGTGAGCATCAGAAATGATCATGACCTTTTTCCTTTGTCTATCATAACCTCCCCCCTACTGGAACTCTGAGATCTGTGGCTGACCCCTGCAGGACTTACAGTGACACACCAAGATTGTTACAAAGCATATGTCACTACAGAGTCTAGAAGCCCAAAGCCCAGGACTCCGAAGCACACCATTCAGGGCTCAGGGTAGTCCCCTCACAACCTAGAATTTCCTAGCCTAAAATGTTAACAGACCTGAGCATGCGAGGAAATGAATCTAAACATTCACAGTATCTCTGGAACAAATTTATTCTAGCAAAATGAGAAGTTTCCATTTTCTTTCTATTAACTTAACCCATACCTATCTACTTACTCTAAATCCCAAGGGCTTCCTAAGACAAAATTGGCCAAACCATGCAACCCTGATTAATTTCCCTATGCTACAACAACAACAACAAAAGAAATAGCAAAACTCCCCATGAGAGGGGAGCCCAAGCATGTGGGTGGGCAGCACCTGTAATGCACCTTCCTTTCTTGGAATTGAAAGGCTCATCTCTCAACCCTTTGAGGGACTTCTCTGATTTTTTTTAACCTTTTGTGTCCTTCCAAAGGTAGACACATTCAAAGATATTTATGTTTTAGTACAGAGAAATCTGTATACAAATATTTGTTCTTCAAGAAATTCCAGTTTGGGGTTTCGTCAGGGAAACTACTGTCATCATAACTTGAATATGTGCAGTTTCAAATGATGTCTGGTCTCCCATCAAATACCCATGGAAGTAGCATCCATTCTTGGCATTTGTAGCAGTGGTTTAACCCCAACTGACAACCAAATGCTATGCTAATGGTTCAATGCGAAGCAATTACAAGACAAAACCAGAATTTCAGCAAGATTTTGGAGTGATGGAGAGAGGTTCAGCAAATGCTCTGACCTCTCATCCTGATGCCTCCTGAAAAAGCAAAACTCCAGAAGTGAGTGTGTGTGTGTGTGTGTGTGTGTGAGTGTGCGTGTGCGTGTGTGTATGTGTGTGTGTGTGTGCACGTATGTGTGTGTATGTGTGTGAGTGTGCGTATGTGTGTGTGTGTGTGTGTGTGTTTTAGCCTCCCAAGTAGGTGTGAGCCACCTCAACTGGGTTAATGATAATAGAATGTTATGAAACATTGAAATATTGGAGGATTAAAAAGGATCTTATAAAACTGACAAAGCACTCATTTTATAAAAATAAATAACTTTTATGAGTGTACAAGCCATAAGAAAAAGTATGAAAATAGATAACTCTGGTGTATAATTCTGCGAGTACATTTAAAGGATAAAAAGGGTTTAACCTTTCCTAAAAATTAGATCATAGTTCCAAGATCATACAAAAGTGTTTGGTGCATGTAAATCCATATACACATGTATGAAGACATATATGTACATTTAAAATTTTATCTTCCAGGTCCAAGTTGCAATTTTTGTTTTCCCATATCTACTATTACATGTTGCTTTGCACTTGAGTTGATTGCTCTTATGTGGCCTTGTCCTAGGTGGTACTAATTTATTCCACAGTGTACTACCCCTAAAATTCTGGGCTCCTGAGGCAAAGGCAGAACTACCAGGATGGCAGAGTCACTTCCTGTTTTCTGGGGACCAAAGCCCTGGTTTTTTTTTTCTATCATATAACTCTCACGTCTGCCTGACAACACAGCTGACCCCCTAGGAACCAGAGACCAGAAGATATAAAGAAATATGAGCACAGAAATAAAATGCCTTCCAAAGCCCACATCCAAATTCTATTACACTTTGAGCAAACTTCGAATTGTTACCCAGTGGCCACCAGACCCTAACCTGAGCCCTTTGACCTCTCCAACCTCATAGAACATCTCCTAAGCCTCTCCATCCATCAGCAACTAACAACATCCAGCTCCTTTCAGGTCCTTAACGCTGATGAGCCTTTTCACGTGTGATAGTCTCAGCTCAGGTGCTCACAGGTTGTCCCACTGGCCGGACCATTCTTCAGTTCTCATCCACATGTCTCGGAACAAATGGCCCCTCTGAGAATAACCTTTCCCAGAAGCCTAGTCGTCTTTGTAGACTTAAAGATTCTGAAACAGTCTGTGAAACAAATGGACGAAAGGAGGAAGGGACAGATTGACAGATGGACCAAAAGGCATACAGACACAAGGCAGGAGGGCACTAATGCCCGTAGGCAAGTCAGCCAATATCTGGTGCCAATACCCATTATCCCCTGTGGCCCTTTTCCAAGTGATTGTTTCTCTTCTTTGGATCATTTGAGAGTGAATCAGTGAATTCAAAGCCAGGCAGGCAAGAGTCTGATTAAGGTCATGGTGGGGCCCCCAGGGAGGGTTCTCTCTCATCCATTTTCCTGTGCTTTGTGTCAAGCCTTATTTCCAGCCCCTCTGGTGGCAACGCAGCTATTGCCTCCCCACAGACTCATCTACACACTCTCCCATTGTGAAATTTGCCCTGACTTTCCCAGCCTAAATTTTTTCCTGTTTAATTCCAACCCATTATTCACAGCTATCTCCCTCTGGGCCACGGCAAATGACAACTCCATGGAAATCACATGCTCCTCTGGATTCCCACAACTTTCCTCTCCAGCCCCTCTTCCTTGATGACATGGACCCAGATGAACCTCCCATGGAAGAACTGACACAAATGCTCTCAATTAGAAGCTTGGTCTCCACTGGCCTAAAGCCACCCACTCATCTCACTCCTCTGTCACTCTCTTGCAACTGCCCCAGCCCAACCAAATCAACTGGGTCGTATTTCCCATTGGACAATTCAAAAGATCTTTTGACTTTTCAATATGCACCACAAAAAAAATGGTTAGCAATTGGTAGTTTGAATAGAAGGGAAATCTATGGGGAGAGACTTTTGCTGACAATATGCTCAACCTTAACACACACACACACACACACACACACACACACACACACACACAGTGTTTGAAAATGGTGGCAACACATAAGAAAATTTACCATAGTGATTGTTTGAGACATGAGTTTCAAAGGCAGCAAGTCTGTTCACATGGCCTGCACAGCCTTCATCACCACAAAGAAAGCTTTTTCAACTGAAAATGTTTAATTATATTTTCAAAACCATTGTTGTCAGACAAGTAGTGACACAAGATGAACAGAGATGGATATTATGACTGAGCAACAGAAAACCAACTTCCAGTGTTTCTTAATTAATTGTTTTGTTATGATATGGCCAACTTAAGGATACAGGGAAGCATATTTGGTGTTCTTTAAAGGGGAAAAAATGAAATAATAAAATCATTTGTGTGTGTGAATGAGTGTGTGTGAATGTGTGTGTATGTGTGTGAGTGTGTGTGTATGTGTGTATGTGAGTGTGTGTGTGAGTGTGTGTGATTATGTGTGTGTATGAGTGTGTATGTGTGTGTGTATGTGAGTGTGTGTGTGTGATTGTGTGTGTATGTGTGTATATGTGTGTGAGTGTATGTGTGAGTATGTGTGTATGTGAGTGTGTGTGTGTGTGTGATTATGTGTGTGTGTGAGTGTGTATGTGTGTGTATGTGAGTGTATGTGTGAGTATGTGTGTATGTGAGTGTGTGTGTGTGTGATTGTGTGTGTGTGAGTGTGTATGTGTGTGTGTGTGTGTGTGTGTGTATGATTTGTCTGTATGTACATCTCTGCACTACTCACATGCCTTGTATGCTCAGGGTACAAAAGAGGGCATCAGACTCCCTGTGACTGAAGTTACAGAGTCTTAGGAGCCACCATGTGGGGTACTGAGAATCAAACCTGAGTCCAGAACCAATTTTTTAAAAATATTTATTTTTAGTCACACATATGTGTGTGTCTGTTTTGTGGGCCACATGTCTGTGGGTTCCTATGGAGGCTATCTGGGAGGGAGAGAGCTAGAGGAGAGAAATGGTAGCTAGATGTGGTCAGATTTAGTTGCACAGATATATGCATATATTGCCTCAAGAATAGGGAAACATTACATTTGAGCGCAGGGCTATGGAGCTGGCTCAGTGGGGCAGGGTACTTACTATGTAGTGCTATGAAGGAGACTTGCTATATAGTGGAACATGGCTATGGCTTGCTGGCTGTTAGCCTAGCTCTATGTTTGGTGAGAAAGTTTATCTCACAGAAATAGGTAGAGAATGGCTGAGGGGGATACCTGCCATCTCCTTCTGACCTCTGCACAAACCTGTAGACACATGTAGGTACACATATGCAAAATAACAATAAAGACAGCCTTACTCCCTCTCCTTGGCCACCCTTAAAGTAGGGACAGGTCAATAATAAGTATGTGTGCTTGCAAGCAAGTACAGACAACCGACATCTCACTAAATAGAATCATGATGGTCACATTATCTTTGTGACACAGACACATCTTGGGTGGAAGTTCCCAAGTCTCCAATATGAGTGCGACCTCTTGGCCCCTCCTCCCCAGCACACAGCCCTTTAATGTAGCTCAGAACATGTCATAATTAAGGGATTTTCTCACCTCTTCATGAATCTCTGATCTGGATGTGTTTTCTGGTAAATAGTAATCTCAGCAATGAATCATTCTTGGCTCCTTTTATGTGAGTTTATCACTTGTGGAAGTGGCTGAATGTGTGTGGTTATGGCTGAAACAAACTTTTGAATGCAAATTGTGAAGTCTAAACGTGCCCTCAAATCCCATAAATTTCAAAGTACACACCCACCATGTCCATCATCCATAGGTTCCAGATCCCAAGATTTCTGACTTCTCCTTAGAGTACCAAGATTTCTGACTTCTCCTTAAAGTAAGAATTGCTCCATCATTAAGCACTTAGTTCTCAATCACAGGCACTGGGTGATATAAGAAAGATTGCATGTTCAAGAAAAAGAGCGATACCTATAGGGCATCCTATGGTTAGCCATTCCAAAACCCCCTAAAGGGTTGGGGAGATGGTTCCGTCAGTAAGTTACTCTCTGGGCAATCAGGAGGACCTGAGTTCAGTCGTTTAAGAAAGAAAACCAGGCACAGCAGCAATATACACTTACAAATGAGGCACTACAGAGGCTGGCAGGAGCATCCCTAGAATTTGCTGGCTTGCCAGTCCAGAAAATTAAAGTAAAGGGCTGGTGAGATGGCTCAGTAGGTAGGAGTATTTGCCACCAAGACCATTGACAAGAGTTCATTCTCCAGGAAGAACATACTGGAGAGAGAGAGAGAGAAAGAGAGAGAGAGAGAGAGAGAGAGAGAGAGAGAGAGAGAGAGAGAGAGAGAGAGAGAACTGTAATTTGTTCTCTGACCTCTATGTGCACACCATGGCACATATGTGCCTGGCCCCCACGTATGTGCATAGATGTGAATAGATGTAATTTCAAAATAAGATGGAGAGCAATTGAGGAAGATCCATGACATGGAGCTCTGACCTCCTCATGCACATACACATATATGTTTTCATACACAAACATGATACGCACGTGCACACACCACCACCACTGCCACCGCCACCACCATCGCCATGACCACCACCACCAACAACAACAACCTGAAAGCATCTTTATTCTGTCTCCCTAATGGTGTCACAGATCTGTTCCAATTCTCTTTCTCTCCTCCATACACACAGCTTCACACACAATCACATTCTACCACTGTACAGTTACCATTTATAATAAAGGGCTGCCCAGAGCCACCTGGCTATCAGAGCCAAGTCCTGTGACATGACATACAATCATCTCTTCTAGATTGAACCAGCCTAATTTAACAGAGACTGGGACTGAGGGACCACATTCTGAGAAAGGGAACAAAGAGAAAACCCCACATTCCTGACTCTGGCTGAAGACTGAACATGAAGTATGAACAAAAATGAAAAGCAATAGCCTGGGAGAGAGAAAACCCTGGATTCAGCTGGGGATGTAGCATTCAAACCCCGATGTCGGGGTTTACCAGCTGGGCTTCTTCTCTCAAGTAAGTTACAGCCTGCGAGTCAGTTCCCCTACCCACTGAGTGGAGTACAAGGCTCTTCTGGAATTAGAAGAGATACTGAAACGCTGTGGAGTTCCCAAGGGCGTTGGTACAATAATGTCTTTTTCTATCTTATACCTGCCCCTCCTATAAAGTCCATCAATGGGGGAACCTGGGTTGTCTAATATACATGCCAACCCAACTTCTGGGAGCCATAAGATGCCAACACCAAGCCAATCTTCTGTAGTAGTTTTGTATCGCTGCTATAACAAATTTACCAAAACACAAAACAAAATCTGGTGACTAAAATCATCACTAATTTATTCTCTCACACTTCTGATGGTCAGAAAGTTAAAAACTAGTATCACCGAAATGGATTTCCCCCAAGGCTTTAAAGGACAGTGTTTTCTTGGTCTCATCTAGCTCCTGCTACCTTACCTGTAGGTTTGTGGCTCCAACACTCTAACCTTGAAGGCCAGCATCTTCTCATGGGTGTGGCCCTTCTTTCTCTACTTTCTCATGTGGATATATGTGATCACGTTTGGGGCCTCTCTTTAAATCCGAGCTGATCTCATCGGGAGACCCTCATCACATATGCAGTCATTCACACAGGTGACAGCACTTAGAGGATTGTGGGGATTAGGGGTTGACATCTTTCATGAGACCCATCAGAGGAAACAAAGACAGAAAAGAAAAAACTATCAGGAACAGTCTCTAATCAAATAACTTTTGTACAATGTTTAAAGTACTCCCCCAAATAGAAATTACATAGAAAAGCTTCGGCTGATTTTCCGTTTGTAGGTCAATGAGTGACACTGGTCTTCCTGATTTCCCTATGTCTCAATCACTAAGGAGACACGAACTTGATTTGAGCAGAGAAAGCAGAGAGGCAAGCTTGCTGACCAAAGCAGGCAGGCGATCCGTGTCAGAACCAAGCATCAGGAAGGCAGGCAATCTCCCAAGTGGGCTCAGACAATGAGGTGCAAATAGACGCTCTCATTTTTCACCCCACCAACAGATACTCTTATATACATCCCAGACAGCAAATACTACCTCTACGTGTAAAGCCATGTTCAGTAAGTTCAAGAATACTGAGTGAGTATTCTGCCCAGGGTCCCAGGGGAAGCACAACCAACCAGCAGACTTCAGTGTGTCCTCTCTTATACTACACCCTACTGACAGCTAAGTCAGTTCAAGATATTAGCAGTTTATGATGGACCTTCTATGAATCAGATACAAAGATAAAACCAATTCCTGCCACAAGATCACTTGACAAAAATCAGCTAGTGATGTTCCTAAGAAAAGGGTTTTAGAAATCCTCTCCATTGAACCCAGAACCTTCCCAAATATTGATCCTACCAAGGTGAGGACAGAAGGTTGGAGCACTCAGACAAGACATCTCTTTGCAGGGATACCTTTGAGAACAGGGTACAGCTATTCGAGCCAACCCTTCTCCACCCACCCCTGGCTCTGAGGAAACTGAAAACTCCCTGTCTGTCTTATTATACACTCCATACTTTCCACAGGAGGACTGCATGATTAAACAGAGTTCAATCTTCTCTGGCAGAAGATGTGAGACTCCATGGTGTCATGACTCCAAGTGGGCATCTCTGAAGCTGCAGGCAGAGTGAGTAAAAAGTAGGTGTTGGGAGTGGAAGAGAGATGGGGACGGTGGCTCCTTTTCATTCTGCATGCAAGCTTCTCTGGGCCCCATAAATTCCTCTGGCCTGTATATTTCACTCAGCTGTCTAAATGAGGTTTGCTCATATAGCCACCACTGTGCAGAATCAATCATGCCTTTCTGCACAGAATGTTAATTGGACTTCTCAAAAGAAAAAAAGGGGGGGAACTGGAACTGGAACATGCCACAGAGGCCACAAAAGAAAAAAAAAAGAATTCAAAACCAATTTTTGAGGGGAATTTACAATACTTTCTAAATTGCCAAGGGAAGTCGATCGGCACCAACACAGGAGCAGTCCAGGAGCCTTTTCTCAAGGCATGGGAGAGAAATATACAGAGTCCTCCTCAGACTGCCATCAACCACCCCACAGGCTGGCTTCCAGTCCAGTTGCTGAGCTGCCTGAATAAAGAAGTCCAAACCATCCCAGGAATCGGAGTTCCCGGTTAACACAAACAGCCTGCCAGGGATGGGCTCGCCTCAGAGGCAGGGAAAGAAGAGATAAATAGCTAACACACCCTCCTTGCCTTTTTTTTTTTTTTTTTTTTTTTTTTTATACCCCTTTCCTTATACACAGAGGGAAGAGACAAGGAACTATAAGGCTGCTATGAATTTGAGTCTTAATAGATGAGAGACTTACTAGGTCACTAAGCCACCAGTGTTCAGCCTGGGATTCCAGAGTCATGGCCACTTCAAGTAATCTTGTATTTTTATTCTATAGAGACCATAATATTGAGTTTAAGATCTTGTGCTAGAAGAATGCAAAGATGCTCAAAACAGACAGACAGACAGACAGACAGACAGACAGACACACACACACACACACACACACACACACACGATTCCTGCACTCATATCTCTCACACCTCTGCAGGGACAGCAAAGAGCTGACTCCACAGCTAGAGCCTTCCGGAAGCTCATTGTTTGCTAAAGGCCAGACGGACACAGTGACAGCCAGATTGCCTTCCACCACCAATTTTGGGACCATGTGAAAAATACGGTTTGCGGCTTGCTGGTATGTGGTCCGAGAGGACTCATAAATCTTCCTTTATCTCCTTCGTGGTGTTAGCAGAAAAGGATGAGTTGCTTTTTTCCATCTCATTCTCCCGTCTATCTGTCTGTTAGCCGTGCCCTTGAGCAAAGATTACTGATGCCCTGCCTTTGATATATGACACATCACCCACAGCAGCTTTTCATCAAGTGAATTAACCTGGGAAAATGCAAACCCACCTGCCAGTTGCTTCCCAACTTTGCACAATTCCTTTGTGTAGCTGCTCTCTAACATGCAGCCGGCAGGAGGGTGGCGAAGTGAGGGAAAGAAAAATGGAAAATTAAGGGAATCGAAAGTGGGGGCTCTGAGAAATAACTCACAGCAAATCCTCCATCTCTTTTGCATAAAGACCTTCAGAGAGGTTTAAACCGCAACGCCCCCCCCCCCCAAGCCCAGGCAGAGTATAGAATGCTTTGCACCTGAGCTGGAAGATGTCATTGTCCCCCAGCCATTTCCACTGTGTGGCTGAAATAATGACAAGAGTCTTGGCAGCTACTGATGACATGGTTACAGAAACTATTTGGTGACTTCCAATCAATACTCTAGATGGGTTGGGGAGGAACCTGGAGCTGGAAGCCTGGCGATGGGCTAGCTGGAGACAGGGCTAAGGCAGGGAGGAAGGAGACTGAAGGGGCAGGAAAGCAGGAAGGGATTTTCTACCAGGTCCCCATACAGCCTCACAAACCTAGAATGTGTGTGCTGAGTGACAGGTAGTTCCTGAAGTCTCCTGATTAGCAGGGAGAGAGTTCAAAGACACAGACTGAATGCTCAGTATCTCAGAGAAAGGGTCCTTCTCAATGTTCCAACTGAAGGCGGCTCAGAAAGCACCAATTTGCACCCCTACCACCTTTAACTAGAAAGAGTCGCCACACCCAGCCAAGGTCATTTGGTGACACAAAGGAAAGACACTGCTGAAAACCCACCACCACCACCCAGGTCCAGTTACATCCGGGTCAACTTTCCACTTCCCAAGCTGCCTGCCTCCCACCACAAAGCATAACGCGTGTACAGGATTTGAAGCAGCACCGCTCACTGCAGGAGGCAAGCAAGAGCAACGACGTCTACCCTGGACAGAGCCATACTCTGTCTCCATGCAGAGAAAATGGGTTTCTTCCCTACCATCCTGGAGGCTGATAACATAGCAGTTATTCTTTTCACGGTCAAGTGTCTACTGCGTGTGGCTCCTTGAAAGGTTCTGATGAGGGAGATCTTTTTGTAGTTTATT
>NC_034597.1:13915662-13925392 GCF_900095145.1 Mus pahari | reverse complement strand
TACAAAGAGCACAAACTATTCATCATAATTTCTTGCCCAAACTCTAGTTTTTGAGGTAACACTGCAAAGATTGTTTTAAGGGCCTACAATAAAAAAATTAAAGTAAAAAAAAAAAAAAAACCCTCTTAGTTTAGACTTGAGTTTGCTATGTATGCAGTCCTGTACCTCAGTCTCTACATCTCATTCTATGTTTGTATCTGTGCCCAACAGAAACAATTTGTCTGAACAGGCTCTGAAATCTTTCATTTCAAGAAAATAAAAGATTTTTTCATTTCTTCTATTCTTTCAAGGAAAGATTAAAATTTATTTATTCAATAGGCTTAATTTTTCTACACTTAAAAATCATGTGTGTGTGTGTGTGTGTGTGTGTGTGCAGAAGCCATGCACACATGTGAAGGTCAGAGGACGATTAATGACACAGGTTCTCGCCTTCCATGATTGGGGTCAAGGGATTGGGCACAGGGTGAGGCTCGGCAGCAGGCACTGTTACCAGCTTAGCCATCTCATCTGCCCTCACTAAACTTCTTTTGCTTACATTTATTTGGCATTTGAAGAGTCACCATATTTGCATCATTTGCCCTCCTTCCTATCTCTATTTTAACTCCTCCCACATCTCACACCCCAACATCCCCTCTGGAATCCCCTCATGAATGTATGACCCCAACTTCTATACTATCAGTTGTATGTGTTCACACATGCATGTATGTATGTGCACAAATGTGCGTGTGTGTGTGTGTGTGTGTGTGTGTGTGTGTGTATGATGAGTGTGAAGGAGCTCATGGTCATCAGAAGTGTCGCTGTACAGACAGCTGTGAACCGCCCAACATGGATGCTGGGATTTGAACTCAGATCGTCACTGTAGGTGCAGCAAGGGCCCCTAACCATTGGACAGTCTCTCCAGCTCCCTCACAAGACTTCTTAAAGAGACAAAGGGCATAGCTAGCTCTTAGACAACCTTTTCGCAAATAAAACTTGAAGTGAAAGTGGTGTCTTGTGGATATCAGCAAGTTAGAAAATTAAATTGTCCAAGACACCCTGCTCCGGAACCTTCTGGCTAAATTTGAAAGTAGAAATGAAAAACGCATAATGTATGCAGATGCATAAAATCAGGCAAATCAGATAAGTCTTGATGCTTACAACAGCAGCTTCTTTCTTGGTAGGAAGAAAAGGAGTTTACAAGCATCAGTAGCAGAGAGGAAAGAGGAAGGTAAACGGGTAGCACGGAGTACCTAATAAGTACAGGACGCCAATAAAATAGCAATAACATCTAGTGAGGACCATGGATTCTGAAAGCTTCATCTGCGCTGTGCCATTTAAGTTCTCAACAACGCCATCATAAGGACCCATTAGCCCATTTTATAGATGGAAAACCGGTGACTGACAGGTGAAACAAGCATCCGACATAGGCATCTCACGAGTGAGAAAACCAAGAATTAAAGCCACAGAAGTTTATGTGATGACTGTGGCCCCAGTGTTGGTTCCAGGATCCTTCTCGGGTGCCTGGGTACTGCACAAACTCACTGCCAGGAAGACTGAACACAGTTCTGACCCCAAGCCAAGTATCAGAAAAGAACACTTCCTTCTGCCCTGTCACAGTTCATGGATCTTCACCTCTCTTTGAAGAAAAAACAGAACTTTGAGATCCTTCACAAAGTGATGCCCAAACCTCATTCGTTTGCATGTTTTTGAGATTGTCCCCTTCCAACTTACCATCTCAGATTCATCTTCACTTTTTTCAATTTTTATAATTTTATTTGCCTGTGGCATGTGTGTACATGGATGGGAGATGGGCATTACAGGGGCCAATAAAAGAGTTGGATATCCTGTTCTACCACGCCTCACTTTATTACCTTGAAAAGGGGTCTCCCATTGAGCCTGGAGCTAGGCAGATGGACAGCAAGCCTCCTGGATCCTCCTGCCATAGCTCTGTGGTCACAGTCATGGGTGGACATGCCAAGAGCTCTGATGTAAGTGCTGGAGTTTGCTAACCACGCCCTCATGCTCACAGAGCATGCACTTTCACCCACTGAGCTCTCCCTCCAGCCCTGCCCTCCTGATGTCTTCTTAGATGATGCGGCTTAGCACGGTAAGAGTCCACAATGAATTCTGAATGGGTAGATTTTATATCAGTGAATTGAATCAAGCTCTCCTCAGGAATGGTGGTAGACCCGTGTGTGACTGTATATATGCCATCAAGATAATAATATTTTAATCACTTTTGAGCGTGAAGCCCATGCATGATAGACAAATACAACCTTGTCCATTCCCAGGACTTCTGTACTACTTGAGATGAAAGCTCAACTTCTATTAAATAATAATTCTCCATCCCCAAATCCCTGGTCCCTGATGACCTTAACTCTGCTTCCTGTCTCTATAAATTTGAATCTTCTGGGCATTTTGTGGAAGTGAAAGCAAATCGTATTTGTCTTCTAGTGGCTTTTTTATTGCACTTAAAATTCGGTGTTCAAAGTTCACCCATGTTACGGTTTATGTCAAAGTTGCTCATTTGTTATTTATTTATATAGTTTATTTATTATGCATATATGTGTACACACATACATATATGCTTGTTTTCAGTGTGAGGGTCATAAGACACTTGCAGGAGTCAGTTCTCCCTTTCTACCACGTAAGTTCCTAGTGGCAAGCACCTGTATCCACAGAGTCATGCTGCCTCCTCTGTGTGTATGCCTTATGAGACAGTCTCAAAATGTGAAAGAATAGCCAGGCTGATCTATCAGTTCTCCAGCCTCAGGCTCTTGCACACTGGGATTACAGGTATGTGGCCTCACACCTAGTTCCCACTTACTTTAAGCAAAATAATGACATGTTACACATATGCACCATGACTTGTTTGGCCAGTTATCTCTTAATAACCAGGAGATGCATCTCCCTTTTAGTCACTGTGAATAATGTCACAAAGAACATGGCTGAACAGCTATCTATCCAAGATCCGTTTTGGACCTCTTTGGATACAAACCCAGGAATCAGATTTCTAGGTCAGACAGCCGTTCTATATTTCATTCTCTAAAGACTTTTTCTGTAGCTTTTTTAAAAAAAACAAGATGTATTTATTTTGATTTTATGTGCATGAGTTTTGCCTGTATGTATATATCACATGTGTGTATGGTTTGCCTGTATTTGTCACGTGTGCAGGGACCCATGGAGGCCCTATTCCTGAAAGCTAGAGTTACAGATGATTGTGATCTGCCGGGAGGTGCTGGAAAATGAAGGCAGGTCCTCTACAAGAGCAATCAGTGCTCATAACCACCAGCCCATCTCTCTAGCCCCCTTTCTTCCAGTTTTGAGAAGCCCGCTGAGTCCATCTATCCTGATTGTGCAGTGCATACAAGCAAGAGCTTTGCCCTGATGTTTTCTTGGGCACCTAGGCCTATCACAGTAAGAATTTAGCAAATTCCAACTAGACTGATTTTCGTAAGTGCATGAATGAAGTGGATCAAGCTTTCCTTCTCATAGAGGGTGGCGGGAGAAGGAAGGTCCATGTTGAATCAGACCCTGTGACTTCTCTAGTCCTCTGTTTTTCATTTGTATATATATATATATTACAAATATATATGTGTTCTATATTTGTATATATATATATATATATATATATATATATATATAGTATATACAAGCATTTGTTTGTCTGCCTTCATGCCAAAGACCATCCAAAGAGTCCAAGGGCAACCATCGGAATGAGTGAAAAGAAGGCAGCAAGGAATCACCCGTTTCACTATTGGAGCTGGGGTCCTCCACCCTCATCTTTCTCTATCCACCCCTCCTGCAGACAGAAGGGAGAACAGTCTGATGAGATGCCTAATAACCCAGGCTCTGCTGAGCCTTCTATTATAAAATATGGGGCAGGGGCAGGGAGGGTGGTGGTGGTGATGGAAGACCTAGCTTCCACCAGGATTCGAATATCAATACCTCTTTTAGTTCATTAATTCATCAAGAGAGTATTTTTCAACACATTAAATTCAATTTCAAAAAAAAAAGAATGAGCTGACACAGTCAAATGCACATGACCAAAATCCATAGTGGGCTTCCCCGTCTGCCCTTTCCAGCCACTTGCAACCCCATCTGAGGGGTTCAGGCATCCATTACCCAACTAATTGGCAGGCCTGACTTAGGAAGGGGAAACTCCACTCTGTCGACTGGGCTTTTCATTACTTAAGTGCATTATGACTTGGACTATATTAATGAGGCTCCAAATTTTAACTATTGACAACTTTCAATTGGAATTTACGCTTCCGCCCTCCCGGGGCCGGCAAATCATTACCTTCTCACCTGTAGGGAAGGCAGCCACCAGAGGAAATTGGTTTAAAAAGCCTGAACATGGTGGGGGGCAAAGGCATGGCACCTCCCTGTGAGCAAACGCATAATTGTCTTTCCCTCTTTCTCCTGCATTAAATTTTCAACTCTTTACTACATCTTTTAATGAAAGCACTGACTGAAAAATATAAACATGGATACATAATTCCCAATGAATTGGTCTAAGTATAACTTGTAAAAACTGGATTAATGGCACAAAGCATGTACTTTATAAAAATAGCCTGTAGAAAAAAGCATTAAGCAATTACAACTCCGACTCTGAAGGCTCCAGTATTATGGGGTAATATTTCCTTAATGTTAGACTTCATTAACCCTAAGATAATCTCTCATAAATTTTGCTGATTTTTTTAAAGAGAAAAAAATAAATTATGTTTATTAAACTACTGAATATGTTTATGAAAACAAGACATAATCTAGTGCCATAAACTTCTTGTCTTTATCTGAATGATCAAGGAACTCATAAATAAAATATCACATAACAAAGTGAGTGTTAAAATTCATTACTGTAATAGCTATGTTCATGATCTATTTCATTAGCACCCTCCTCTCCTTGGATAAATGGCTTTCCTAGCCTAGGAAAGGAAAGCCATTTACAAGACAAAATAGTGAGACGCTTTTTCTCATTTTCCCTTATCTCTTCCGTTCCTAACTTTCTAAATTAATTCTTCTCTTAAATCTTATTGTTCTTTCCAGTGTAACTCACAGCACCATTAGAGAGAATGGAGAAAAATAGAAGCAGAGAAATGGGCCTATAGAGTATAAGTTAATTAGGGACCTCGGTGACTGCTGATGAGATTTGATGACACAGAGCCCCACGGTGAATTTAGAAGCTTATCTTCTTAAAATATTTGAGAATAAAATACAAATAATAGAACTCTGAGAAATATTCCGTATATCAAGCAATCTGCCACCGCTTAATAACTAAACCCCATTTCCTGGTTAACTGTATATTGAAGCGGCGTTGATTGGATCCACGTATGAAATTTGCGAACCTCTATCTGCAGTGATTTTGCAGGTAATTTCACTTTTATAGATGTGTGTATATACAAATACTCGCAGAGAAAGGTGAGTGCTTCCCTACAAGTTACCCAGAGCAAATAGATGTGTGGGTCTCTAACCCCACCAGGGAAACTTGCCAGCTTAAATCACCAAGCAAGCTTCATAGCAAAGACAAACAAACAAACAAACAAAAACAAAGACAGCAAAGTAATCAGGGGGCTGAGTCCTACTCTAGTCATTTGTCTAATCTTAATTCAGCACAGTCCTAGGATGCAGTCTCATCCACTCAGATAATAATCAAAGGATGCTGTTTATGATAGCAACAGGAATTAAAGCAGAATTTTACAACTGCTGACTTAAAGGGGGGCCAAATACCCTACATGAATATTAAAGTGTAATTTTTAAAAAGTATTCATTTGTATTTATTCCAAACCATATAGCTATTTGTCTATCCCTGATTCCATGTAATACCCCAAGGATACACACGCGCACACACACACACACACACACACACACATTTCCATATATCCAATTCAATTCAATAATTATTGAATACTATATATTGAAAGTAACACACAATGTAAGAGATGTGCAGTAGGTAGGTTAAGACCATTTAGTACTTGCCCCCAAGTAGCATGCCCCTTGTATTCTGGCTGATGCTTCAGTAGAATGGGACACGATCAAGGGACTGAGTGACACTTGACCAGGCTCCAGCAGGGCTACAGGGATGACAAGACAGCGAGTTGAACCAAGAAACTTCTGGGTATGAGAGACACAAGGAGCATCTAGTAGAGATTTCTTGGTGTGCTGGGACTGGAGGAGATGAAAAAGAGAACAGAAGGGAGATTAAGTAGGAAGGGTTTAGATCCCTATGGCACTGCATGGACAGAGGGCCTCAAGTCAAACTCAAGGGGAATTCATGGATGGATAGATAGATAGATAGATAGATAGATAGATAGATAGATAGATAGACAATGACTGAATAAATAAACCAAGCCTCTATGGTGCAAAGTTCCAGAAATGGGAGTATAGCAGTCAGCCCATCCTGGTTAACATGTGACAAATCTGCCTCTAAATCACCCCCTCTGGCCTCATTCCCTAATGATCAAAAAGCAGTTTCAGTCCCTATGAAAGCTATGGGGCTGGGGAGATGGTCTGATGGTCAATCACTTGCTGAGCAAGCAAAAGGACCTGAGTTCCAATATCCCCAGAACCCACTGAAAACCAGACTCAGTAGCACACATCTGTAATGCCCAGCACTCCTCCAGTGAGATCTGAGCTACTGAGTCTAGTTTTCAGTGAATCTTCAGGTGAGCTAGCCTGCCCCCCCCCCCGTTTCTCTCCAGAAGTCTAACAAAGGAATACTAGAATAGTCTTCACAATTTTTAAACCAGAATCGGTATGCCTTCACATCTACCAGCTGTGTGCCTCTGGGAAAGGTACTAAATTATTCCTGTGCCTTGGAACCTTGAAATTATACTTCAGTATACTTCAGGTCATAGAACTTTTATAAGGATTAAGAGAAAATACTATATCTATATCTATATCTATATCTATATCTATATCTATATCTATATCTATATCTATATCTATATCTATATCTATATCTATATCTATATTCTATATCTATATATATATAGAGAGAGAGATAGTGTGTGTGTGGCACACATTGATTGACACATTTAAACACCAATTGTAATAGTAGTAGTAGTAGTAGTAGTTGGTATGGCTATCAAAGTGAGCGTAGCTGCACAGAACAAAAGCAAGTCCACCCAAACCCTGTTCATGCTCTGAACAGGATAGGAGATTTGTTTTCCTTTGGTACATACAAGCTGTCTAGGGGCAGCCAGGCAAGCCAGGGGGCTTCCATCATTCACCTGGGTTCCAGCCAGCTCCATGCTCTACCATGTGGCATGCAGTTCTAATCTCTCTGAACTGTTATAAATGCTTATCCCAGCCATCGCATCTCTCTGCTGGCAGCAGAATGGCAAAGGACAAAGAGGGAGACGAAGACCCTCTCTCTTTTCAGAAGACTTACTGGGAAGCCTGTATAATACTTCCCCTTAGCTTCATGGTCGTGCCTGCAAAGCAAGAGGTGAAGGCCACAGGCAGAGTTTAAAACAAGAACACCAGCAGAGGTAATGGACTAAAACTGATAGTCATGTCCTCATCTGAAACCCTCCAAGGGCTTCCCAGTAGAAATCAAATAAAAGAATGTGGGTTTTTCCTGCAGTATAAGGTCCCTGCTTGTCGGGTCCCATGCTCCTCCTAACCTCTGCTCACAGCACAGCTGACTTTTGCAGCTACTGTGTTCCACAAATGCTCTACAATCACACCGGCCAGCAACCCTTGTCTCTGACACCCAAATCTTACACTCCTTTCTCTTTGGTATTTCTTCTCCTTCTCTTTCTCCTTCTCTTTCTCCTTTTCTCCTTCTCCTTCTCCTTCTCCTTCTCCTTCTCCTTCTCCTTCTCCTTCTCCTTCTCCTTCTCCTCCTCCTTCTCCTTCTCATTCTTTTTTCTCCTTCTCCTCCTCCTCCCCCTCCTCCTTATTCTTCTTGGTTAGCTTTCTTGTCATTTGGAGATCACTCAAATGATATCTCAGAGCCTTCCTGACCCCCCAGTTTTGCCTGGGAAAATCTGCAACATTACCCACGGGTGTAACAGCCCTCACTAGCTAATGGTCCTCTCTTTATATTTATGTCTCTGTCTCCTGCAGAATATGCTTTGTGGCAGTAATGTTTATCCTTCGTGATAACCAAGAATTTCTCCCAAACCAACCACCTAGATTTCAGAATCCTGTAGGTAGACATAGATCCATCTGGTATGTCCTATCTGAGCACCCACCATGTACCAGGTATGACGCAGTGAAGGACAGCGTTGCAACTGAGCCAAGTAACTGCATCGTTTAACCATCCCTGTGTGACCGCTATCTCGCCATGCTTGATTTACCAATCAGACGTCTTGTCTGAGGCCCTGATGTAAGAGCAGCATGCTCAGAGACCAGTGGAGTGAACGAGTACACCTGCGTTCACAGCAGACGAAGGGAAGGGGAATGGCATGCCTTTAGGGCATTCTAAGTCCTCCAAGGCAGACAGCAGCCATGGGTGGAAGAAAAACCGCTCATGAAGTCAAGAACAGATACTTGCCCTGGATACAATCCACTATTATTTGACCTTAAAAGCTAGATACATAGCCATGGATATGTATAGACGTTCCCCAAAGGAAATCCGCACTGTACTACCGAAGGGAAAATTATCCAGCAACAACAGATGACTCCTGGGGACCTTCAGTGGCTGTAAAGATGTAGGAGAAAACATCCAGAAGATACAGGGAACAGTTGATGACCAGTGAAGAGAAAGAGGCTGGGGGGGGGTGTGCAGAAATGTATGCTAGATGGGTGAAGGAAACAGGAGAAAGGGGAGCTGGGAAGAAAAGCAAATCAAAGAAGGAGTAGCTATTAAAAACGCTGAGTTGAAATGTCTCCGATGGCCTCTGACATCTAATAAGTCATCTGTCTTTCTCAATACAGAGAAGTCATTACTTAGGAGTGAACTAACACCAGCAACTGCAACCAGTCAAAACAACGGAGACCGTGCGGATATAAACGATCGCCCCTTGCAGTTAGGCACAAGAAAAGGAATGTATTCAATTTTTCAGATGAAAAACATTTGAACTGACTGAATTTATTGTAATACAACTTGTATTATATGTTGGAAAAATAAAAATGGAAACAAATACCCGTTGCTCAGCCATCTTCAACTTTTCCTTGGAAAACAAGCGTTGTTTTGTTTTGTTTTTTTTTTTCCTTGAGAGTGTGAATTCTTCATAGCAACCAGTCATAAATATCAACATGGCATCCTGGCTACAGGCCATCAATTCTCATAACAGAGGCATGAATTAATGGCACCATCTGCCCTGCCCATAGGACCCCTATATAGCCACCTCCCCCGAGGCCTTACCCTAGGCCCAAGGGCCAGTAGGAGGGATTCAGTTCAGAAAAGGAAAGAACTTGAGAGCCTGCAGGGTAACCAGAGGCATGAGGGACCTCTCTGTCCCGTGAGAAGCTAGAAACAGAATCCTGTATAAGTAGAGGGATAAAATCAGGCGAAGTGACAGCACAAGGATGTCATCAAGGGCAAGCAGAGCCGCGCCTCTCCCCGGCCATAAATCATCATCTCAAGTCTCATCCTGGATTCCTCTCTTTCCCTCGTTCCTGCAGGCAATCCTCCAGCAAAGGCTGATGCTGTCTTCAAAATACAGCCTGAGGGCTGGGGAGAGAAGTCAGCTGATAAAGTGCTTGCTGCACTAGCCTGAAGACCTGAATGTGGTCCCCAGAACCGTGCCCCATCTCTCTCTCTCTCTCTCTCTCTCTCTCTCTCTCTCTCTCTCTCTCTCTC
>NC_034597.1:13848267-13915473 GCF_900095145.1 Mus pahari | reverse complement strand
AGAGAGAGAGAGAGAGAGAGAGAGAGAGAGAGAGAGAGAGAGAGAGAGAGAGAGAGAGCAATCCCTGCACTGGGAATATGGAGATAGGCTGACAACTTGGGTTTGGGTTTCCTAGTCATCCATCCATCCAGGAGGTTAGTGAGAAACCTTGTCTCAACACACACACACACACACACACACACACACACACACACACACACACACACAAAACCCAAGGTGGGACTTTGTGTCTATTTCTCCTTCTCAATGCTGGGAGTTTTATCTGGTATGAACATTTGCAGGTCTTATGTAAGCTGCCTCAGTTTCCATGAGGTCATATCTGAGAAACAGGGGAGATGAATAGACATGAGTTTGGATGGGTAAGAAGGTGGGGATGATCTGGGAGGAGTTGGGGAAAGAGAAGAATGATAGAATAATAAAAAATCATTTCTTTAAAAGCAAGGTGGCTACCCAAGGAAGAATAACTTAGGTTATACTCTGACCCCTCCACATACACAGTGTGATCTGTGTCTTCCACATATTTTACTGCCTAGTTCCTATTGCCTATTTACTGCCTCTAGTTCCATGCTACATCTATCTTGCAGATGGCAACAAGTAGCTTTCAAGCCAGCTATCGCTCATGGACATACCTCCATTGTTTCTAGTTACTTGCTTAACTTCCAGCCAGCCACCAGAATCCTTTGGGAAAATACAAATCCAAGTTCTACCATGGAATGCTTAACACTCATCTTTGTTTGTTGGTTTCCCATCACCCTTGGTATAAAATCTGAACTCCTTTCTTGGGGTCAAACACCTTGAAAATTCTCCTCCGCCAACACCTTGATCCCCCACTCCCAAAAAGTCTCCCTTTTCCACCCTTCAGACCTGTGATCTTTGTAAATGCTGCTTCTCGCTTGCCTCCGTCCAGCTCTCCTGAGAGTCCTACAGCAGTCCACTCCCTTCCCAGCTCGCAGCTCTAGAGATGCACTTAGGAGGGAGCCATTCCTAGCCAATGCAGCAAAATCAGGCTTCTTCCCCCAAGCTGGCGTCTACTCCTCTATTTGACTAGAATGAGATATTTTATTTTCAAAGGAACATTTTGCTTTCATAGAAAAGTATCTTATGTTTTGTTTTTTTTAATTTGCAGACGCACTTATTATCTGTTTCCTGCTACTTGGGTGTAGCCCTTATCTAAGGGAGGCCCCTCCCCCCGCCCTTCTCCAGCAGAGTCTTCTCAGGCTGTCCAAGAGCCTGGCTCACAGGTATCTTCGGTTGGTATCTGAAGAACGAACGGTTACGTTCATGGTCACGTGACATAGGTTTTCGGGATGATAGAGATGAGCAGGCCACTTGATATTATCTGACACACAACACTCAAGTTGTGTGTGATGGAACAGCAAGACTTCCTGCAGCCCGCACAGGACAGAGCTCTTCGGTATGAACCAGACACAATCTGGGACCACTCCCAAGACCAAAGGACAACTCGGATTTTGAGAAAGATGAAATCTACATACCCAGGAGAATCTCTGGGGTGAGGGAGCTGCGGATAAATGATAGCAGCTATCTGAAAGTGGCCACCATGACAAAGTTCACTCTGAAATTAGTCTGAGAATTGTATGACTCGGAGGATCAAAGTCAAAACCTGCAGCCTCAAAACCTTAAGGAAAACACACTCCAGGACAGCACACTGCTCTCACACAACTGTCCTTTGATAGGACCCTGGGATACGGACACTAGGAAAAAGTGGGCACAAAGAAAACACACCCAAGTTCTGAACTCTGGCCCTCACTCTGTCTCTGACCCTTGGGGAATCCATTCACTAAACCTTTCTGGTCCCTCTGTACAGACAAATCAGCCTAAGGAGCTAGCTTGTTATACAAACATGAGGACCGGAGGTTGATCCCCGAGCTCACGTTAAAAAGCCAGGTGTACTATCTTTGATGCACACCTTCATGACTTCACTGTACCCAGGTTTACCCCATGGGCTACTTCCTGGCTATTTTAAACTAAATCCCCCAAAACACACACACACACACACACACACACACACACACACACACACACTGCCCTGTCATGCCTTGGCTATCCACAAGGTGGTTTGAGACACACATCCAGACCCACAGCTCACCTTCAGAAACCCTGACTTGAGCAGGATTCTTAAGGACTTCTGCTAATATTGCCCAAGTTCTGCGACCAAAGACCATTTAATGACACAGGCAAAGGATGCAGTGATGCTGACAGGCCGGAAGCAGAATGTCCTAGGAGTGAGAAGCAAGCTCACAGGGAGTGTCAGCGTAGGATAATGGTGTCTTTAACGATCATAGTAACAGCGACTTACATGCATTTGGTACTTAGTATGCACAAAAGGTCATGCTAAGCAGTTTAGCCCTCATTCTTTGAAGCAGATGCAATGATTATTCTTATTTTATATATGAAGATGCTGAAACCTTGCCAAGAAGACAGATCTCTGTTGTCCTACTACTTAATTTTCTCCCAAACTTACTTTTGTTCATGGATCACAGACATAGCAAGCTCAACTGTGTGACGTTAATTGAAGTTATTTGACTAGTTACAAAGAAGTATCAATTTCATGTGTCCAGTATAATACATTTTAATGTCTGGACACAAGACAACTAACAAATATACACACAAATGTATTATGCATATTACTGTTTATATGTACAAATACTTTTATCTAGGTATACATGTATCAATAATATCTACATAAACTATATGATTAAAAGTTGTATAAACTGAGGCTTGGGGGATGCTCACTCCTTTAGGTACCTGCCACAAATACATGAACGCTTGAGTTCACACCAACACACATATAAAAAGCTGGGTTGGTTGCATGTGTCTGCAGCCCTGGCTCTGGGAGGGTGGAGGCAAGAGGGTCCCCAGAGCTCGCCGGCCAAACAGTCAGGCCAATCATGGAGCTGTACACTCACTGTGAGAGCCTGTCTCAAAAAATAAGAAGGGTGTCTGATATAATGAGTGATATTGATCTCTGCCCTCCATGTACTATATATATATAGAGAGAGAGAGAGAGAGAGAGAGAGAGAGAGAGTATATATGTGTATATATATATATATATATATATATATATAGAGAGAGAGAGAGAGAGAGAGAGAGAGAGAGTATATATGTGTATATATATATATATATATATATATATATATAGAGAGAGAGAGAGAGAGAGAGAGAGAGAGAGAGAGAGAACATACATATGACACAGACACATGACTACCAAAAAGTCACATAAACCAATATTTATTCTAATCATCTGCCATAATTAAGCCTCTTAGAGGCTGTATTTTAATTCTAGAAAGATAGAAGTTAAATTGAACATTTTTAAAAAAAACTAAACCATAATAATATCTATTCTATTCTATTTGTATATTAGTTACAACTCACTAAATCAATTTTGAAGCTTACTAATGGGTTTCAACTTCCTGCTTGGAAATGCTTCCTTAAAGGAATGCTGCCCACGGAGAAACTGATGGCGGAAGCTATCATGTGTGCCCACCTTATCTTAGGAGACAGGGCCCCTCATTGGACCTGGAGCCCCACAGACCCCCGTGTCTTTCCCTCCCTCTGTCCCGTGCTGAGGTCATAGGTGAGTGCTGCTGTACCCAGCTTTCTACATGGCTGCTGGAGAACCAGAGTCAGTTCATCACACTTGTGTAGCTCACCCTTTATCCGCTGAGCCACCCCCAACCTCTCGTGCCTAAAGTTTTTAAGCCACGAAATATCATTAAAAGATTCTCACTTAAACAAGCAGATAGGAAGAAAAGAGCGTGAATTCAGAACAGTGAAGATGAGTGTACAGAAACAACCCAGGATAAACAAGAGCAGGACATGTCACAACTAGGTTTTTTTTCCATTGGTTTTGTTACAGTGCAAGCCTTAGCTCAGGCATAAGAACGTGGCCAGAACCTTTAAATGATATCTGCATTTTACTTTACTGACACAGGTTTTGATTTAAAAGTTAATCTTTTGGGGGGAGACAGAGTATGAGACAGGATATCAAGATATAGCCCAGGCTGACCTTTAACATAAGATCCCCTTATTTCAGTCTCCCAAGTGCTGGGGTTACATGTGTGTGCCACCATGTTCTGTGAGAGTCGACCCTAAGCACAGTACAGCATAGTGTTATCTATACCCGATGAGGCTCTGGAAGCCCTCTGTCTAACCAGCGGGCCTGGGGAAGTCGTTTCCTGGGATGTTACTTCTCGGGTTGAATGAGGGGTTTCTTATACATCTATGACCATGGGCCTCATGAGCATGAAGTATCTGGTGTGGATTCTCAGATGGGTTTAACAAAAGGCTATGCATTCCAGGTTCATCCAAATGGTTAAAAATGCCAATTTAGAACATCAAATGTCAGCCCAGGCCTGGTGGTCAACCATCATGGTTATGCAAGTAACCCAAGTGGATCTGTTCGACGGAAGGTTTTGATAATGTATTGTTTCTTCTCAATAATGCGGCCTCTATCATATTTCATACATTACAGAATTTATATATCACATTACTTTTTTCCTTGTCAACTATGTACCTTTCTCAGAGTTTCTCTCTTGTGTGTTTTCAATGTACAGGGGAAATTTATTTGAATAATACCATAATTAAATCTCATAGCAGCTGCATTTTATTTTATGATAGAGTTTATATTGAACTTTCTTTATTGAACTGTCATTTTTATCTTAACTGTGGCTTAACCTCATAATCTAATTATTTTTTTCTAAACTGACTTTAGAGCCAATAAAAGAAAGATATGAAAAATTAAATTACATAATAAAGCATGAAGCAAGAGAAGCTATCATGAGACTCTCAGACTGGAAAACTAGTAGGAACAAATTTATGTAGTTGAAAAGTTGTTTTCCTACATATTTTAAAAAAAGATTAAATAAAAAAAGAAGTCTATTTAAGTGGAATAACACATCAGGCTATTCCAATTGCTTATATACCTTTAGAACCAAAGTCAAGTCATAGTGATGGAATACAGCCAGCTCACTCTCAGGAGAAAGGAGCCAGCCCTCAAGACCTGAGCTCTCTATCAGGGATTTATTAAATAATCAACCCTCTTCCTTCTTCTACAGATTTCAAAGCATTTAGTTTTCATTCCTAATATAATAAAAATTCCTGAATAAAAATTCTTCTTAGTGTGTACCCTGATTTTTTTCTGTCATTTAAACTGACGGATAGTGTTCTACAATTATCCTGCACTGACAAGGGAAGTTTGAGTGTGCGTTATATAAATTGCTTAGGCTCAGAAGTATTTCAAGGTTTGTATTTCTTTGGGTTTTAGAATATTTGTACATACCCAGTGAGACATCCTGGGGATGGGCCATGAGCCTAAGGCAAAACTTATGTTTCATATATGCCTCATACACAGAGCCTGAAGCTAATTTGATAATGTATGTTAACAATGTGGGGCATTAAAGAGTTTGATGGTGTGGAACATGCTGCCATGGTGCAATGTTACCCTTCAAAAGAGGTTCCTAGGGTGGATGTTTAGAGTTTGAGAGCCTCAGATCAGATGTGTGCACAGAGAGGGAGTTATAATGGATAAAGCAGATGGACCCACACCACGCCTGGAGTTTCAGCTAATAATAATGCTGTGGTGATATTGTTCTCCAATTTGATAAATGATTTCCCATAAATGACAACACGAGGAGGAAGTGAAACCATCACAGAGGCACATGGGGAAGGCTCTATGTGATCTTGGCCATTTCTTTTTCAATATTTTTCCAAAGTGGCATTTATTTTACTTTTACATATTCATTCATCCTTCAATGCTGATAACCAAGCCTATGGCCTCAGTGCAAGCTATGTAAATGCTCTAGTACTAATCTACATTACTGACTCTTAAGCTTTATTTTAAGAAAAAAAAATAAAAGGTAGATGCCAAAGGATTCAGAATTGTACTGTATAAGGACTATAATATACGTTAAGGTTTTAGTTAAAAAGAAGCCAATTGTGTAAATTTCATCCCAATTCACCTTATATAATATACAATATACAACTTTCCCAGTTTTATATAAGAGGAACTGATTCAAAATATCAATGGGTGGTATATCCATCACCACACACTCTTTAATGTTCCATTTAGGGCGAGGACATTAAAAGGATTTCCCTTTTAATTATTTTCAAACATGTAATATATTACACCTTTTAAAAGATTTGTTTTTATTTTTAAAAGTGTGTGTGTGTGTCTGTGTGTCTGTGTGTCTGTGTGTCTGTGTGTCTGAGTGTGTGTGCTGGACTGAGCATATGTGCACATATGCGCAGTGCCATAGAGTCCAGAAGATGTCAAAGTGTCAGGTCTCCTGGTGCTGGAGTCCCTGTCAGTTGTGAGCTGCTCAGCATGGATGCTGGGGACCAAACTCTGGTCCTCTGCAAGAACAGAATGTACTCTTAACCTCTGAGCCATCTCTCCAGCCCCCTATTACATATTTCTGTAGATAACTAGTCATCTTTCATACACAATACAACACTAGCACTTATTTGTATCTCTAACTTCATTTCCACCGATTAGTATAATTATGTGTCAATTAAAAGATAAACTTCTCTCGTGTTCAGAAAAGGCCAGTCAAAAATGAGCATAGAGACTTTAAAGATATAACAGCACCCAGCAAGCAGTTGTCCATAGTTGACCTTTTAGACTTCCAAAATTATATCTGCATATGTTGTAAAAACCACAGTGTGTTGGGAAGGCTCCTGAGGAAATGTACCTGATGTTGGTTCTAAGAGAAAACAAAGCAAGAAGAGAGTAGTCCAGGAGGAAAAGGTCAGCATGAGCAGAGGTGGGGAGGACAGCAGAGTGGACAAAATAGGAGAGACACTATTTGTGCATGTCCCAGACCGGGAAGCAATAGAAGACAACAGAAAGCCTTTACGCTTGCAACCACTGTTGGAAAACAAGGAACTGGGCTCTGGATGAGCCAAGTGTAAGAACATGTGTAAGAACACGACGCCAAGTGCCCCATCTTCCTAGTGGCCAAGGTGCCTCCTGGAAAGGACCACAACCACCACTGGAGACACTGATGTGAGCTCCTGCCTCCATGGCCAGCCACATTGTCAAGCCCGGGGGAGCTTCTAGCATAATGGAAAGCTCACTGAACTATGAATCGAATCGGCAGATCTGAGTCCTAATTCTGGCTCCGCCACTAATGGGGTGAGAAACCCTAAACAAGTCTCTCGCTCTGCTGCCATCTCATATTTCTACCCCTGAGAGGAGGGGGCTGGACGGGGCATTCTACGAGACCCCTTCCGGCTCGAAGGCGCTAACTCTGACAGGGGATGAAATATGCTCGCTGGCGCTCAGAAGCAACATGTGGCTCGCTCCGGCATGGAGAGTGATGTGGGGTTCACGAAAGCAAAACCAGTGAGAATAAAGGGACTGTGTTTTTATACACAAGAGCCTATTCTTTTATGATACATGTCTAGACCCCTCTAAATATTTAAACAACAATACCATGGCAGTATGAAAACTCTCTAAATCAGGCTCTGTGGCTAAGGAGGATATATGAACAGATGTGATCTTATTAAGGCCCTAATGTAACTCAGCAACAATTTGTCAGATCTGATGGGTATTGTTAAATTATGTCCACCTGCCAGAGGCAACCAGAGAAATTACCAATTGCCTTTACCCTACTTCTACTCAAAAATTCCCTAAAAAGCTCCCATAGATGGGGCTGGGATATGTATTTTTCTTTAAAGCAGTAACCTAATTGTCACCAACACACAGAAGCCCATGTTGGCTTTTTTTTTTTTTCCCCGGTCCTGTATATTTTTCTATGAGGCCCCAACTGTTCCAACACTCTAGCGGCTCAACATTAATGTAGTGTAGGAAACTCCCTAAGTAATAGTTCTAAACTATCACCTGTGAAAGCTGGACCCCCAAATACCCCCGGTATTTTCTTTGGGCTGTGGAGGTCAGGGACTTGTTATTGTGGGGACTGGCCACAACTTTCCTTAATGGATGTTGTAGCTCCCAGTTTTCCTTTAGCATCTCCTGGGCAGGGAGAACAAGGATTTACCTGATTGGATGCTCAGAATGGTTTGGAAGGATGCTAATGAGGCTTGCTGCCAGACAGTGTTAAAATGAAGCCCTTCTTTTCCTTTCTCTAAATCTCTGCCTGGTCCATCCTCCTTGCTGTGTCCTATTTTAATTAAACGAAACAATAGAAAGGGGGTTGGGAGTGGAAAGCAAGGTGTGAAGCCTGTGGCCTTTTCCCCAAGCTGTTCCAAAACTTCTCAGAGCTCTTTGGTCTCCAGTGGCGTTTGAAAACATTCTTTATCCCACTAAGGGAAGGATGAAAAATTGATCTTCCGACTTCAAATGCTGCATCTTTCCACAACTGCAGACTTCGGGGAAAGAAAGGCAGACTTAGGCGTTGCCAGACCAAACAGGAAGCAGTTCTCAGAGGAGCCTTGCTCATCCCAGGCAGCTCTACTGGCAGAGTGTGTACACAGCGCTGCTAGGAGAATAAACAGGGCCTCCACTTCTGAGGGAAATCAAAGCGGATCTTAGAGACACTGAGGATGGAGTCAAACCTCTTTAGCTCAGATTAACTAGGGCTGGGGAGGTCACGTTGACTCAGGACAAGCTTCCCGTGGCATCTTTTAGTTTCTCCTCACAAAGAGCAGTTGCAGTCATTTTGGGATTCACTTCAGCCCATCCTTCTGATCCAGCTACTCCCAGTTCTCCAGGTGGGAGCTGCTGCATTTTATCCATGTGCACCAGTGCCTCGTCATCTGTACTGTTCATGGCTCTTCCCCCTGCCCTAGCCATGTTCTGTGCTCCACAGACTAGTGTGGTTACGATTTTACTAGATGTTAATCTAATGGGACCAACCAGCATCGCATACGGGATCCACTCTCAGTGAGCGAGCATGGTCATAGGGTACAAAATGATATCTTAGTTCAGGCTGCCATAAGAAGGGAACATAGAAGGGTGGTTATTTCTATCTCACGGGTCTACAAGATGCAAGTCTGAGGTCAGGATTGTAAGGGTTTAATTGAAGACCCTCTAGGTTGCTAAAGGATGACTTTTCATTACAGAAATGACAGAAAATCAGTCAGAGAACGCTTGGGTGTATGGGGGAGGTTGCTTTTAAAGGATACACTCTCCTGGTCTATCTCCCAAAGGACCATCTCCTAACACCATCTCACTAGGGCCCAAGACTTCAACATTTAAATCTGGTAATGACACTAGTGTGCACTTTGTTATGGCATGGCGGTACAGCTCTGAATGGATTTCTTGATAGAATCTACCCAGAGTTGGGTCTTTTTTTTTTTTTTTTTAGGCCACACTGAAGGACATCAAAGGAAAGATAAGGATTAGGAATGTAGTCGTTCTGAAAACTCCGTAGCGTAAACCAAATACCTCTCCAGTAGACATAATTCCAAAATGTCTCCCGTGACCTTTGCTCCATGTCAAAAGGGATTTTTGCAGATAGAGTCAAGGTCTCTAGTCATTTTGCTTTCAAATAGGGAGATTATCTTAGTGAGCCTAATTTAATCATGGGAGTCTTCTTTTAAAAGCAGACTGCGTCTCTGGCTGGTACAGGGAAAATCAGAGGAGTCAGAGCCATAGAAGGAGTGTTACAGAGATGTCGCACCACAGGCACCGCTGGCCAAGAGATGGAAGGGGGACTAGAGGAGCCTGAGAGCAGTCCTTCGGAAGTGAGAGCAAATCCCAGCCAATGCCCAGTAGGAACAGGAGCTGCAGTCTTCCAGCCAAGCATCCCTGGTGATGAAAGGGAGAGCCTGTGAGGAAGCAGATGCGTTCCAAGGCCTCTAAAGGAGAGTGTACCTTCAGCATCCAAGTCCCTGAGCAGAGGACCTATGGTAGCTTATCCACACCTCCCAGCTGACAAATGATAAACGGACATTGTGTTAAACCACAGTAGTTGTGACATAGTAGTCTTCAGCCATTTCTCGTTCCTAAAACTATCCTTTAAAAAAAAAAAGTCACTCTCATGAATTAATAGATATACCTTCATATAAACTTATCTTCATTAATATTTATTCCAGAGAGATATACTAATGACAGGCTTCTACTACAGAACAGGAAGTATGAATGCAGGCTGCTCTTCCAAGGCCTCTCTCGGTGGGTCATGGTGGCCTCTATATGAAGGCCTCTATGTAACTCTAAAGTCCTAGTAACAAATTAAGTCATCTGCCTCAAGGGTTTCCTACAGGGTCAAGACTGATGCTGGGCAGCCAAGACTGGCTGTAGAGGGGGAATTCTGAGTCTGCTATACGCTGTAAGCACACACCAGGCACAGAAGGAAAGTTCCTTCTCTGGATTGGGATGAGAGTACCTGAGGGCTTATACAAATTTATGAAACCAGTAACGCTCTCCTCTTCTTCCCTCCTCTTCCTCCCCCTTCTCCTTCTCTTCCTCCTCTTCTTCTTCCTCTTCTTTTTTTTTCTTTGGGACCTCACTCTGCAGCCCAGGCTGGCCCTCAGAGTAATCGTCCTGTCTCAGAACCTTATAGTATTGAGATTATAGACATCTGCCACTGCCATTTCTGGTGGGGGTAGGGGGAAGATTCTTGTGATCCCGGAAAGACTTTGGTAAAACATTCTCTATGACGTCCCTGGGATCTCCCTAAAGTCTAACCACATAGAACTCTCTAGAAAACCTCATCCACCTGAGCTATCAAGGCCTGACCACTCAGCATCAGCATCCGTCCACACTCACCCAGGAGGGCACATGCACGCACATGCATTTCCACCCAGCTGTCCTCCACCTAAGAGGCAAGCCCTGCCAGGCCACACCCCTCAGCCACAGGCTTCCATTTATTACCGTCAGCTTTGTCTGATCTTCTATCATCTCTGAGGTAATGGATGTGGATGGCAAGAGAGAAGAATGTAACTACAGCCTATTCTAAAAGCACGCACTTGTTTTATTTTATTTTCGGAAATGTATGCATTATGTATGGTTGTACATAAACGTTTTCATAGAGGCTCTTAAATGATTTAGCACGAGGTATGTGTTGATTATAATCTCTGCTCATTTAAGAGGTTTTGTTTGTGCCCCCCCCCCAGTATTTAATACATTGAGACATGTTTCAACTAATGGTGACACCAGTAAACAAAAGTTACTGATCCCACCTCCTGAGTTATAAAACTTGTAACATGCTGTAAACAGCTCTGTCATTTTAGTTAGCATATTGCATTGTGTGAGCCGCCTTATTTATCTAGTGGTAAATCTTTATGTATCAAAAATGCTACAGAGGCACAACAGATAAATTACCGACAGACACTAACATCTGACTACTTAATCAAACAAATAGGACGTGTAACAAAGAGAAAAGCTATAAATATTGACAACAAGCTGCTCTAGTCACCAAAACATTCAATACTTCAGTTCTCAAGTGTGAGTTTTATATCAGTCCCCTGGAAACAGTTTGTATCCTCCAATAAATTTTTACAGTTGATTCACCTGCCTGATACCCCTCAGCCATTCCCTTCAGAAGCTGTCAAACCCGCCAACGATAATATATGGCCCGACCAACGAGAACAGCTGTAGCCACTCTCTCGGCAGGTTCCTGCACCCTGTTCTGCATAAAATAATACATCAAGATTAATTGATTTCCCGTCAGTCTCACAGAACAGAAAATTAATTTTCATGTAGCTATTTTCCCCAGCATATGAATTTTGTACATGGCAAGTAATTTAAGTTTTTAATTATTCATGAGTGAGGAGGGGGCGGGGAGAAACATGACAAAGTAAGCTTGGGAAAACCCCAAGGCCAATCTCCAGGCCTCGGGTTTGTGCTGAGGCAACAATAGCATTGGCTAATGCCCATATAAATAATACATGTATTAACATACATCTTAGTACAACACCAATTTCTCTCACTCTGACCCGAGACTCCCAGGTTACCCCTCGGTGCTTTGTCAAAGTCGGCTCGATGGTTACATGTGACGTGCAGTGGGAAAACATGCGACATGTCAGCCATATTGAAGTGACCTCCCCTGCCTCCCAGTGGCGGCTGTGCAGCACAGGCATGATAGGAGGTAATTTAACGGTCAGCGTGTAAGGGGCACCAAGCAAAGGTCGCTAATCAGTCGGGTGCTACCTCAGCAAGTCTTCTATTTGCGGGTGCCACTGACGTGTGAACAAGAGAAATGGAACCAGGAGAGAGAAAGGAGGCACCGGACTCACTTTCGTCTTTCATGGACAGGCTCCAGGAAAACTGTCTCTTGAGGAAGGGAAAAAAACCACATTGTGAGCATCACAGGCAATCATGGAGGATTGCTACCATGCAATCCGGTATCCCCGCCACTCCTCAGAAACGCTGTGAGCATGTTTCATACACACTTGCAAGCTGGCAAATGCAGGGTGCTCTCCTCAATTGTGAAATTTGATTTCATTCCTGAGTTATTTCTACCTAAATATTAGATCTTGGTGTAAACTTAGAAGACAGCAACAATCAGCTGATTTTTTTTTCCCTAAACAACTAGACGGTAGTGTCACATGGATTGGGGACACTCTAATCAACTCATCTAACTTTTAAAAAATTATTAAACATTTACTGTATATTAAGTTCTTAGAAAAATCCAAGGAAAGAGGAGATTAATCATATCCGAGTATTCCCCTAATATTAACTATCTGGGAGTAGATGAAGTAAGAATGTGAAGCTATTACATAAAACAAGCAGCAGCAACTGACTGGGTTACAGAAAACCTGAGACAGGGTGTTCCTGGACAGAAAAACACATTAGTGAAAAGGCGTCTTTCCACCTAGTAAATCACCCCCCACTTAATAGAGAACAAGACGAGGCCTCTGCCCAACCTTTAGTGGCAAAGAGGAGAAACTGGCTTTCCTGATCCAAAGAAGCAGTTCTGATTTAGCACATGCCATACGCAATGCCCCCTCCGGCACAGGGAGGCCTTTGCTAAGTGAGGAGAGGGCAGCTGCAAAGATCAAAAGCAAACTGAGGGCAGGGGAGGCAGCTCAGCACATACAGTGCATGAAGAATGAGACTCAGGTCTCTAGCTTCTACACAAAAGCATGGCATGGCGGCTCACTTATAATGACAGCACTAGAGAGATGGACACAGGCGTTTACTAGGCGCGTTGGCTAGATTAGCCCAATGGACAAACTTCCAGTTGATCTGAATACCCTGCCTCAGAAAATGGAGAGCCATGGAAAAAGCACCCAAAGACAACCTCTGGCCTTCATATACATATACTTACATACTCACATACACCTGAACATATGAGTGTCTTCACGTATACAAACATATATACCCTCACACACATCACATAGACACACACACAAAAAGTAGGGGGTTGGGAATGGAAATCAGACTTTAAAAAATAAAAAAAGAATTTTGTCCAGGACAGAGGGGATATTGGCTTTGTGGGGTGGGGTGGGGGAGGGGGAAGTGCTGTATCTGATGAATCTGGTGAAATATTAATAAAGATACAAGAGTGGAAATTTGTAAGAATGTCATTTCTTAACAACTTGTCAAAATGGCCACTTGAACCAAATGAGAGAGAAATCCAAATTGCTTCTCTGCTCGGAGCGGCCACACCTCATCTGGAGGTTGGAGCACCCTTCTGCTTCCAGGGTTTCCATCATAAAACCTGTTTCCTGGTAATAGGCAAGGCCTGTAAAATTTTACTTAACCCAGAAATCTGGCACCAGTAGACCAGCATGGAACGTGGGCCCTTTGAACCCCAATTCAGCCGAGGGATTTGGGAGTGTGTTTCTATCGCCAGGATGGCTCCAGACAAAGGAACAACATGCCACATCATGTCAAGCAGCTAATTATGAGCCTCGAGAACAGCTAAGAGACTTAAGCCAGATTAAAGGAAGAGGCCTTGGGGGCGGTGCTTCTCCACTGCTTCTTTGGATCCATTTGTACGGAAGGGGCTGATGAGGTTTAAGTCTTTGTACCTTTGAGTTCCAAAGCAAAACAAAACCAACAGGTTGAGGAAATTAAATACTGCCCAGACCCTTGGACAACAAAGCCTTGTTTAACGGCTGCAAAGGAAAAACAACAACAATAACACACAGTGGTTCTTCAACATGGCCAGGTTGCCAAGTAATATGCCAGGGCCCTCCTGAATATCTTAGGATATCTAGAGCGCAACAGCCCTGCCCAGCGACACTGAGGCAAAATTGCAAGGCTTGGGGAAAGCCAGGCAAACTCTCTCAGCTCATGCTCCTCACTGCCAAAGACGACAGACACACTTCTTCCTCTGCTGGGAGCTGTGCGAATGTAATGGTTCAAAGGATCTGACCAAGCAAAAGTGACAAAGAAGATTCGATTTCTGTAGGTCTCTAGGAGTTTAGACTTTATGTGACTTGTATCAGGGCTTACAGAAGGTAATGTAGGGAGCTCAGCTGGTAAGCCTGGGCTTGCAATCAGGTAGGAGTGTGTGTGTGTGTGTGTGTGTGTGTGTGTGTGTGTGTGTGTTTGTACAGAGCAGGAAATGATATGGCATCCCAGGAAAACTTTAAGACCTCAGAAAGACCCAAACACCCCCAGTCATCAGGTTTCCCATCTCAGCCCAGCTTCCCTTAACAACTTCAAGGCAACCAACTGGCATTTTGGTTCATACCAGTGTTTGTAGGCTTTCTTCATTAGATGGGGAAGAAAATGTTTGTTTCATCTCATTTGAAAACAATCCTATTGGGAATATAAATGAACTCTTTATGCATGTTTATAATATATATGTATTGTATAATATATATGTGTGTGTGTTCACAATTTCATAACTAAAACATTTTTTTAAAAAAAAAAAACGTAGAAAACTTCTAGAAGTTGCTGCTGCTATTGGCATAGCTTAAAGGTCTTTGTTTCCGTAAATTCAATTGAGTGTTTCTATTTCTAAGTCTGGCAAGAGGTTCTAATTATTGTTAGAAGCCTAATTAGCATTTAGTATTACATTACAACAACTGCAACAAAATTGTACCCATTCTCCAATAAACAGTATTCACAGTGTGCAATCAAGCCGCTGTGCCGAGCGATGAGAATTAATAGCACCGCACGGCAATGGTAAATCCTCCATCTCCCGCTGTGTGTGTTTAATAATTTTTCACTCCTTCCAGATTGTTCCCATCAAGCACAATTCCCAAGGTCCTAATCAACCACCCTCCCCATCAATACTACACAGAGATCTGAGCACTGAAAATTATCTGCAATTTCAAAAAGTGCTTTGTTGCATTATTAGGCCACTGACCTAAGAGGTAATGGGTAAATAGTTTCTGAAAAATGTCCAAAGCACAACATAAATTAAAGCTTATAGTCTTGCCTGCTGCTCTCACCATAGCTATAACTGCAAACTATTACGCCTTTTACACAATATTCCTAACTATAATTTTACACCATAATATTGGTGCAAGGAGCCAAATGTTCGGCTTTCATGCCTCCATTTGCTAAACAAAAGGGGGAGTTGTTGAAAGAGGAAGCTGGTGCAGCCGCAGTTCTTCCAATGGTCTCTTGGATCAACTCTTCCATTGCCTGCCTCTGTCTGCTCATCCTCCGCCCCCATCAAGAAAGTGTTCCTAGTTAAAAAAAACACGGAAGCATTTTACAGGGGTAGTGATGACATATTATCTGCATGTAAACAGAGTCAGGAGGTTTTGAGCCTGTATGGACTCCTAAGCTTACCCTCAGGGGGATGTTCACAATGTCATCTATTGTCTTCTGAATGAAGATACTGTGCCAGTCAGTCTTACACAACACTCAAATCCAAAAGACTACTACTGCTGTCAACAATCTCCAAAGTGTACTTTGAGCGGATATACACAAAAGGTATTAACCAAGGAGAAGTGCAGCCCTGAACCTCATGGCGTAGCAGTACCAGGAGTAAGCAACTTCAGTGTTGTTGACCTGAAAATGGCACACAGCCTCGCACACAGTCCCCCAGAGAGAAAGTATTTTTGGTGCACTGGGAGCACAGAAGGGATGCAGTGTTGCTGATGATGCTAGTTTATTTGCTTTGTATTGTGGCAGAGATAAAAGGAATTTGTGGCAGCTGGTCTGCTTAAGCCAGGAAGTACTTAGGAGTTCCCTGGGCAGTGGACCCCTGACAACCTTATCCAGAGGAAATTGACATCATTTTTCATAACATTGAGAGATGAATATCATCAGCATCTCAGGAACAAACAGTTATTGGATGATAGCAAGTTTTCCAATGTCATTATAATATTTTTGCTGTCTTATGAATCCATTCCACAGATACTCACTGAGTAGGCTTGGGATGCAATAGAGACCAAAGATAATAGAAATCTCTGCTCGTGTGGGGCAAATATACCAACATGAAGTTGACAGAATACCATACCCCCCAACAAATAATCAAACTATATCTGACGGTAGAAGTTTATGGTGACTGGGGTATGTAGTTAGAGAAGGAGAGAAGAAAGTATCAGGGCACTTCAGCATTCGGAGTGGCAGGACCCATCTAAGTGAGCTATTATGGAAAATTGATACCTGAACTGAAACATAAAAATGCAGGGAGATGCTTAATCTATTACTAATATTCTTAACTTTCTTCTTCTATAGGAATAGAGAAAGAGCCAACATCTTGGTTATTTTGATCCCATGGTCATCTGGGCTTGGATCATTTATTGAAGAGACAGAACTCCCAGCAGAATGAGAAACCATATAAGATATATGTTCATCTTCATGTCCCCAGCAACTGGTACAACACCTAATAAAGAAACTCGACAAAGATTCACTGCCTAAATAAACATACCCATGGTGTGATGGGGAACCATTTACTGATCTCTGGAAGCTCGGCTAATGCTCTGACACTGTGTTGGGAGAGTGAAAGCCAGAAGAGGGACATGTTTGAAGGGTTGAAGTGAATGAGTGATCTCCTACTCTAGTCCATAAGGATGGATATTGACCCAGAGGCCTGGGATTGCCAAGGCCCCTGAATTGACACTAAGACTTTTTATTTTTCTCCTGAGACCAGTCTACAAGGCAGGGTACTCAATAGATGACAGCTCGGTTTCATCCGTCTCTGAGGCCCGGGCAGGTTATCTCTGTCTCCTGAATGACCTCATTTGCTCCCTCAGCAATGGCTGCAGAGTTCCCCACTTTGGCTCAGCGCTATTCCTTCCTTCATTTTTTTTTCCCCTCACCCCTCCAAATTGATATAAGCTTGGCAATGAAAGGAACATGTAGAAGAATAGGAGGGTGTGGAATACCCCAGACCCAGACAGTCACAGAAAGGAAAGAACGAGGTGCCATCATCCATCCAGGGCCCCTGTTTCCATACTCTCTGCTAAGTCTGAGGGAAACCTGCTCCTCACCCTTCTCTCCTTTCTAGCCCTAATGTGACTAGAGCCAAACTTCAAGGCCACAAACTATCAAGCAAAGCTTCATGCTGCCTTGACCATAGGCCTCCCTTGGTATATGAAAGCCAGCTGTGGCACTTGAAGAGAAAAGGCAGGGGGGCACACTTGTGAATTAAGGGCAAAGAGAAAGAGAAAGAACAGTTTATGGGACAAGAACAGCTTCCTGGATGGCTGACAGGTAAGTGTGACGAACTTGATGGTGACAAATGGGGATCACACCAGCACCCTGCCCAGTTCATACTCCTACAGCCCAAAAGGACATGCCCACAGTGGCCTTTCTTCGGCGGTAAGACATGGAGACCAGTTTGTTCAGAGTTTATCATTGCGCTAATCACATGCCAATACTGTTCCTCTTCCAGGAACTCGGTGGTGGCTGACAGTGGTTGTCAGCATGGCTTGGAGAGGCTATGAGAGCTCACGGAAACAGAGCCCATGTACTCATTTTTAACCCACCCCAAGAGAGTCAATGCACAGTGAAGTCTGGGAGTATTTGATTATTATGGAATTATTATTATTAGTCTAAATCCAAAAGTCTATACCCAAAAGGAGCTTATCCTTAAACAAATAACAAGAAGCACTCTTTTGCCAAGGCATTACTAAGAGCACTGTGTTTCTCAGGTCTGAGCTAGAGAAGACAGATCCTCTAGTCTTTTCTGGGCAGTTCCCCTTCTCACTGGGGTCTGAATCCCCAGAAGCATCGCAAGGCACACTGTTTCTGTATCCACTTCTGGTTTTCAGAGCTCCAATCTTGGGGTGCATGCTATAAAAAAATGAGCCACTATGTGCACCTCTAGGCCCATGGGATGACTCTTCTATGATGAGCTAAGAGAATGAGGTGCATCTGGCTATACAGGACATGGCATCCAAGCACATATGCAAGAAGCCCTTTGCATCATAAGAGCAATATGGAATCCATACAGTAGGAGAATAGCCAAGGAGCCTGTGCAACCTCTACACCACCACATCCCAGCTCCCCTAGGATATGAAGAATTCCAGACTAAAATATGGATATCTGACTAGTTAATGAAAATGTATTTAGGATTACAGGAGAATAGAGTACAACTTATTTGTATGATGTTAGCTAAGCTGACTTAAGTTAAACTTTAAATATTTAGATGTATGGTATGCGGGCTTCTGTGCTGACTTTCCACCAAGGTGACAACATTCCTGAGGCAAACCAACTAACCATCCCATGCTTACTAATCTGTTGCAGCGCAGCACAGCAGAAGCATGTGGCAGAGAAGGACTGTTCATTTCATGGCACGCAGGAAGCAAAGAGAAAGATAAGGAGAAACCAGAGTCCCACCAGCATCTTCGGGGACATCGGTTTAGTGACTTAATTTCATCCCATTTCCCAAAGGCTCCATCTCTTCCTTGTCACACCATAGGCTGGCAATAAAGCCTTTAACACATGGGCCATTTGGAGGAGAATCCAGACTCTAAGGGAGCAGCTTCGTTCTTCATCATTCCCCTCTAATTTGTGTCTGCCCCTTTCTCCAGTGCTGCTCCCACAGTTCAGGTTCCTACATCAACGAAGGCTTCCTTTCCATGCACACCCACTGTTAAGAATCCAAATTTATTCAAAGGATGTTTGAGAATAGGTATGGTACTCCATTCTCTGAAGAAATTCCATTACTCAGCAAACTCCCCTGGTGTTTTGGGTTGAATCTCCTTAAAAACCCATCCTTTTTGTGTGTGAGGTAGAAGTGGTAGGGATATAAATTATTTTCCCTTCACTACTATTTCATTTCACAGGTAGCTCTCAGTCACAACAGAAAAGAACAAAAACAAAGCAATACAAACCAAAAACAAGAACAACAACAACAAAAAGCAGGTAACAGGAGAAATGGCACAAATGTTATAAGGTATCCTGTTGTACACCATGTTATAAGATAATCCCTGCTCGAACTTAGTACAGACACTTTGGAACTTTTTCAATGCCATTATACACATGTAAAACTCCATAGGTATCACTGGTTAATTTTCTAAGAATCCTGCCTGTTAGGAGTACAGACAGTCATTCTATACCTCCTATATGTATGACCCCAAGAAGTCCAAGGATAACAGACATGGTTTCTTTTGTTTTAGAAAGTTTGCTACACCTGGAGTCAGCAACAAAATTATCAGTGATTACATGATAATATAAAAAAGGTGGTTTATCATAAAACTAAAGAAAGAATTCTAGAGTATTCTACAGACTGTAAAAGATGCCAGTGACTCTTTCTGAGTTGTGTCAACACTACTATTTAACTTTGGGTTTCCAGTCCTCATTCAACAGACACTGTTGAACATTCACTATTATAGACCAAGCACTATTTAAAGTACTGGGTGCACACCAATGAACAAAGTCCTGGCCTCGGGGAACTTACATATATAAAGATGTTTATGAAATGCATAGAGAAAAAGAAAGGTTTGGCTTTAAACATGATAGTAAAGGCCTGGCATCCCAGCACTTGGGGAACTGGTGCAGAATAAATGGTGACTTTGAGACCAGCCTGGTCTACATAGGAGACCTTGTCCCAGTATGCACAAGGCCCTGGATTCTATCTCCAGTACCATATGCAAACAAGGAAATGACCAGTAACAATCACTAAAAGCTTCAGCGTGCTTATGACCTCATAAATATGTGGAATAAACAAAGGACCAGAGGCACAAGACCAGCCTGCCTTGCTCTCTGGACTTTCACTTCAAACAAAGGGCATATCCTTGAAGTTACCATAGCAAGACAGTTGTGATGTTTCAAACCTGGTATATCTGTTCTCTTTCACTTAAAAATATGAATCCAATAGGCTTAATCCCCCATCTCCAGCTCTGAATTGGGTTACCATGTGTTGTATTTGATTTGTATTTCCATCAGTATCAACCCTGGCATCCTTCTATAGACACCAGCAATGTACATGATTTATAGCAAGGCCGCCAAGGTAAAGCCTATAGCCTCCCTGCACATTGTGACATTATCAGATTGTTTCAGTAGCTGGCAGCAGCTACCATAAGTAACAAGCTGTCAGTGTAAATAAATCACTCTTTAAAAAAAAAAAAAACACTGCTAAAAAGTATAGATGAATATGAAGAGAGATGTAGTTGGCCCTCTTTTATCCCTCTGACCAATGCATTTCCTATATATTTAAATTTCTATAGGACAAAGAAAAACAGTTCATCTACTTTCTTAAAATAAAAGACCTATGGAGGAATCTCAAGTCTCGAGGGGAAATTTGTGGCTATTGTGTATAAATCATAAGACAATCAATTTGCAATCACCCTGAAAAGCCCCAGGTGTGGAGGACAGCCACAACACGATCATTTCCTTCTGTGACAGAGTGACAGGCCATGGCGATAACAGAGAAGCCGCAGATGCCCCCCGACTGGATTGTAGCAGATCTGTCTTATCTCACATGGTTCACCCATCAATGGCGCTGCCCGACTAACCTAAGTCATCCCCAGAGAGCTAGGATACCTGACCTAGATACCCAGATGGGGAGCTCCAGGCTCTCCACACCAGTTAGAGCAAGGAGAGGCAGCTCAGCCACACATTCTGGAGAGATGGAAAATGGAGCCTCACCCCAGTGCTTCTGTGGCTAGTTTCGGTGGAGGAGGAGATGGAGCACTTCTGTGCTCATACAGACAGCAAGGATAGGCATGTTTTGACAAGAGAAGATGAACAGAACCTTCAGTGCTCACGTGGTAAGGCTGGAGTGGTACTTGGTGGTTAAATTTCTTGCTGACCAAACAAGAGGACTTTAGTTCGCATCCTTAGCCCTCACACAGAATGCCAGCCATAGTGACATGCACCTAGAACCCCAGTACTGGACAGCAGAAACTGTTGGATCTTGGGGACTTACTGGCCAACCAACCTAGCCAAAATGGCAAGCTCCATGTTCAATTTATTATAAAAGAAAGAAAAAGAAAAGAAGTCATTGAGAAAGATTCAATATCAACTTCTGGCCTCCATATATATATACACATACTCTACTGTATACTAATACAGACATACACACCAAAACACACAAACACAGAAAGGGAGAGGGAGAGGGAGAGAGCCCATGGGACAATTTTCAGTTCCTGGAATAAGAAAAGTCATAATATGAATACAATGAAGGCAGTATTCTATATAACAATTTGAACCACACCCATAAAAGATAAAGAGCATATTACCAAATTCAGATATGACCAAGCATGGTGTGGCCCTCAGGGGCTTTCTAGCACCTTGACATTAACATATGTGTGTTCACACCCTATTGCATAAAGCACAGAACTAAACACATTATAAGCATATAAGGTCAGACTACATATGTGTTTAAATGTATACATCCATGCAGATGTGCAGATGTGCAAATGTGCTTGTGCATGTGAGTGTACAGGCCAGAGGTCAACATCAGGTGTCCTCAACTGCTTCACCAGCAGACGTCTTCTGGGACAGGATCTCTCGCTGAACATGAGCTGGCTCACTCAGCCTTATGGATCCTCATGTCTCTGTCCCCTCCATGCTCAGACTACAAGCTTGTGGTGCCACATGGGCCCTAGGGAGCTGAACTCAGACAGTCATGCTTGTGCCACACAGACTGTACCGACTATACCGTTGCGCCAGCCCCAGAGACAGAATCTTGTATTTCCCCCTGATCAGTTCATTTTGAAAAGTCTTATAAGAAACCCTTACAATCTGTCTAAACAGATCTCACTAGCACTCCAGGCTGTAATAGGGGATGCTCCCCTCTATGGCAGTCAGACACGCAAAACATTTCAGAGGCAATCTGTGAGAAGTCTGTTATGGTGGGAAAGTTTAGTGTGGGCTTTGCAGGCAGATCACCATTTCTATCCCAGTTGTACTGATTGCTTGTCTGGGTGTCTTCTGGCGACTTACTTAACCTTTTTACCCCCTCAGTTTCCTCATCTGTGAAATTGGGATCATATCCTCAGAGGGTCATTATGAAATCATGCATAATTCAGTGTTCAGCTTATAGCAGGTACCCAAGGAAAGTCTGTTCTCTTTCCCATTTTTCCCTTATTAGGAGGTGGGGGAAAAACAAATATGGCCTAAATGCAAATTTCAGTCAAATAACNCCCCCCCCCCCACACACACACAGATATCTCCAGGAAACAAACCCATCTATAAAACCAACCGAAATATACAGAGCTGTACCTATCAGGCCACATTAGCATTTTTAGTAGGGACAGGTAGACAACCATAAAATGAAATTAGAAGTGCTTCAAACCATCCCTGGAAGTGTCCTTCTCCAAGTCTGCAAAATAAAAACAGAAAAGGAATTCACAGAGGGGAAACAAAAATACTCAACAGATTATCCACTCCCTTTGTTATGGAAAATGACTTGCTAGCATCCTATCTGAAGGTATCTTTTTTTTTTTTTTTTTTTTTTTTTTTAACGCTGTCACGTTCAAGTCCATGTGCCTCGATTAAAGTAAGTGATCACAAACATCCACGGTGTAGGTATGTAACGCACATTTTCCATGGCAGAGAAATGAAAGCGAGTGATAACCACAAGCCCACAAGCGCGTCTTACTGAAATAAAGCCTGTGACCTTTCCAAATGAAGCCAAGAATAGCATGCTTATGTACATTCGAGATTATGCTCTGACATCCCTCTTCTCCATAGCAGGGACTGTGGTTCTACCTGCAAGGCTGGTGGGTAGCAGCGAGCTTGTCCCCTGTTTGTCTTCTATGGGCAGCTGAGCTCAGCTACCCAGACACACGTCCACAGGCTCGGCGGACTGATCTGTCACAGTGACCTTTCGTACCGCCTGTGCTTTCTAACGGATGGAGATTTCACCTCATGGAAACACAGACACACGTGTGGCAGCATCACAGAGAAGAGAAATCAGGGGAAGGACAGCAAGGATAAATGGCGGAAAAGCAAGCTAGAACCTGGTCACGGAGCACATCCTTCACAGGGTTACTCAAGGGAGGAAAGCTAGTTGAGAGCCAGTGGAGCAGGTAGTACACAATGCAAAATTAAGCAGTGACCTTTATCGGGCCATCAAAGGGCAGGACAATTTGTAAGGGAGTACTTACCAGGTACCCAGTACCGGCCTCTACTGAGACTAGAACCATGCAGAAGTAAACAGTGGGAAAACCAACAAGAGGAAAAGCTCCTCTGCATTTGGAAACAGCTCAAGATCTATATGAAAAATAGGCACAAATGTATCATCACTCCTCACCAAGGCACTGAGTATAGGGGATGAGCGAGCTGTGGAGAGCCCAGCCTACAGTGGGCAGCCCGCTCCTCTCACTAGTCAGCCTCCTGTGCATTCCCTCTGTGAAATTAGTCCTCCAAAAGCTCACCAGGCCTCATGGTCATATTTCACACGTTCTGGAAACCTCCATCGGGGGTTGTACCCACTGCGTCTCTCCTCCGGGTAAGAGGGACGCTTCCTTCCCAGTAGGAACCATGGTCATGAGAAATGAGTATTTTTTTTTTCCTTTTGCCAGTAAGAAATCCTAAGACCCTGTATAAAAGCCACTCATGCGTAACACGTTACAGCCCAGCAGGTACACTGATTAGCTAGGTTCCATAACCATAAAGTCAACAATAATCTACCTACGTGCCCTTTCTGCAGGTGGCTCACCTACAGATGCTAAGTAAGCCGGCAACAGTTCGGGAGACATTATGTGGGAGAGCGTTATGCGTAAACATGAGTGCTCCAGCTTGTCCTTAACTACACCACAGGGACTTCAGACCTGCAGAACAATCGATTACCCCCGTTCACCATCAAAGGCAACTTTTCCCTGCTCCCTATGAATTCTCCCCACTGTAACTGCATTTGTTCTCGGTGTGTCTTCTGTTTCATGGCTTCTTCCTGCTCTCATCTCTGCCTTCCACACAAAGGTTACCCTGTGTCCCCAAGAGGAGGTGGCAAGAAGAACTCCTTTTCTAGAGCATGGAAATGCCAACTAGATTTTTCCAACAGTATGGAGCGGCTGCTGTGTGTGCCCTCTTCAGCCCTGCCAGAACTATTAGCCACACCTCGAAATCCACCTCACTGGGGAATGGAATTTCTGGCCCCAGGGAAAGAGGCTAATAGACACATATACACATAAACATTTATATACAAATGCATATGCATATGTACCATATGTACACAAGCCTACTACATATGCATATATATATATATATATATATATATATATATATATATACCTACACATACACAAATACACACACACGTGCTTTTAGACTTATGACAGAAAAACTAGCCAGTGGGTGATTACCGATTCAACATCCCTATTCTAAGGTTCTAGAAATGGCCCCTACATCTCATTAGAATAAAGGGGGGCTTTGTAATCAAGGAAAATGGCCATTGGGTCAAACAAGAAGGGCAGATTCAACACCTGAAGATAGATATCGAGGTCATTATCCCAATTCTTTGGGGTCAAACAGATGCTGCATCTCTTAGTGCTAATAGGACAGACTGACTCCAAGCCTGTCTCTGAGGACAGCCACTGGACCTGCTGAAAGCAGACAGTGGGAAGTCCAGTGGGCTGCGGTAATGAAGGGCCAGTGTCTGACACTGCGAAGAACATCGCTATGCGGCACAGTGATTTACACCGCCCTACTCAGAAATGGGGTAGGAAGTTTGACAACTCATAAAAATCATAAATTATAAATCAATTACTGGAGATAAAGCACATGACTCATCCTGGTCCTATTCATTCACCGGGCTTGAGACCCTCTTGTCAGACCTCCCGAGCTAGGTGAGACAAAGAAGAGGAGCACCCAGGGGCATTTCTGTTGCCCAGCCTTTGTTGGCAAACCCTTGTCAGGTTCACCTTAATGCAGAAGGGCCTGCCTCAGGAAACGAGCAGGAGATTCCGGGAATTCGCTGAAAAGAGCGAGGTGAAGTGGCTGTGAGTATTAAAAGGAACAATAGGTTCTCCCGGTTCCCAAAATTCCAGATGAAGTGAAAAAAAAAATACCCTTTTAAATATTTAGAACATTTAGCCAGAGAAGTCTACACATCCCACAAGCAGACATACCTGCTAACATAACCCACATATCCAGCATTCATCTGGTATCACTTATGATCAACAATTGTTTTTAAAAATTGTTCACTATAGTGTCTGCTGAGTGTCTCATGCATAAAAGGAGATTTTTTTTTCATTCTTTCAAGAGAAGCCAGAGTGCTCATTCGCAGGCTGAGAGAACTTCTCATGCTGTCTACTCCCTGGAACCAGAGAGCAAACTAGCCCATGCTACCTCAGGTCTGACAGGCTTGGAAGCAGCTGTCTCTATAGCAGTCAGGAAAATGACAAGAGCCCTATCAAAGCCCTTCTGCACGTGGGCTGAGGGGATGGCTCAGTCAGTAAAGTATTTTTCATACAAGCATGAGGATCTGAGTTTGATCTCTAGGACCCACAAAAAATGGAGGGGGTGGGTGTGGTGGTGTGTATGTGTAGAATCAGTGTTGGGGAGGTAGAGACAAACAGACACCTGGTGCTCCTTGGCCATCCAGTCAAGCCTATCCAGCCAACCTCAGGCCAGTGGAAGACACTATCTCAAAATAACGAGGCAGATGAGGCAGATGTTGCCTCCTGCCTCCAAACGACACTCCCACCATCATTCCACACAGCTGCCCCAGTCCAAGAAAACATCAACCTGCCTGAGGCCGCATCACTTCAAAGGTGTTCCTCTCCTCCCATCCCGCAGACAAATTTTAAAACCAAGCAAGTAAATGGCAGTGCAAATACTCCTATTAGATATTTATTTTGTTGCAAAGCTTGAAAACAGTCAGGAAAATGGAAAAGTTACTTTTTTTCCCCTACACAAATTTGTTAATGGGTGGCATAATGGGGAGGCCTGTTTGCTGGAAGCATGTGAAACGTCTACAAATTGCCTCTGCCGAGCATTATAGGTTGTCAGACTAATGTAGTTGAAGATAATTTGGCCTTTCAGTGAATTGAACCTCACAGCACGATTATACTCCACAACCAAGTAGAGTGTCACAATTATTCTTTCATGCCGAATTACCATATAATGTCATGAGTCTACCTGTCATAAGTCCTGTAGCCCAGGCTGAATTTTTTCCCCTAAATCTACGGTTCCTGAAAAAAAAATAATTTTTTCCCTTCTAATGGAAAGCTGATTGTTTTTATCAACAATAAATTTCATAGCAAATCAAAGGATATGCTTGGACAAACAATCCGATACTCAAGGTTAAAAAACATACAAATAATAAATTGCTGGTGTGTCATGTTCAATTTTTACTACAGCATTACACTGCAATAACCATAACAGGATCTAAATTGTTGTCAGAACATTAAACAAACCCCCATACTTCACAAAGGCATCCTGTCTGAGTAATTCACACAACGGAAACAACTATCAAATTTTCCACTGTCCCACCACCACAGCACACATCAGTACAATTTATGTATTTGGACAATTCGTTGAATAAATTACTTCCATCCTGCCGGCTCTTGCCACTTCTGTTAAGAGTCATATCAGTTTTAATTGTCTTTCTGTCTATATGGAGCCACTGTTTTTCTGGCTTTTTCCTGTGTTATTTCCTAAGCTCCAAAATAGATTATGAATACCCATCAAAGCCAGGCGCCGGGACAGAGGACTGCAAGAGAGGGGCTTCCTGCCGGGGGCCAGCAGTGCCTCCTTGTCTTTCTACACGGGAGCTATGGGATGTGTTCTCGGGAGGGTGACAGATCATGGTATTGTGAGCAAACACGGCCTTTCCAACATTGTAAGTAGCTAAATGCTAAAGGTATCCAAGACCCCACAATCTGCTCATGACAGCATGCAGCCCGCCATGGAACATAGACTCAGCCTAAGCATAACAGCCCTGATTCCACTGATGGTCAGAATCTAGCTTGGGTCAGACCCTGCCGACCATTTCCGTTCAGCTTGTCAATCCTCCAGCAAAGGACAAACCCAACCTCTAGACTGAGTATCTAGCCTTGTTCACAGGGGTGTGGGGGTGGGATTGGGATGGGGGTGGGGGTTGGAGACGACACATTAGAAGTACAAAGGATGAGCATCATGAGCAAGTATAAACTTGGTCTGTACCCGGAGAAGGGAATGACTTCCCATAGTGATCTTTGCCAATGCTTTCAACAGCAGGCTAAATTGACATGGACCAAAGGGAATCAGATCAATTGAATACAACTGTTTCTTAAATGAGCTCTTCTTAGGTCAGCCTCTAGTTTAGCAAGTTGCATTTGTATGACCAAAGCAACCTGCCAGGTTGGATAACTTCAAGGACAAGTGTGCCCAGAGGCTCCCAGGTAGCCCAAGCCATTCTGGGTGCCAATTCAAAAAGTTCACCCCACCCATGTCCTCATACCCACATAAAGACTCACACAACAAAATGCTATTATCTAAGGTATTCAGACTCCACTAACCTCTGTTTACTATTTCCAACCAGGAACTCCATCAGTAAACAGACACACAACACAACAAGCTCGGCCCTGAATCAAAGAGCTGGATTACTGAGTGCTCCAGATAACTCAGTTTTGCTTCTAGAAATAAAACGGGTGCAATGTTCAGAAGGGTGAGTGAGCCTTGGGGCCCTTGCTTTTGAGTTAACTTGGTAGCCTTGCTGGGTAGCAGAAAGTAAGTCTTTCTTTATAACCCCAAAAGCAATAATAAACAGAGAACTATGATTTACTCCAAACCTTCCTATTATTAAAACGCTTTGTCTTATGGTTTTATTGATTTACAATCTGTCCTGCTTACTTTTTTAGCATCTGAAAACAATCAAAGCACAAAGCTGCAAAATGTTTGGACATTAATTGTTAGGAGACAGCATTTTATTCCAGGCGAGGGGTTTGAGACCTCGACAGCGATGCATTCTGGTACCGAGTGATTTATGATCTTCTAGCAATAACGATGCACCAGGGCCATTAACATATTGGCAGGCCCTAGGATGGATTAGTGGCATTGATTATTTCATGGGCCACTGATACCCATTTGTTACGAAGAGCTCAAAGATGGCCTCTCCCTGACTAAAATCTTTTTATGAGCAGACAGCATTTTAAGTATTAGGAACCTGGGATTTGGGCCATTTTTTATCATCCTGCTGTCACCTCACCTTGATATGCAACTGGAAAAAAGAAGTGTCAAGAAATTAAAGTTCATTCTTCACCAGCAGCTCTAATTCCTCAAGTCGTCATAACCATGTCTTCTTTAAAAATTAATGATTGCCAGCATTTAGCCACCGGTTGTTGCTATGAAGATCTATGCAAAAAGCAAGGATCCCTATAGAGTGTGTGATATATGGAATACTCTTTATTACCACAATAAAACTTACTGACATTTCAATACTTCTGCAAATAGCATTATAGTATCAATCTTCTGAATTAGGTTGAAAATTAAGTTGTAAATTAAAAGAAAGTGTACTTTGCAATGCAACATGATACGTCACCTAAAAAGGACCTTTGTGCATAACTGAGTTGAGCCAGGGAACAGAGAGATGAGCCCCAGGCCTCAGCAGAGCTGCCTATATTCTAAAGGTCTGGGTTCCTTCCCAGAAATCCATCCAGAAACACAGATAATGCATTGCAGGACACTTTTCCCACCAACTGTAAAAATAAGGGGATTTGACAACAACCTTTTATGGACACAATGAAACTCCAGGTCTTAATAAATTTTTCCCCCTTTGTATACTGTTATCATAGATTTCAAATTGGGTCACATTTAGAATAATAAAGGCCTTATAAAATATACAGAAGTAGAAGCCGGGCAGTGGTGGTACATGCCTTTAATCTCAGCACTTGGGAGGCAGAGGCAGGCGAACTTCTGAGTTCGAGGCCAGCCTGGTCTACAGAGTAAGTTCCAGGACAGCCAGGGCTATACAGGGAAACCCTGTCTCAAAAAACCTACATATATATATATATATATATATATATATATATATATATATATATATATATATATATATATATGTGTGTGTGTGTATATATATATATTGCCGATACAGTATGCTTTTAACACATATTCATATGTTTAAAAGATGATTTGCTTCTCTAAGTCATCAGACACAAAATTCACTCTGCAGTCTCATCTACATTCTGATCCAGCTTCAAAGGTTCCAAAGCAGAGAGCAATCCAGGGCACAACGAGGGCAGTTCCCAAGTGTCCACTGGCTTTAAAACCACTTGATTTGGAAGTAAATGTCATGTGTTGTGAATTACAAATACTGTCAGGTCACAGTCAGCACAAATGGGTATTCAAAAAATGAATGGCTTTTAAATCCGTATTTTGTGTAGAGTCACATGCCCTGAATCACTGCCACAGTGTTCTTTACATCTACCCCCCTGCCCCGCCCCTAGCCAACACTTAGTGACTAAAAGCACACTGAAGAAATCCCAAGGAACCCAGTACAAGATGACGCTTTCCTCCATAATTCCTCAGACCCATGTGCCCAGCTTTGCAACCTAGCTACTCTTATGTGTAGGAATCCTTCTCTTATCCCTGCCCCTGCATTGTCGAAGGTCCTTGTGCACAAGATCAAGGAGAAGAAAGAGCTTACAGAACCATGTCTGGCCTCTGGCTGTGATGAGAGATAGTCTGTGCCATGGCTCCAGCTAAATAGGAAGAGATGTCACCATTAATGAACAAAGCCAGGCTCTAAGTGAAGGGATGGAAGAGTGGTCCAGGTGCTGACATCCCCGATGCTGAATGCAGAGGTCAACAAAGGTTTAGTAGCTAACCTGCAGACATTTGCTTAAGCTTGGAATTTCCCTCATAGAATGGGCATAGGAAAACGCTAAGTACTTCCTCATGCAGTTTTAGGACAAACACAGACCAGAGGGGCGTATAATAAGAGAAGCCTTAAACGCCTGATCTAAGCCTAAACAGAAACATTAAAATGTCCTGCATGGTGACTCATGTAAGGCCGTGCAGCTAGTGGTGGAGACACAGCCTCTTCAGTTTCTTCCCACCACACACTCCCAGCCCTGCAAGGCCACCTTTGTAGGCCTTGTTATACAATGCTTATTTTCCTTTCTTTCCCATGTGTGCAATTTTCTCATTTTATTGCAGTTTGAAGTATCACAGACTTTTAAAATTTTGGATTATGTGATAAGTCATACACTCAATAATCTACATTACTGCAAATTTAGAGAAACAATCTTGGAGTGTGATGTATGGTAATTTGGGGTTAAGTAGAAAACAAGATAAGGCATTTGCCATTTGACTGTTAAATCTTGAATTTTGTTTTAAGTAGGGAATGGAGATGCTGGCATACTTTTAAGTACACAAGGTCTTTAACTAATGAGCTCTTGGTTTAGAGCATCCACAATTCGAACCTGCAAGGGAAAGAATCTCTCTCCAGTGCCTTCAATTATCTTCCACTACAGATAGCTTATAAATTCACTGGGTAAAGGGGCGCCTCCACTTCCCAGGAAAGACAATGTTCCAGAAGATTCTCTCCAGTATTCTGATAGAACCAGTGACTATCAATTTGGATGAATATGATCATCCCAAAATAACCAGGGAGAGAAGCACTTCATTTCTTCATGTGGTAACCCCATCATGCTGCACACGGCCTTACTTTCTGTCCTTAACATCCAGAAACAGATTTTTCAGACAGGTTTCATCTCCCTGTCCCCAAGGAGTGCAATGCATGACCACTTCAAAAGGCCCTTTTTTCCTTTTTTCCAAGTTAAAAATTAAATACACCCTGGAGCAGTAGTCTACAGTCTGGCAGTGAACCATGGATCCGTGCTGCAGGATGGAGCCAGGATGAGCCTCCTCCCATAAGACAAACTCCATTTAGACATGTTTATAAATGTACAATCTTCTACTTTCACTGTGGCTGGAAGAGTAGCCACCCCAAGACTATAGTCTTCAATCTTCTCTTCTGTAGGCAGATAGTGGCAATTCCATAAGGCTTATCAGACACCCTGTTCCTCTAACTGTTGTCTCTTCCATTTCTCTGGACTTTTGCCAAATTCCCCACATCCTTTTAGACTTGGGGGCCCATATGGCACTACAGGGCTAGGTGTTAATTGAGGAACAGTTGAACTGTTTGGACATGCTATGCATCTATTACCCAACTGTCAATCTTGTAATGTTTGCTCTAGGACTGCATCTTTGGGGAAATGAATGCCAAGTGAAAATGTACCTGAATTCACATCTCTGTTTACACTCTTTGGGTGCTCCAAGATGATTTGTTAATCTGCTCTGCTTAAGTCAGTTGCATAACCAAAACTAACAACTAAGACCTGGAATTGGTTACTAGGTTATGGTTACTAGGATATGGATCTTTCCCATTCATAAACATGACAGAAGATACATAAACATGACAGTGACAAGGAATACACAGTGGGAGATAACCTCAGCAACTCACTTATATTCTATTGTATTCTAATTCCAACTTCTACTTTTGACATTTTTTTTTCTTACAGTTTTATTAATGGCATAGTCCAGTAAAACCGTACTAATTCATCTATGCCATTCTGAATTTAGAAAAGGCTGAACTGTCTGATTGCCACTGGAGAATCAAAATAGAATAGGCACTTAATCAATGGCATGATGCTGACTACATAAACAGGTCCTAGGAGGTTGTAGCTTTATGGCGTCTACTACTTGACTATCTAGGAATAGCTATGCATCTTTGTCTCAAACATAAGATCTCAGGAGGCTGGTGGCATATGGACTAAGGGTGACAACGGCCCTATTCTGAGCATGGACCTCACAGAATCCACTATTTTTGATATATTTCTATGAACCTCGGACATGAAAAGTAAGAAACACTTAACTAGAGGGACCACGAGACCAAGACCAAATACCTAGATAAAGAGGTGAGCAACCAACCACATCACCAAGATATAGTAGAGCACAGAGGCTGCCCAGCACAGCACAAGCCTGGCCTGCATGCATAATGAGAAATGTTTCCACTGAGTGCCATGAGGTGCTGGGGTAGTTTGCCAAGCAGTAGTATTGTGACAACAACTGATACACAACCAATGGTGTAAATATGTCTGCCAGGTCATGCCTCACCATCTTTTTAAAAAAGAAGTGACCATTTATGTGAAAATGTAAAAAGTTTGTTATAAAGTACTTGTGAAACTCACTTATCTCTTATCTAAGACTCTCCATTCCCCCACCAGCTGGGACATTTAAAATCATCTCACAAACTTAAAAACTGGTCCTGATTAATTTTACCTCCAGTAGGCCTCAAATAGCTCTATTACTGCAGTGCTCCTAGGTGGTCAGAGAATACATGCTGAGGAGCTAAACAAGGAATGACAGACATTTCCATGAGCCCCACCAGAGAGGACTTGTTAACAGCCATAAATCTCTACTTCTTTATGGTTTCTAAGATGAACCCATTTGTCTGCTGTTCAGGGCAAGATGGTTCTACAATGACAACCAAGAAGGAAGCAATATCTTCTGATGGGGTTTTTGGGATGAGACCTCTCCAACCACTCATCACTCTCCTTGCCTCCTGGATCACAGACATCTCTCAAGGAGAACATCAAAGCCAGGAGAGCCCACATGTGACAGGACTTCCCTTCCAAAGGCAATTCGATGTGCCACTAAAGTGGGCTCTACAGCCTGGCAGTGACAGCCATACCATAGATGGCAAGTGTCCATTTAATATGCTCCAACATTCTGCAGCAATCCCATGATTCCCTGGGAAGCTTGATTTACCATCCCATTGCCCTGTTTTTATAGGGCTTGACTCTGCAAATGGAGCTGATGGAGACCTCAACCACGAGTCACTGAGTTCTCAGGTATAACTGCAGATTTACAATGCCTACTGAAGTCACTCGGTCACACTTACACCTTCCTGACATGCCCCTGGAAGGGACTTGCTAAGGCTCCGGCTGAGCTCAGTGAACGCTTCCATCTTTCCTCACAGGAAAGGATGTCCTCCTTAGAGCACCAATGGCTCTCACCTGACCTCCATCCAATAAGCCCTCTGAGGATGTGAGGACCATGGCTGGGGCTATGGCAGGCACCTTGGGTAGACTCACTTTAGGGCTGGTGGCTGAGGATGGGGAAGAAAAGAAAGAGTGACTCCGAGGGATGCTGCTGAAACTGTTCACAGCTAATCACACACCAGACTGATTCGCCGCTCACTCTGGGCTGCCCCCTCGTTTTTCACACTGTACTTTTCACTGGCCCGTCAGCCTGTTCCACCAAGGTCAAATGAAGGGAACGATGGCATGCACTGCACACTGAGATTTATTAGAGGCTCACTCACTCACCTTTTATGGGGTATAAATGGGCTCCTGAAATTACCATTTATGAAGATGGGCCTGACTTGGACAGTCATATGCAGAGGGAACCGGCAGGGAAGGGGCTCAGAGCACTGGTATCGTGGGACTTTTGGACTCCTTTTCCATAAACAGAAGTGAGGTTGATGCCACTCACTGGCCTAAATGGAAATATGCGTGAGACTTTGACTCGATGGCAGTGTTGACGTCCGAACATTGCTGGAGAGAGGCTTAGGAAGAAGTCAACCCCTGAGCAGATCCTACCTCAGATGCACTGGACAAAGACCACGAACCGGAGACTTTTTATACCTTTCAGAGAGCTCTGTGCGGTAAGCCCCAGAATAGCCACTCAAACGGCTTTACCAATGAGGGTTTGATAAAGGAAAACACAAGAAACCCAAAGGGCAGAGGCTTCCAGGGTTCCTTCACCAGCTTGGGATATCACCAAGAACCCACCTCTGCTCTCTGCCCTCTTCAGTTCAGCCCCTCCTCTCAGATACAGAGAGCCACAGAAGATGGCAGTCACTTACTGCTCTTATGCTCCAGCATCCTCTTCTCTAGGAGGAAGAGAGCTACACTCCACCAAGTGTCTGGCCACAAAACTTTCCTTAAATCAACGACGATAGGAATGACAGTTCTGTTTAATATTCCTCTCGGGGCACTGAAAGCCCATCAGTGAGCTGTTCTGGCTATGTACCAGTTCCCTCACAGCCTCCAGCTCATCCCTACCCAGGATGCAGGTGCAGTGAAAATCCCACCATCCAAAAACAAGGTAGAAAATCAGAGAAACAGCTCAGCAGTTACCAAACCTGGCGACCTGAGTTTGATATGCAGGTCAACAGGGTGGATGTGTAGCACGGTACATATGCATGCATACACATACAAAAAATAAGCAAGCAAGTAAGTAAGTATAATTTTTGTAAGTTAGAAAATTACTGAGGAAGATACCCAAAGTCGATTTTTGGCCTTCATGTACAAACACATGCACACATGCCTTCATCATATACATGCAAAAATGTCTGTTAAACATGTCAGACAAAACCAAATATGCACACAGACACATGCTATAAACTCCCACTGTATCCAAGTGTCTCGTGATTTGGGCTCTCACACCTACAAACCTGCCTTTAGGAAGCATAGGCACAATGATGCTTCTGAGAAAAGCTGATAAATCCAATGCAGAACGTGTGGAAATCTCAAGCATAAAGAAACCAATTCCTCTTGGCCTGCCTTTGTCAATCAGGGTTCCACATGTGAGAAGAGCTACTACCCTTGCCAGCAAAGTTTCCCAGAGGGCCCTGGAATAGCCTGGCTTTCTGTATTACAAAGATGAGCTGAATTTTGTATGACCTATCACACTGTGCTGTGTCTCCATACCATGTGTGAGCCAGCTTTAGTAAATTTAATTTTATTACTTGTCAGTTTTTCAACCTTTGAAAAATTACTCAGTAGCAGGATTAATATACAATATAATATCCAAGCAGTTAGCCGACTCTGAACTCTCATCATCCCCAAATGATGCTTGGGGATGGGGGCAGCAAGCCTTTCAGGCTGCCTCAGCCTTGACTCTGCACAAAAAGCTATGGGTGTGAGCAGGAACGTGGATCCACTTTTGAACACCATCGGAATGATAGATAATCTATGCCACTCTTGAAAATGTGTCTCATGGATCTCCACGCAATGGATAACTTATTAATTCCTTTTTTTTTAAACTCCCATTCATCATTTTAGCAAGTCCACGGCCCCTCTCCCAAGACCTTGACTCCCATCTCAAAGGCAGCTGTTCCTTCATACTAGAGACCTGTAAAAGCTAAAGAATGCATACTGTTGCTCTCCCAGACATACAGTCTCTGTGGAATCCCAGAAGAGGTGGAAATTCGCAAGAAAAATACCTGCCATGGACCTAGTGATGTGGCCATTCAGCCAGCACCTATTTTGAAAGAGAGAGAGAGAGAGAGAGAGAGAGAGAGAGAGAGAGAGAGAGAGAGAGAGACTTCTGTTACAGTAAAACATATCAGACACTCACCATTTTTCTAGGCTATTTTTTTTTTTGAGGGGCAGGAGTGAGACAGAAAGGGAGGGAACAAATTGCATTCATGGGTAAGAGTGGGTTAAAGAAGTCTTAGACCTGTCAGCACTGATGCTCAAATCCTCAGCTCCCTTAATGTATTTTAAGATGAGAAGAGACACCCCAAGCTCCCTAAGGCTCCAGGCCTCTTTAACAGACTAACAATACTACAGCCCTTTTGACCACAGAAGCCTACGTGACTTAAGTTAAAGATGAACTCAATCTGTAAACAACTCTGGCATTTGGAAGTTTTATTACTACTGCTGTTGATGTTCTTCTTCCCTTGGCTTCTCTTCTGCAAACAAGACAACGCTGATACCCGTCCAAAAACTCTAACCTCTGGGCTAGTTTCAGAAATTCACTCTTTTTACCTTTTATGGCATGTGTGTATTTTGTGTGTTGGGGAAGCATATGGATGTGCATGCTATAGCGCCTATAGAGAGGTCAGAAGACAATGTACGGGAGCCAGCTCTTTCCTTCTATCCCATGGATCCTGGGGACCAAACTCAGGTCATCAGGCGTAGCAGCAAGCACGGTTACCCACTGACTCAACTCAGTGGTCCAGAGACTTATTCTTTATTTACAGGGAAGTGAACTCCTAAACATGCATTACATGTATGACTATCACATTCATTTATAATAGATGGGTTCACCTTCTATTATAGTCCCAAGTCTTATTGTTTATAAAGCATACAAACAAACAAACAAACAAACAAAAAACTCTGTCTTTTAACCAGACATTCTTGTTTTCAGAAATGGTCATTCTGTATCACAGCAAAGCTGTTGGGGGAAACTGGTTTTGTTATTAGATTTGGGGTGGGGCGGGGCAAGTAAAAAACATGTTTGCCTCTCCTTTTCTCCTAACTTATCTCTTCTTTGTTGAGTAGGATATATTTGGGGCTTAGGGTACCGCATACTTCCTGCCTTAAAGAAAGCACAGCAAGTTGGCAGCGTGGGCAGCCTGGATAAAGCTAGAGCACACAAGGCAGCTTGGGCTTCCACCAGGAACGCAGGCTTTCCTCCAGCAAGTACAAGTTTCTTTCAGGGATATATTCAAAAGTATCGGGGAAATATTGTTATTTACTATGCTAAGGTCATAATAACTGATAAAGGAGAATTTAGCAGAAATATTAACAGCGTGTGGCAGAAGAAAATGTATTCTGCAGAAATGCTGTGAACTTACTGTAAATCACCAGCTGTTCCATTTGAACGACAGGAGCATGAGTGGCTACAGTTTGGAGAGATGGAAGAATAAAACCTGGCTCACAGTGACTGGAGCTCCCTCTGCCACAGCTGGTGGGGAAATCTGCAAAGATGCAAACCATCTTTGGGTGTTCACTTAGCAGTAAGCAAATTGCTCTGGGAGCTAAGGGCGGGCATACTTGAGCAGGCAATTCCTCTCTGTCTTTCATTCTGTTTGTCTGTGTTAAAATCCCCCTCTGCCCTCATCCATTCTCACATCCAGTTCCCTGCTTTGTCCATCCATCAATCTGCTCACTTTGTCAGTGCTGACTTCATCCCAGCTCTCACAATCACATTGTAGCCATCGCTAGGCCACAGGGGACCCCCCCTCCCCACACTCGCTCCCCCTGCTGCCTAGCTCCCTCCCAGCCACCTCCCTCTCAGCTCCCAGGCTGTGATCTGCTGACGGAGGGCCCTGCTGGCTGCCTGTCCTTTTCTATTGCACTAGCCAGCAAAAACACTAATACTCAGCCTGATTCCTATCGGCCTGCTTTTCACCTTTCCTACTGAGGGGAATGGAAGAAAGACCCAAGGAGAGAGAAACAGGGGGGAGGTGAAGGGTGGGGGAGGATAATGGAGAGAGATGTTTGCTGAATTTTCTAAAACAATTTGCACACCAGTCAGGTGGAGGCTCAATCCAGCTTCCTGAACCACACATCAATAGAAATCACAGAGAGAAAATGTAGCACTAATTAAGGGTTGATAAGCTGTAGTCAAGTGCAGTTTAGGGGAGAAGGCACCAGAAGGCCCAAGCTTGTGTGTGCTCAGATCCACAAGGCATTTCTATTGCTGCCCTGCGAGGAAGATTTTCCAATGTTGTTTTTTAAGTTTGGGGGTTTGTTTTTGTTTTTATTTAACTCTATCTTTAAAGTCAAATGAGCCACCAGAAAAAATATGATGATTATTTCTTTTTCAAAAGATCATTCGCAAAAAAAATTCATAGGATAACGGGGAGGGGCAGTTACTAAAGAGAAAAAATAGTTACCTAGCAACAAAATTATTTTTAAAACATTATTCAGTGTACTGCCTAATGCATACACACTGTTCTTAATTTCAAAGGTGTATAGTCTCGAACACCCAGCAGCAGGCTGATACATATTCCTTCCTTGAATTTTGAGGAATTCAAAATTCCTCAGATTTCAGAGAAATAAAACAAATATTATCACGAGCCATAATCAGGATGGCAAAACTTGCCCATGTCTCACTTTTGGAGTAGAGAAAATTTTTTTTTACTCTAAATATGAGCCACAAAATTTGTTAGTAAAACTACTCATGCCACTATGGTCAAAAATGACTTTTCAAAGTCTGAAGAGGTAGGGCTTTCCATACAATGGACAAAACAACAACAACAACAACAACAACAACAACAAACTGTACTTGTTGACTCCCAGGGTGACAGTCCCAACAAACAACTGGCAGGCACCTGCATGGGGCTTTCAGGTGTGTGATTTGTTCTAACTACCCACTAAGAAATGGTACCTGCTGGTTTCGGAAATGAGAAAGCTGGAACTTGCCCCAAGTCACAACACTGGTATAGAAAGGAGCAAGGATTTCAGAGTAACTGTTGGAATCCCAAGTCCTGATCCAGCAGATGGCCATATCCCATCATGGCACCCAAATACTCTCTCATATAACCCACTGAGTTGCAAGTAAGTAAACCAAACTGGTGTCTCTACCCAAAGTGAGACCACAAAACATTGAGACTGACTGATGACTGTATATGTCACTCCAAATTCTTAAGGAGACATTTTTAAAAGTTGAATGAACTGCCTCCATGAACAACCCAAAAAGATGCTGAGAGGGCTTTGAGCCACGGCGCAATGGCTTTGATGAATTTGGCACTTGCATGCCTTTTTAAGCTGTGATTCACTGGTGAGGAACTCTGGCCATAATGGTGTGTACCCACCTCCTGGCTCCATGTATAGCTGGAGGCCAAGTGTTAGGGACTAAGCTTGGCAGACAAAACTCCAGGACCAAGAGAAAGCTGCTGCATGTATACACCACGTCTTATCCAGAACCTTGCAGCACAGCTCACCCTTGACTCCTTTTGTTTCCAGAACCTAGGCACACAGATGGGCTATGGATATGATAGCAGAGACCAGAGGAAGGAAGACAGAGAGAGAGAAGACAGAGAGAGAGAGAGAGAGAGAGAGAGAGAGAGAGAGAGAGAGAGAGAAACACAACAGTCAAAGTCTCCTCCACTTGCCACTATACACATCAGACATTGCTAATTAGACAGCAAGAAAATTTTATTAATAGGATGGACATTATAGAATGAGCTTGTTATAAATGGGCCCTGTCAGGCCCTTATTCAGCTACCAAATGAGTATTCGCAGTTCAGTGCGCTCATCTGAGGCATCAGGCCTCGTGCTGGATAACAAATGATTGCTATTAACCGTATTGTTAGTAATGATGGCTGAAAACAAACAGAAACCCATAAATAACAGTCTACAGAAAAATTAACCCATAAACTTGATAGATACCCAGCTGAGAAATAATAAATGACACTCCGGGGCCTGCTGGGAGAAGCTAGTGGTTTTTGTTTTCGTCTCTGTCATTAACACATTTTCTGTGCTAAAAATTAGATTCTGATATATAATTATCAACGCTCCCAGATATTAATTCTGCCATTGCTCCCTCGGTCTCTCTTCGGCTGGGATGAAATGTTATTCACAGATTAGTCACACATCAGACACTTAACAGCACAGGTCAGAGCAACAGCAGCCTCAACTGACAGCACGGACCTGCACCCATCTTCCCCCCTGGCTTTTTTTTTTCAAACCAGGAACACAAAACAAATTTCTCATATTAATTAACTAGGGTTCCCTTCCAGCCACAACAGGCCTGTGCAGTGTGATGTGAGCTGGGTCGTTCCCTACTTCTCTAACGAAGGCTGCCAAGGGTAGGTAAAATGATCTTGCATTTATGACATCTGAATCCACATTCATTAACAGCCTTCAGGAGGAGATGGTTGAAAGGGACTTCCCAGGTGCAGATCCCTCTCACCTAGAGTCCCACCTCTCAGAGGACCGGGCGAAGGGTAAAGGTGAGATACACACACCATTAAGCACAGAAGCAGGAGATTCCCCCCACCCGAAAGAGCCGCAGGGTTTCAGCATTCGTACAGTCAAAGGGAAGGACCTTGAGTTCCTAAATGTCAGGATTTCTGTGTAAATAATTGACCTTGACTGGGATATGATTCCCAACTGCCATCAGCTTCTAATTGCCAGCTACCATCAAAAAAAGTAAAATGTGCCAGGTTCCTCCACAGGCAGATGCTGTGAGCAGGCAAGGACACACATGTACACACACACTTCTCATACACAAACACAGTATCATCATTAGCAGGGTCACTGTCAGGTTGCACTCCAACGCATTTCTTCTCCCGGGATCACTCAGAAATAACTAAGGGGAATCTTTCAAAAAAGAGCAAAACAGTTTAGAGATGATATCATTCCTATCAGTTGGGTTCAGTTTCAGAGGGGAGGGCTAAAGGCCTTGTCAACAGGAAAACTCAACTGAACTGGAAACGGGCACAGGAAGTGAGTAAAAGAAGCAGGTACAGGAAGTGGGTACCGGAAATAGTTCTCAAGCCTGTCCTCCTGTGGAAACAGGAGCAGCAACTTCCAGTTCCTATGCAAATATCTTCAAGCGTGGGATTATTCGCTACTTAGAACTAAGAACAAAAACAGGATTCTTTTAAATTGGGATTCTTTTAAATTGGGATTCTTTTAAATTGGGCCACATGGTCAAGCCAGTGAAACACACACACACACACACACACACACACACACACGCACGCACACGCATGCACGCGCACAAACCAAATTAAATGGGGTGTTGACCACTTATTCAGAAGACCTTGCTGATGTCAATATCACTCAGTTGCAGGGTGGCCTTTCTTTGCTTCCTAGCCCTAACAGGGCCTGGGACTGGCTGATCATCTATACAGTTGTGAGCTAGGGTTTTGTTTGGTCTCTAAATGCAAGCCATTCCTGATTTCTGATCCTCGTGCCCATCCCTAAGATCGTGTTGCCTTGATGACAGACACCTAAACAGCAAACCCCGTGCCTCCCATGCACTCCATTTTCTCAGTCTCTGGCACTGTAATATTAAATAACTATAAAACTAGAAAGCCAAAATAACTAAATCACCTGGCGGCCAATTTCTAAGAGTTAAACCACAAACCCGGAAAATGGCGGAGCGTGTTGAAATAATGTAAAGGAAACCCATAAATTCAAACTTTATGTTCTGTAAAGAACAAATACGAAAAAGGCATCAAAATAATGAAAGATTGTTTATGTATTCTGGCATGAAATGGGAATGTGTTATGAGAGAGAGAGCAGTGGCGGAGACAGATCGACGAGGCTGACAGTGTGGTATTCATCCTGCGTGGTGGAGCAGGCGTCCCGCTAGTGGCGGTAGACAGCGCAATAAATCAAGGGCTCTCGAAGCTGTACCTACAGCTTATTACATCCACCATGACAAACAAATAATGATCCCTGTCAGAGCGGTCCTTTGCTCAAGGATGGAGCCTGAAACCTTTGGCTCATCACTCCTCATCTTAAGTGAACACACGAGGACCAGGGAATTGGAGGCCACGGTTTGGTAAGCTCGTGAAACACAAAGCAAGCTGGACCTGAGAGCGAGGACCAAGCAAGAAAGGTCGGGAAGCAAGGAAGGATAAACATTTAAATAACCCTTCCTGAGAGGAGTCTGCACTGCAGAATGTGGGGTAACAAATCCTCCTGGGGAATGGGGCTACTGCTTGGCCCCACCTTTGATGACGGAGACCCCAGGCTGAGGTCCGAAGGCAGTCTCACCAAGCAAAGGGGCCAGGACAAATTGTTCAGCTCGCAATTGTCTGTGGTCCAGCCTTCCAAACCCCTTACATCACAGGCTACCTTCCCACTTGATTTCCTACCAGTGATGAAGGCATCCTCCCTCAGACACACCAGCTTCTCTGCTGTCTATAAAGGAGCTGACTTCAGTGGATGCTATGACCTTGAACTTGCACTTTAACCTTGAATCTCACCCTTGTCATCGTACCTGACTGGTTATGGGAAGGTTTCTCCTTAGTTCTGGATAATTCTTGTAGACTGTCTATCTATCTAGGTGGGCCTGGCACTCACAATGGCTTCCAAGATCTCTTTCCAAAAGCAAGCACATTTTCTATCTGACTGACAGATTTATCCCTAGCTCCTTTACTGCCTCCCAGAAAGCATGGAAGAAGGACTAAGAATACCTTCTGATAGGGCCAAAGGAGCTTGGACCTGGCTTCCCCTAAAGAACACCAGAAAACACACACACACACACACACACACACACACACACACACACGCACACACACACACACTGCATATACCAGCAGCCCTTGGATGTCTTATCAATTGTTCATCAGCTTAATTTTAATGCCTGAAGTTCTAAGGCAATCTCTGTCTGTTGTGATGAGTGCACAAAGAGGGATCTGCAAATGGGAGCAGGAGTCATTACAGAGACCTATGTCCCAGCAGGTAGAATAAAAGTTTCCGATACTACAAAGGTGTCATGGACCATTTTTTATGTTTGTCCAGTAGTACAGCAGGGTTTGCCATCATTGCTTAGTCTGCCCATACTTCCTTATTACCAAGGGGACCTTGGCAGAGTGGTCATGAGTTAAATTCTAACTCCATAGAAGCTGATGACATCAGGCGAGCCACTTAATTTCACCAAGTTTCCATTTCCTCAAATGTGTTTAAAATGTAGTGCTGACAAACACCAGTGCATAAGCTGCTGTCAGGCTAGGTAAAATCCCTAACACAATCAGGTCTTTACAGAGCAGAACCCCCATTCCATTCACTGCTCATCACATCCAGTCTCCATGTGCTAGGTCAGTGGTTCTCAACCTTCCTAATGCTGTGACTCTTTAATACAGTTCCTCATGTTGTGGTGACCCCAACCACGACTTTTTGTTACTACTTTGTAACTGTGATATGCTGCTGTTATGAATCACAATATAAATATGTGTTGTCTGGAGGTTTAAAACAACCCCTGTGAAAGGGTCATTCAACCCTCTGAGAGGTTACAACTCACAGGTTGAGAACACTGTTCTAATATCTAACAAGCATAACTTTACATCGGTTGGATCATACACTTGATTTAGAGCCTCCTGAAGCTCCAAAGTCCTGTACAGAAACACAAGATAGCCAAGAAAAACATTGAACCTTAGACAATCACACAGCCCAGAACCTGAAAGATCATTAAAGGCCATTGCAAGCTTTCATGTGTTGGCAACACAGCTCGGCAGGTAAAGACAGTTGCCACCAAGCCTGATGACCAGAGTTTGCACTCAAGGACCCCCATGGTGGAAGGAGAAAAGTGATACACACGAAACAAATGAAATGGAAACAATCTAAAACATAAAAAAGTTCCAAGCTATACATGAGCATGTACTACAACACAACAGAGGCCCCTCATCCTGGTAATTTAATGCCTGTAACTCTAAGACTATGAAGTAATACAGATGTCTTAAATTTACACCAATCACACTGTAAATGCACCAAAAATATGACACCAGTCCTTAGTGGGGTTTTAAAATATTTTAAATTGTGTTTGAATAATGGAATTCTTTGATGGAACAGAACTCAGTTTTCAAAAATGCTTTAAATTACAGCTTGGCCTGGTAGCTCATGCCTATAATCCCAGGATTCAAGAGGCCAAAGCAGAAAAGTTGCCCATGAATTCAAGGCCACCTTGAGATACATAGTCAATTCCAGGCCAACCCAATCTATAGAGTGAGACCCTGCTTCAGACAAATACAGATGGGAAACAAGAAGTCAGTATATACAACCTTGTGTTACAACAAAAAGACAAGACACAAATAGGTATTGGCTCCTATTTCAACACAAGGCATTATGATTCTGAGAAAAGACAAGTATGTACAAATAAAAATACACATGTGGCAGAAATAAAAGATAGTTCTTCATATCTTTCTGTCTGTTTGACATACTTCCATACTTTCAGAGTCCTATGTCAATTAAAAATATTTTAAAGGGGCTGGAGCTCAGGGGATGGAGGGTCAGATAATTTTTGTCATATAAGGACAGGTAGATAAATGGAATGAACCCAGGTTGCAAAAAACAAACAAACAAACAAAAACTCCATGGTAAGAGGACAATGAAGGTGGGCAGAGGGTCTACATGTGCTTAATGTGCTGAAGGCCAGACTCTCTGAAGAAATAACTATAGAAAAGTCACCCGACCTACTAGGTCCTGCTCAGGATTCTCCTGTGGACCTAACCACAGCTGTTGGGTATGCAATGATTTGCTAAATCAAAATGGAATATTCAGTTTAGATATTTTTGTTTGTTTGTTTGTTTGTTTAATTCCTCATTGTTTAAAGAAGTCTATACTCCTTGGGACTTATGGGAGCAGCATTATTTATCAGTCATTTAGAGAGAGTATGTGTCCACTGGCACTGCAAGCTCATGAGGTCTTAGTACTCACTTCAAAACAAGCCTCAGAAATAACAGTCAAATATGTTAGTGACATGCAACTCATTCAAAAGAAAAATCCACAAGGCTGGTGTGTGGTCTCTGCAGCTAACTCTTCTGAACAGCCAACCATCTATTTCTTTTAGATAATCTCCTCCCCCAGATAATTTTCTGAGCTAAAGATAAGAAAGGAAACGGTTGTACTGGGGGATTGCGTGTGGCTCAGTGGTTAAGAGTATGTGCTGCTCTTACAGAGGACCCAGGTTCAGTTTCCAGCACCAGCATGCAGACTTATGATTGGAACTTTAGTCCCAGCTCTTTTAGGGCAATGCATTCATGTGCATACACACACACACACACACACACACACACACACAAAGTACACATACTTACATGCAGGCAAACACTCAGAATCATAAAAATAAATATTTTTAATTCAAAAATATGCAGGTACTAAATTAATTAAAACTTGAAAAACTGGGAGAGCTGACAGCAAAAACTGTGGCCACCAAACCTCTTCAGGTGGTGTGTGCTGCTTCTAGCCTTGAGGATGTCAGGGCATATGGTACCACAAGGAGAGATAACAAGTGTTTTCCAGTGTTCTCCTGCCCATTCCATTCTACTTTTCCAGTCACCTCTCACATACTGACTGCCCCAAGAGTCACTGTTGTACCATCACCACCTAGAGCCTCAGCCTGGACTCTTAGGTGACTTCAATCTTCCTTCAGTATTTTTGTGTACTATTACATTCCTGACTGAAAAAAAGAAATCTACCTTCCCATTTCTGTAGTCTGGGTAGATAAGCATCCCTTACATGGTACTCAATAAAGAACTGTGCTCGTCCCCTGTCCAGTTCCCAGAACTATTATAACGCGACCCATTGAAAACATCTGGAAACAGGTCTAAAAAATAGATCCAGGGTTATCTTGTAATTACCCCATTCCTTTCCTCATGTAGTGGGCAACTTCTAATCCTTGGGTTCCCCCTCTTCTACCTTCCTCCCCTAACTTAGCAGAAGAAACCCTCCAACTTGAAATTAATAAATCCTCCTCGTAAGCACCCCAACTCTCATAACTAGGTCTAGCATTTGTAGGTCGGGGTTACGTTATCAGAGGATTCTTGGCAAAGAGAAGATGACATGATCTGTCCTGTTCTTTGCTAAGTACATCAATATGTACTTTAACTCTTTGATTAATTGATTAATTGATTAGCAATTGATTAATGAGAGAATTAGGCCCCACCCCTAGACCTTGCAGTTGACCTTCCATCATCTAGGAAAATGCATTCATTCCAGACAAAACCACATCCTAGAATACCTCTATTCGTGACAGTTTAAACTTAATCCTTGTGTTCTGAGTTCTATTTTCCCTCTCCCCGCATCCTTTTCCTGTGAAGACCACATAGTACAGTAGACCCGATCAGTGTGCCAGTAGGAAAAGTGACTCCCAGAATGTTAAATAGACTTGTGACACAGCATCCCAGACAGAGCTGGCACCGGTCAGCTTTACCTCCTGGTTCTTTGGCTGCATCATGTTAGTTCCAATGACTGCTTTCTAAAATGGAGCAGAAAGTGCAAGTTACTACTGTTTTAGCACCTTACAGAACAGCGTGCAAGGTGCTCCCATGTGGCCAAGATCACCACCACCCTGCCATTGAACTCCAAGACACTCCAATACATGGTCAACAAGACCCTTTGAAGTAAGAAGGTATGACCAAAGATGCCTGGTGCCAAATTCTTCCAGTAGGCATGGTTCAGATGAACTTTAAGAAACATATTCTTTGAGGCATGTTTGGGTTTGCTGACTGAAATTGGGTTAACCTAACAAAAACCACAAGTAAGAACTAAAAACTCAATCATCTGACACAATAACATGATCACCATTCAAAGGCATCTTGAAAATATAAGCACTGCACTCCTGCTGATATGTATTATATACATTTGTGTCAATCCATGAAAGCTGAAAGGTAGCCATTATTAAATTGAAAATGTCTCAGAATCCCACTAAGAAAATAATGGAAGACAATAATGTGTAGTTGGGGTTCACACTACAACTGACTTAAATTATTATGGATGTACTTCGTACTTAATTACCTTTCTAAAATATGCCAAGGTATTTTGTCATAAACTATAAAGTTCTCTGCACCTCTACTAAATACTGCTCTGAAATGCAAAGCGTTTGCTAATGTTTTTATTTGAATAACTTATAGGCCAATATAGCAAGCATCAACACGTTTTATAGAACCAGAGCCTGGCTCTCTGAAATTCCTCCTACCCTCATGCCAGTCACTGTTGGGAGCATTTAGTTATAAATTGTCTTTCAATAAAAGTAAACGCTCCCAAAACAACAAAATGAAAAGGCACAGCAGCTTAAATCAAGGGAAGTCAATTTCCACATGCCGATCCTAAATATTTCATGGTCCTATTTTATTCTGACATTTGTAGATGACTAAAGTGTTACAAAGGAAATAAAATGCTGATTAAAGAGTTGACTGTCATAAAGGTTACTGAATTGTAAATGGCCCTCTCCATCTTCCTGTTAATAGGTACCCAGCTGTAAACATCATGAAGGATGTGGCGGGAGGGCAGCTTCCCTCCTTCAGGAGCTGTATATACATTAATCACCGAATCACCAAGCCATGCTTAATTGCAAGCTGTATATCACACAAATCCATGGTAAGAAGAAGGAAACTCATTATTGCTGCTTCATAACTACTGGGTACCTCTCATTTTAACCTCCTCACACCTGGGACACGCTAGTGCTTTACAACAGGAATGGAGAAAAGGTATTCTGCCACTAATTACAGCCCACACTGGCACCTCCAGCCATGGTGCCTGGAAGACAGGATGCAACGTTCTAGGGTTTGTAGATCCATTGCTGGTAAATGTGTTTTTATATGAGGAACCTCCTTCACCACCCATCTCCCATCTTCCTTTCTTGGGAAATGCATGTTGAATCCATTACTCCTTGAGAGTTTACAGAACTGTTTAAATGATAAAGAAAAAAAAACCTCACAGTATATTCTCCTTTGACAAAATTATTGATTTAAATCCCATACAATAGCACAATACTATTTAAAGGTCAACGGAAGAAAAATGAGTTTACACCCGAACAGAGCCAAGCTTATCTGTCAGGGAAGTGTAATGATGTGTTTATCCCCTCACTGGGGTGTGTATATTTTTCAGGAAGATACGGCAGTCTCCTTGCAGATGAAATCTGCTCTTAAATGGGAATTTGAAGAGATATTTCCATTTCAGATGGTGGGATTGATACTGCGGGGCCCTGAAAGCCACTTCTGTACTTAATAGTCAGACAAGTATTTATTTTCATCGCCTCAAAATTATTCTTCTCACTCCCAGGTCAAAATGAGACATGCACATGAAAACCATAACCACAACTCACAGAGAAATCTCTTAGAAAGCCAAACGCTGCTGCTGGAGTACGGAGCTTCCACGGGGGGCTGTTTCTCCGACATTTTGAATGCCATTTACATTTCAAAATACAACATGGGTGTTTGTTATTTCTAGAAATGTTTGCCATTGGTACATCTGCATTTGAGTTTTTTTTTTTTTTTACCATTTGCCTTTCCTTTTTGTAATGTGTCTGTAGTGTATGCATGTGTGCATGTGTGTGCACTGTGCACATATGTGTGAACGAACATGCATGTGAAAGTGCGAGGTCATCCCCAGGTGACTTCTATCACTCTCCACTTTACTTTTGAAAAGGCTAGGTCTCACTAATTCTGGAGCTTGCAGACTCAGCTAGGCTGGCAGCCCAGGGAGTTCCCAGCTCCTCCTCTCTGTCCCCTCACGCCAGCACTAGGATTAGAGGTCACTGTATGCTCCCTGCCTGCTTTTTAAATGGATGCTGTGGGGATCTGAGTTCAGATCCCCATGCTTGAGCAGCAAAGGCCTTACCCAGAATTAGTTCTCCAGCACCTTTTCTTTACTTTTCTAAAGTTTAGATGGAGTACAGTCCTCCCTTGGGTTCTACCACCTTCCCAAGTTGGCATCTTCATGGACTCAGACGGAGGTCTCACTGGGACAGAGCAAAGGGACCAAAGGGATACAACCTAATGTCCTTCATCTAGGCCACACCTCACAAGCCCTGGCCCACCACTGGCCTACTGAGCTCAGATCAACCAGTATTTACTCAGATGCTGTTAGGTTGTAGAGTACAAAGGGACAGCAGTCTCTCCTGTAAAAACCATTAGCCATTCATTTGGTAAACAGTGGCTGAGACTTCACCATGTGCTTGGTACTCACTGCAGGGCTGAGAGACGCTGAATCAACAAGTTTAAGTAGCGTGTAGGCCACCCAATGGAAGTTGAAGGTGCTCTGTGAGCATACGGCAAGGGAGGCCACAGCCAGCCCAACACAGCTGCCTCTAAGCTGCCCTCCAACTATCCCTTCCAGCATTACTTCTGACAGGCCATCAAAGTCACAGCCAATGCAGGAATCTTCAGTCATACATCCTTTTCCTCTCTACAAATCCCAGTGCTGAAGAGAGGAGCCACCCAACCTGTTCAGCACCAACACTTGCTTGCTAGTCTTCAGGAAGCTGGGAAGCAGATGGTTTTTCTATGTACAGCTCTCCATATCATGATGGTACAGCCTTCATAATCAAGCACACCTAAACCTGTGGCTAAGCTCTTCCTAAGTTAGGTTTCCCTGATCTGTGGCTTTACCAAGGATCCGCCATCTCTTCACATCTCTCCTTCCTTCCTTTCTTCCTTTCTTCCTTCCTTCCTTCCTTTCTTCCNTCCTTCCTTCCTCCCTTCCTCCTTCCTCCTTCCTTCCTCCTTCCTTCCTCCTTCCTCCTTCCTCCCTTCCTCCTTTCTCCCTTCCTCCTTTCTTCCCCCTTCCTCCTTCCTTCCTCCCTCCTTCCTTCCTTCCTCCCTTCCTCCCTTCCTCCTTCCTCCTTCCTTCCTCCCTTTCTTCCTTCCTCCCTTCTTTCCTTCCTCCCTCCCTTCCTTTCTTCCTCCCTCCATTCCTCCTTTCTTCCTCCTTCCTCCTTCCTTCCTTCCTTCCTCCCTTCCTCCCTTCCTCCCTTCCTCCTTCCTCCTTCCTTCCTTCCTCTCTTCCTCCCTTCCTCCCTTCCTCCTTCCTTCCTCCTTCCTTTCTTCCTTCCTCCCTTCCTTCCTCCTTCCCTTCCTTTCTTCCTCCCTCCATTCCTCCTTTCTTCCTCCTTCCTCCTTCCTTTATTCCTTCCTCCCTTCCTTCCTCCCTCCCTTCCTCCTTCCTCCCTTTCTCCTTCCTTCCTTCCTTCCTCTTTCTTTCTTCCTTCCTTCCTTCCTTCTTTCCTTTCATCCACCCACCATTTGTTTTGCCTATTCATTCATCCATCCATCCTTCCTACCCATGCATCAATGGTTCCAGCCATTCATCTATCCACCATCTATCCATTCATCTAGCCATCATCTATCCATTCTTCCATCTAATAGGTACATATTGGATGCTCACCATTTTTCAAGAATTTTCGTATTTATTTTATTTCATCTTAATGATCACCAAGCTTTTTAAATCTGTTCGCTGAGGTACACCAACATATGTTAATTAATTTATATAGTATATACTCTTACCATCATACTTAATGTGTTCATACAATATATACAATTCCTTTAAACAGAATATCGTTAAGGAGATGTCATATGATGCTTGGTTTTTTGTTTTTTGTTTTTTTTGTAAAATATTCCTTTACTTTGCATTGAAAAAGCAATTCAAAGACCTGGTTCCAATTTCAATTTAACACTTGACTTTAATAAATTAACAATAACATAAACATTTACTCAGGTGGATGTGTTAATTTCTTACAGCTATGGTAACAATTTTCCATGAAGCTGATAGAATTAAAAAATAAATTATTCTCCCATGGTTCTGGAAGCCCCTAGGCTAAGATCAGTATCACAGTGTTGAATGGGAGGTGTTGGCGGGGGCCATATTCCCTCCCAGGATTCCATGGGAAAATCTTCCCTCTCCTGCTTGCTGCCACCAGCACTCGGCTTATTGCCACCTTGCTTTCCTTTCTGGCTATTCCTCTTTCTGTGGGTGTCACTCACGTCTTTCTTTCTAGTAAACATGTGATTACATCTAGGCTCTGCTTGAATAATCTCCTGACCTCAAAAATCCTTAATCTCCTACCTTTAGAAAGTGTTTCCCACATAATGAGACATTCAAAGGTTTCAGAGATTACAGTGTGTTGCCTTTGGAGAAACATTCATTAGCAGGTAGCATGGAATGCATGGGATATGAGTGACTGTATTATTGTTTGTTCATTCTTAATCATGGTAGCCATATAAGCACATTAGCCAACTGTATTCGTGGAGATATTTTAATAAAGTGAGTTAATATCCATCTTTCTTAGTATCAACTATCCAAAATCTGTGGCATTTTTTGATTTTGAAGCATTTTGAGCATGCTAGGGTACAAGCGGGATGACAATACCAGGCAAAGTGACATTGGCCACTCCCACTGACAACTACCCAGCTCTGGAGAAATTTGGAATCAAACAGTAAGTTAATTGTGTTGGCCCAGCCCAGTGTTAAACACCACAGTGGCACAACATCAAATGACTCAGATTGCACAGAAAATTCTAGAGTAAGCACATTGGCTAGCACCCTCCAGAAGCATCCAGAACTCTTTGGTAAAAAGTAAATAAAGGAGAGCCAGGCATGGTGGTACATGCCTTAAACCCCAACATTCAGGAGGCAGAGGCAGGAGGATCTCTGAGTTTGATGCCAACCTGGTCTACAAAAGGAATTCCAGGACATCCAGTGCTACACAGAGACACCTGTCTCAAAAGCAAAACAAACCCACAAACAAACAAACAACAAAATGCTGGAGCAGCTATAAGGAAGAAAGGAGGTATGAAGGGAGGGAGGGAAGAACGAGGGACAGAGTTGTATAAAAAGAAAATGGGTAATTTACATTAAACACACCTCCATCAAACAACCTCGGGCTGAAAAAAAAAAGGGGGAGTTCTATTTAATCCTCAACTTATAAACAAGATTATAAAAGCTCTATCATTTAAGGATTTAATAAAAATAAATCTTAGAGCTGATACCCTGGCTCTAGAAGCCACAATAGCAGTTGTAAATGCTAAAAAGAACTGAAGAGGGCAAACTATGGCCAGTGCCTACTGCTCCAAGAGATTCTGGGAGGGCCCAGCACAGACCCACATCTGCCACAGGTGCTCCTGAGGTGGGCATCTGAGCCAAGTGGGGATGCTGCCTCAAGACAGACATTAAACATTGATACAGTTTAAACCTGTCCATGTGACCTTATGCAAAATGGACTCCATACCTTAGTTTTCTCATGTTTGGAATAGAATTAACAAAAGCATATATTCCAGCCAGTGATGTTAGTATGAAGTAAGATAATTGATGTAAAGTTCTTAGGATATAAACAAATGTGTAGTTATCAAGAACAGCTTGCACTTGGATGGTAGTCGTGTCAGAGTACCTCCTCCAAAAGATGCCCTAGGGAGCAAAAAAAAAAAAATGCACATATTTACACACACTTAGATGCATGTGTATTTATAAAAATATACCAGACATATGTATAATATACAGAGAGCCATACATGTGTACCTGGCATATAAAAGATACTCACTGAAACTGAACTTTTGTTTCTAATTTGAAGTGGCATTCAAGGGTCACAAAAAGTCATGGGGCCAACAAGAGTAGGGAGAGAAGAAATACCTCTTTCCCTACCTTGATGATATGCAGACATACTACCAATCTTCCACAGACAGAAGTCACTTGATTAAATATCAAAATCTAAGGTGTTGGGCTCCAAAACATGCTCAGCAAACATCAAAAGCAGCCAATGCTCTTTTAGAAGGAAGACCCACCTTGGCATGCAAAAAATAAAATAAATAAATAAATAAATCATTTGAAAACTATCAGTCCGTATCTGTCAGCCTTAACTGTTGTAGAGTTTTTCTGTTCCCATTACATATGGAATCTATTTACCACCTCCCAATATCTTGTGCAAAATTTGAACTAATTTTATGGAAGGAAAAAAAAATCCAGTAGACATATCAACAGTCATGGGACCCTACTAAAACAGAAAAGAAAAAAGAAAAGCAAACAAACAAAATCTGATCATTCCCCAGTCTCAATCAGATCCCTGGATCTCTCAGGGCCAGGTGGATGTGTGCTATGAGCTAGGAAATCAATAAGCCTCTCTCTAGGCATCCTTTCTACTGATCTCAACTCTGTGCAACAGCTTTGCTGGACATATCTCCCTTGGACATCTCTTATCGTCATCTCAAATGACCTGTATCAAACACACAAAATCCAAGATGGTGTTCAAATTCTGGTACCCAAAATAAAAATTCAATCAATCTGCAGGAGAAAAAAAAATATGTCGGTCAAAACGTCAGGATGGGGGAGATGCTTAGTAGACTCCCAGTTAGTAGACAAAGTGAGACATGTCCTTGAAGTACTGAAGGCAGGGACCTTAGATCACAGGAGGGAGGAATAGGAGTCACACTGGATTCATGGCTAGAAGGGGGAGGAGGTTGCACATTACTTGACCACCCTGGGAGAGGTTCTTCCCTTGCTGGCTCTCCAGCTACAAACCTGTAAAACCAGTTCACTATCCCTTAGCATTCCCACTTAATCATTCAAGGTTGCTTAGGTTACACTGATCCATACGCCATGGACATTAACCCCACTGCTTTTTTTATTTTCTGAGAAGGTTTTCTTAAATACTTGTCTTTTGTGAGAAACTAAGTGCTAGGCCTGAAAGAATATTTCCAGTTCTCCACTGAACCACGGGGTAAGAGTGAGACGGCGTGGTTGGTTCTACCCACAGAGCAAAGCTGACGGCCATGGCAGGACCCTCCAGCACATTCATTCTCCTAGCTTTCCTCCTAGGTCTATGTGTAGGAACACTCACAATGACAAAAGCTCTTCTGCCTTGAGTCCCTGTGCAATTTGAAATGATCAAGGATTCTCTGCCAGTCTATGCAAATATGCCACAAACAAAACATGACCCCCTAGCTCTTTGAGACACTAGGGGTCCTCTGTTACTCCAGCATAACTTGGATGAGCCTAACTAATATATCCAATTAAAAGTCTGAAATTAAAATTGTTACTACAATTATTTACCCTCATATTACAAATAAAACTGCTACCCACAACAAATACTCTTTTTTTTTTTTTATATGTAACCTTCTGTATTTCTCAAGATACAGCTGGTACCATATAGCCGGAGTTAATCTATATACACTATCCATTACTCTACCCAAGGGCTTTCTTCCAAGACAGCAGTAGCCATCTTCATATAAATGGAGAAGAGAAAGGAGGGTGTCCACCTCACCTGCATTCAGTTTGAAGAATAATTTCCTGATTGCAAAGTCTCTTAAGCAAAAATGATCAGGTCATAAAGGTCCTAGACAGAAGGTTTTAAACAACAAAGTCCCTGTTGGTAATGGACTCAGTTACAGGCCCGAGAGATTCCACCCACAGAAGACAAAGTGGAGATACGCGATCCAGAATGGAAATTACTAAAGACGTTGCAGGGCAGTTAGCAGAGTAGAGTGGTAGAGTTACTAAAGGGAAGCAGAAGCTGTACAGGTTGGATTTCCCAGGGCCTGTCATAGGAAAGAGAACAGGGGGACAAAAAGACACGGGATTAAAGACTGGATTTCTCGAGGAGCACTGTCTAGGGCAGCAGAAATGCAAAACACAGAAGTATGTGAGAGCTCTCAAAACAAATGAAGCAGTTTTAATTTATTCAAAAGTGATAAGAGAACGAAGGGGAGAAAATAAAGCATTATGTTTAAATCAACTGTTGTAATAATTTGCTATCTGAGGCCTTTAAGCAAATAGTATTAAGAAAAGAAATGTAATAAATACAACATTTGATATTACTTGTTAAAATCATTGTTAAAATATACATGTTTTTTTAAACTCAGAGTCACTTGGGACTTAAAAAGATACAAGCAAGGCCCATCCCCTGTCTAGTAGGTTAATCATGGAGCCATTGTTTGGCGGAGTCGTGGTCATTGCGACCTCTAGTCTCACCTGTTCAATAACAGGCCCTGAAGCAGCAGATGCATGGGCCTGACTTACAGGAGAAGGCAGTGGTATGGTATACTACTCCCCCCACCCCCCCCCCCCCACCCCCCGTGAGGCTCACACCAGTGGAAGGATGTATTGATGAATTAGCGGTCAGACAGTGACTGTCATTGGTAATAACTTCTTATTATGTCAAGGAATTTACATGCAGATCAGTGTTAGCCATGCGCACTTGTGCATCCCCACCATAAATCACTATCGATTGGCACACCGATTCCTCGCCATAATTAGGAGCTATAGACAAGGTTGCAATATCATCTTAAATACTGTGACACCACCCTCTATATACATCCAGTGTTACAGAAAAAATCCCACCTTGCTGTCCCTGGCATGCATAGCATCGCTTCTGTTGTTATTTGGGGGTGGGCAGGCAGTGATGGTAAATGAATAAAGTGTTTCTGTGTGCAAAATCTACCTGAGAGATTCCCCACACCCTATTAGAGATTAAAAAATGGGAATTCCTCCATATCCATATTGAATTCCTGTGTGCAAATGCGAAAGTTGGCAACGTGCTGCTCTTAATCTGATTTATGCACCAATTTATTTTATACATTAGGCACACTGTATGCAGGCTGACTGATGCATAAAAATTTCATGCAAAAAAAGGACTCACTCCCATGCAACTGCCTGTCAGTTATTATTACCTCTTGTGGTTCGCATCCTACGGTGCGTAGGACAAATGACTCCATATACCAAATGCATTTTGCCCACAACACAAACATTTTGATCTGTTTTTATTTCCCCTCGGCTCTAACTCCAGAGAGCTAAGAACACTAGATCTTAACTTTCCAAAATCCTTTAATGGTACAAAATGCCCACTTATGCAGAGTGCCTCTCAGATGCTCATTGTTTAACTGTATTTCACACACACACACACACACACACACACACACATACACACACACAAACGCACATGTGCTCATGTACACCCAGGGCAAAGCAAACAGACAGGTATTCACATAACCACTATATGTATGGGTATTTTTGATTAATTTTGTTGTGGTGTTGAAATATTTTTTTCTCTCCATATCAAGCCCACCATGTGGCTCCTGTTGCTTTCCTAATTACCTTCGCAGGGATATGTGCCCTCAGATATCACTAACAGCAAACATTCAAACAAACGAGAAACCTTTTTTGAGGGGTGGGGTAGGGTTTTTTGTTAGGGAAAAACCAACTGGAAAAAGCCTCTTTCTGTATTTTCCTTTTATTAGAGGCCTCCTTTCATCCAAGAAATATGGGGCCTGAAATAAATTGTTCTCTCTCTCTCTCTCTCTCTCTCTCTCTCTCTCTCTCTCTCTCTCTCTCTCTCTCTCTCTCTCTTTTATTCAAATCCTTACCGGAGCCAGGCAGTATGCTAATGAAAACAGGTTGATAAATGAGTCCCTGATATTTTCCAGACATTTTTCTCTCAGAAGTGCTCTAAACTGATGTAGCTCAAAGAGAATAAGGCGCATTAAGTCATTATATCAATTTTTGTTACCCAGTTACTTCAGTCCCAGTTAAGCGCTGACAGCCAATATAAAACAAGGCAAGGGCATCATACGAATCCATCGATCAAATCTTGTCGTAGATAGATTGCCTATTACACAGATAGAACCCGTGGATTCAGTTTGTAGTTTTATGCTCTCCAATTAAAAGATAACAGGGCACTTTCCCATAAATCTACTAATTGCAACAGAATTAATTTAACAAATTTCTCCATGCACAGAGGAAAAAGTGATGGGTTAAGCTAATATAAACTAGCAGAGATTGTCACAAAGAGGTTCCCATAACATCCTTTCCCTCTACCTTGATTGGGCAAGGTGTCACAAGTATTTAGCCACAGCGTGGCTCTCTGGCAACAGACAGCTGACAAGCATGACACATTGCCCAAATAGGACATAATTTATGTGTGGTACTTTTCTCCCTCACTCGCCACTGCCCCCACACGAAGGATAAAATAACTCCCTCTTTGCATCTAATTAGTGTTTCTCTCCGAGAGAAGCTGTTTTTCCAAATCAGAAATATTACAGCTAGGAGTCCCTCCACACTGCTCAGCCAACTGGAGCAACAGTGTAAATCGCAAAGTGGCTTGTGGTAGTTCAAAGGCGGATGTGGCTCCAGGCTCCTGCTTCTGGCAGGGTGAATGCAGCATGGGGGACCCACTGATGCATGACTCAATGCACAAGTGAACACAGCCTGGGTGCTAGGATCAAAGTAGATGATCCCCAGACACAAAACAATTATCATGATTGATTTCATCCATGTTACTATATATGCGCCCGTGTGATCAAATGTAACACTAGACCACCAAATTATATGCAGCTATTACACATTAATTTAAAAACTTGAAATAATGATTGTTCCAGTTTGGATGTATTCATGCATGCATACTGCATAGTGTGTGTGTGCGCACGCAGAGGGTACATGTACACGTGTGCATAGAGAGGACAAGAGTCAACCTCTAGTGCCATTTTTCAAGATCTGTACTTTTTGGTCTTTGAGGCAGGGTCTCTTACTAGCTTGGAGCTCACAGATAGGGCCAGGGTGACTGCCCAGGCAACCTCAGGGAACCTCCTGTCTCTGCCTCCCCAGACAGGGATTGTAAGCTCCTGTTACACATGCCACCTCTACATGGGGTCTGAGAGCAAAGGCCAGATCTCTGTGTGTGCGTGGCAAGCCCTTTGCCGACTGTACCATCTCTGACAATGCTGTCATGTTTGAAAAGAAATGAAATGAAAATGTCATAGGATTTCCTGCCTAATGAGTTCAGTGCCCCAGAGGCAAGGCTGTGGTGGGGACATAGATGTCACAATTATGCATAGAGGCCCAGAACAACAGAACACCCACAGCAAGCTCAGACAGCTCAATGAAAGACCAGAGGAAACCCTCTGGAAACAGGGAGGCCATTCTTCAAAGTTGGAAAAACAGATTTCCTTTTGCTAATTTTGACTATTTTTTCCCAATATGTTTCAAATTTAGGCTTCATTTTAAATGTCACACGTCATTGTGTCTTCACTTTTGGGCAAGACATTTTGAAAGCGCCCCTGTGCAATCAACACATACCAGTTCTTGCTGAAAGGGGACACATTTAATCTCTAGAGGGGACAAGGGAGGCCAGGGGCCAGGGAGAGGAGCTGTGAATATGGGAAGAGGGTCCCAGCCATGGCATGAGGACCAGCACTGGTGTCAGCACACCCTGCTTCACACCTGGCATCTCTAAGACCCCCTTCTCTTCTTGTAAGTGCATGCATAAGGTCATTCCTTTTAATAGGGTAGAAAAGGCTCAGGTTGGACCTCTTTCCTAAAATCCTTTTCTAATGACCCCATTTAGACACTTCTTGTGAAAGAATGAAGCCCTGCCATACCACCATGAGTCAGCAGGAAATAACAGGAGGACAAGAACCACGTGTCTTTTGTGTTGTGGGCCTGGAACAGGAGAAAAGAAGGTTATGTGTGTACAACTTAAAACTTGACAGAGTTTTTGCAAAAGGGAGACAAGGTATGGGCTGAGTCCAAAAAGGGATGGTGATCCTTTAACAATCAATCTCTAACTAGAAAGGAAAGCGAATGAACACACGCACACACACACATAGATGCTCACATGACATGTACAGTCACGCACAAGCATACATGCATGTACACACTAACACTAGACACACAAAATGTACTTCCAAGTAAAAATATTTAGGCATAAACACTGAACCCAAGTTCAGGAGACCTGAGTAACATCCCTGCTTTGAGTCCAGTGAACTGTGTAACCTAAGAAGCCCTCCCTCATCCCTACAGGGAGAAGACAGAAGCAGATCTCAGCGTTAGATCTAATGAAGGCTGCAATATCTAACTGCTAATTTTTCAAATGCATTTTCATGTGGAATCCATTTCTAAGTGTGCTTCCCTGACATCTTTAATGCAGAAAAGAAGGAGTCACATCACAGAGCAGTGCAGATAGTAAGGGTAAATATTATTTAGTAACACTTCTTTGTTTTTTATTGTTTTTGTTTTTTTGTTGTTGTTGTTGTTTTTTTTCGAGACAGGGTTTCTCTATATAGCCCTGGCTGTCCTGGAACTCACTTTGTAGACCAGGCTGGCCTCAAACTCAGAAATCCACCTGCCTCTGCCTCCCAAGTACTGGGATGAAAGCCGTGCGCCACCACGCCTGTCCTAGTGAAACTTCTTATGTGGGCACGTAAACATCTTACACACACACATAGATGGGGATTTAAAACTTATTTCTTAATGCCAGACATAGTCAAAAAACACTGAAAGCCACCCAGGCAGCCCAATTCTGGGATGGCCTGAGGATGCCCTCAGTAATAGGACTGAAAGTCTCTGTGGCGAGCTGTCTGCAATACTTGGAAAGAGCAACGGAAGCTTCAGAAGGACCAGCACAGAGGTCCTTCCCCTGACAGAAGCTCATCAGTCACTTATGATGACAAGGACAGAATGATGAAGGCCTCCTCTGGGGACTGACACCTGTCTGTGTGCAGATAACAAACTGTTTTATTCTAGAAAGGGACCTGTGGGTGCTTCCTACACAGAATCTCACTGTCAGACACCAGGGAAAGGTGGGGATTCCATCCTGAGGGGGACTTCTCATATCCACCAATCATTACAGAAGGCAAAGGCCGGCCCTCTACCAATGGAGACAAATACTTGCACCAGAACCCAAGACAAGAATGTAGGGCCAGGAGTCTAAGAAAGGACTGAGAAGGATCACAGGACCTCAGGAGCCTGCTGGCTTCCTGTCAAGAAATAGTCATTAAAGTAACAGCCCTGACCCTTGAGGAGTAGAAGCAGGAAAGAGCAAGGATTCATGGTCATCCTTGACTACATAGTAAGTCTGAGGCTACCCTGAGCTACTTAGAACCTCATCTCACTGAGAACAGAGCTGACCAAAGTCCACTAGGTAAACAAGCATCACGGGGGCAGGAATGAGGGTGGTAAGGGACTCTCAGTTAAACTGGGGTCTAGAGTAGGGGCCTCTCTTAGAGAGTCACATTTAAGCTGAGACCTGAAAACATGCAGAAGATATACGAAAGAAGGACAGAATCTTAACAAGTCAAGAAGCCAGTATCCCCCTAACTGCAGCCCCAGCATCCAATCTATCTTGCTACCCTAGCATCTGGAAATCCAACGCTTTCAATGGACTCCCAGAAGAACGGAGGGTGGATGATAACTGTACAAATGGATAGTGTCATCAAGAAAACTCCTCTTGGTCTGCCTTTCCCCAGGGAGGTGATCCTCCACCTACTGGGGTAACATCTGAACACATGTACACAGTAATGAGGAAATGGAGGAAGGTGGGAAATATCTCCTCTTTGGTGGGATCAGAAACACCACCATGTTGAGCTCTTCAGCTCCATCCATCAGCCTCACTGAGCCAGGAAGCCTGAAGCTACTGAGTTCACACCCTGAACTCCCCTGGTGAAGTGTAGTGGTTCATTATCCCCAAAACAAGTTTTCTTTGGTTACATCTCAACAAAGCAACTTCTAAAATTAAAAAATAAAAAATTAAAAAATAAAAATAAATAAATAAATTGACATATCTCAAATTAAAAGACTTTGTGATCTCACAAGAGAGCAGCAATTGGAGTTAGACCACACTAAAATGACGTGATTCATCAGAGACATGCTGGCTGCAGCGTCATGTGACCTTACAGGTAAGATGTAGATCTGCATGGCCACAGTGGACCTTAAACCCAGAACACCGGACTGTTTGGCAAAGAACTGGTTGCTGCTATTCATGTCCCATAGAGAAAGGTAAAGTAAAAGCCAGGTCCCACTTTACAGTGGCCACAAGATAGAAATTCATTTTGGTGACTGTCACAAAGGGCAGATGTAAGTGATAAAGTAACTCATGTTAGAATCCAAGACGTGAGCGATCTTCTGATCTGACTCAGCCCATAGATCCCAGAGCCCCTCCTATAAATCTATTTGGCTGTTTCTCTCACAGACTCACAAACTTTGGAGAAGGAAGGAGATACCAGTATTCCTTCACACTGCCCTTTCATTTATTTCTCAATTTATCTTTAATCAACAAGACACTTAAGACAGACATTCTAATTTCTGGGTTACCAGTAATACCAGGGCTGGTTGCCAAAGCTCTTGCAATGAGGGCTGGAGCCATGGTTCAGAGGGTATGTGCTTACCACACAAACATGAGGACTGGGAGTCCAATTCCAGAACCCACATAAAAGCTAGATAGGCATGTGGCACTGCTAGTAATTCCAGTGTGCCATAGATGGTAACAGGGAATGCCCAGAGCAAGCAAGCTAGCCAGATTAGCCAAAATGGCAGACTCAGGGTTCAGTGAAAGACTCTGTCTCAACCTTGGGCCTTTATATGTATACACTTGCCTACACATAAATTTACCTATGTATGCCAACACATCCATACACACATGCACACTACACACATATATGTACTCAAAGAAAAAAAATCAGGTCAGAAATGATGGCATACACCTTTAATCTCAGCACTCAGGAGGCAGAGACAGGAAGATCTCTGTGAGGTCTAGGCCAGCCTGGGCTACATAGAGAGAATCTGTCTCCAAAAGGTCTTACATTGGTTCTTTCAAAAATTCATACATGTGAGCCCTAGGTAAGACTCAGATACATAAAAGTGTATAAGCTCTGACTGGTGGAGCCACAGAGAGGGGAGGAGACGACTCCACAGTAGCAGTAAGTCCTATATGCCCAAGGCCCAGAGAGAGGGCTCCATGAGACAAGGGACACAGGCAGGCATCTTTTAGCCTCCACACTCGGCTTAACACCAGCAGACACCCTCTACATCCACAGGTCCACAGTAATAATGAACTCTGAAAAGATAAGGCTTGCCTTGGCCAGCTCTTCTGTAGGACAGAGACAAAAGGAACACCATCCAAGTACCTTGCCAGACATGGTTAAAAACAAGAGCACAACACATGTTATTCCCCATTAGTTTGAATATGCAATATTTCTCTAGGGTTACAGTAGCACACAATGTTCACATAAGGTTATGAACTGGTTTTGTATGGTTCTAATGCTAGAATTTAATACCTTTGTAAGTGTGATATGTCCCAGCTATGATTAATCCTACCCAGGATGCAGCCAGCTTCTATAAAAACCAACATGAAGTATAGGCCTCTTAAAGCCTTGGTCAAAATCTGTAAGATGTGATATTAACACAGCTCTCTCCTGTGTAGGCCAGTTATGTCAACACCATCTCCATGTTTCCCTTCATGCTCTGAGAGCACCCCCTTGGCCTACCCATCACTAGAGTCTAGAACATTCTGTGAGGATGGCTTTGGCCTGCTTTACAACAACATCACTAATACCACTCAACAACAAAGTCAAATGACAGATAAGATCTGAATGGGCCCATTATTGCTTTTAAGGGAACTAAACAAGCTATATCATTTGTTTGGTCCTGTAGCAAGCACGGTGTAGCCAAGACAGAGGTGCATACCAGAGCCAGCCAGCGAGCGCCTGAGCTCAGCAGCGTGTAAATCCCCTCCCTGAACACTGTGAATTCGAGCAGATGAAAGTTTTAAAATGTCAGGGAAGTCTCTGGGGACAGAGATTCTTTATGTTTTTTATACAGTGGGCATTAATTTCAGATGGGAAGGGAAAGCCGCCCGCTCGCTCCATTTTTTCTTAAGTTGCGTGTGTCCACTTTTAACAGGCTGCTCTCAGCAGGATTGATGCTGAGCTGAGGCCGGTGGTTGAGCTCAAGGTGAGCAGAAGGTCCTTGTGGAAAAGGACCAAAATATTCACCACGTAGCCTGACATAGGACATTCAAAGTAGAGCTGAACAACGAAGGTATAAATTCTACCTCTAACTTCTGTTACATAGGTAACTTGGCTTTCCTGGTTGTCAATTTTCTTTTTCACAGGATTATCAGAAAAATGCAGAATGTACATAGCAACTATATAATATTCAATATGCATATGTAGTCGTGTATTTATACGTATACATATTATGTAGCATAGCTAGAGACATACATAAATATTTGCACATATATACCTATTAACATTACAATGTGCATTCATATATATAAATGTGCATATGTATAGAGCGTAAAAGTGTAAAAACACAGACACACACATGTACATCTGTTTTAGGTTGTTGCTTTAATTCATAAATGGCTCTTCTCCTATTTAACATTCATGGTTTTATTCACCTGTTCCACAAAGGAAACAAGATTACTATTGATTATCTGTGCATCCAGTCAGTCAGTCAGAATAGAGTGAGTCTGGGATTCTTTAGGAGCCAAGAGAAAAAGGAGCCATCTCTGCCTCAAAGAGTTCCAAGTTTAATCCTTTGTGAAATCTGGAAGCCTTTTCTGCCAGTGTAGGTCAAGGAACCTCCCTGATACCACAATGATGCAAGGACTCACCTAAGAACTCTGAGCTTAGAGGCCCTAGGCCAGAGAGCCCAGGGTATGGGACTGTGGGTCAGTGCTGTGGGCAGCAGCCACTTGCTTGCCTCATTCATACTAGTCTTACCCGTGACATTTGCTTAGGCCAATGAGGCCACTGAGGTAATTAATGAGTTAAGTGTCCTGATGCTTCTGGCCTGGCTCTTCACACTCCACAGAGCCACCATGTGCTCCTACCCCTTCACTCCGGGCTTCTGGAACCAACACACTGAGAGCAAACCTGAAACCAGCAGGGTTACCTGCTTCCCTGCCGCATCTGCCTAACTGCTGTCAATCTGCAGAGAAAAGAAGAAAGTGGCTCTTTATGTAAAATACAGGAGAAATAGCTGACCAACACATAAGACCTGTCCGGCACCCCAACCAGAAAATGACTCCTTCATCAAAAGCAATTTGGCACAGCTCAACTCCTAAAGCATTAAAATGAGATTATGATACAAAACACGCTTTTCATAGCCAAATCAATCATCCTGCGGCAACTCCCCTGTGCTTGGTCTCAGTTCCCTCTGTGTTGAAAGAAATTAACACAAAATAAGTTGATCTTGATGAGTGCGATTCAAATCAATAATGTTAATTGGGCTCCTGAGCTTCAGGTGAAATGACTTCAGATCAACAAAAGGTTAATACAGCTTCCCTTCCTGCAACACCACCTATGATAAATCTATAGTGGGCTGAAAGTTCCCGTGTCATTGACAGCATATTTATTGTGCTAAGAAGACATGAACCTTCTCCCTACGACATGTTCTGTCAGTGCCCCTGAGCAGGTCAACTAGAGGCCACACCTGAGGAACAGGGAAACAATGAAAAGACACAAACTCCTACTGTGTTGGTCTCTTCTCATCCCAGCTATTTCCCTTTCATCCTTTGTGGTAGAATACAGGATGCCTGGATATTTTGTTTTATGGGATGTTTCATTCTGTATGATGTAACCTACTAAAGAAAAAAAAAAAAACCATTCAATGTTTGTATTGAGCAGACACCGGATGTAAAGGGAGTGAGGTATGGTAGAGTAGAGAAGCGTTCTGGTCTACTGTGAGACATAAATGGACAGATAATATTTACATGAAACAAGCAAGTCTTATTGAGCAGAAAGGAGTCGGCATCCTTCCTTGATTAAGTCCTTCTTCCTCCTTCTGATACTCCTTAGAATCTGAATCATGAGTGACCAGCCTTACTCCCCGTTCTCAAGGTAGGGCCCAACTCAGTAATCCTATCAGCAGTTTCAGAATGAGATAGAAGCATAATTAAGTTTACCGAGCTAGTGGGACCCTAGCTGGGAGATTTTATTTGAGGGACTGACTGTCTTTTCTCCTGTTGTACTTGAAGCAGGAGACACTGTTTTAAGAATCTTTAAGGAGTCTTTAGGACACTGTTTTAAGGCACAAAACCACTGCCCTCTAGTAAAAGCCAGCCCTGACCTGTTTCCTTTGAAATGACTTGACCGTTTTGTTGATTGTTGGCTTCTGGCTTACAATGAAGAACATCTGAACTATACAGTATACAGACGAGTACTGAGAAATGAGACAGTATAGTAAGCTAGACAAATATGTAGCCCACATCAGAAGAAGGATTTGTCCTGGGTATTAAAAAGAGAAAACTAGGCAAGCTGTAGTGGGTGAGAAGGTGACAGAGTATAGTGTAACACAGAAAGAGAGCTCACCTACTGACCTAGACATATCACCAGGCTGGCAGTGTGGCTCCGACTGACATTCATTGACAATGGCACTAACACAATGCCACACGTAACCAACTGTTTCACAGAAGGAAAATGTGTCACCACCTCATTTAATCCTCCCATACCCTAAGAAAGATGTATGACCACCCCCCCCCAATGCACCCTACAAGCAACCTGGAGAGTTTTGTGACTTGTACAATGTTAGCAAGCATTGCTTTAGACTCAGTGGATCTAAAAGAAAAGTGCAGATCTGCTGGTTATTGGCTGTGTGAGTCATTTTTCAATGGATCACTCAGTCTCACGGAGGCTGTGTGGTACTTACATGAATGATACATAAATGTGCTTGCTGCATGACTTGTATTATATACATGATCCATAAATAGGAATTATTATCTTTGCTATTTTAGGAAAAGCAAACCAGACTTGAGTCTTGGAGTCACCCTAGTGGGTAATCGGAGGCTGGGAGAGAAATCACAAGGTACAAGCTCTAAGCTGTGCCATTCAGTGCTTTCTAGAAACAAAACAGAATGCTTCCGAAGAACTGAACCTCTAGTCCTGAAGGTTTCTGCTCCAAAGCAGGGAGCTGTCTCTTCGGGACAGTGATACATGGAAAAGACTGAGTATAGAGTCTGACCCCTGGGCCCACGAGACACACCAGCCCTCCAGGGTGTCGATGTCCTATTTGTTGTATGCCAAGCAACCCAAAGCCTAATGGTTACCAGGTCCTTTTCCCACGTTTCTTTCCTCCCCCAGCTTTAACAAAGCTGGAGATCGCTTGTCCATTAAGGAAATGTGAGACAAATCTGACTGGACTCACTACACCCGCACTCTCCTCCAACACTGCGAGAAGCTCATTTCAGCTGTCACTTACTGGAAGTAAAATGACAAATATCTGTAATATCTGTCAGGTTATGAATGCTTTAAAAAGAGTTATGCAGCTGTCAACATTTTGATGACTTTAACAAGAAGAAAGTAAACGAAGGAGAGGAAACGGCGTGTCTGCGGAGTTCCCAGTTGAGAAACTTAGCTAGTACTTCTATTAATAAAAATCAAATTACCTCATATGAAATGCAAGCAACCAAGACTTGGAGAGAAAACCAAGAGAGGTGAATCTGTTAATAATCCTGCCAGTTCTATAGCTGATGCCATCAGAACTCATTCCAGCATCTCAATAGGAAGTGACTAGTTCTACTAAAGGGATGGAAAATCTTTGCTCAACCCCTGCCCACTGGGCTCCTGTAAGAATGAACATGGATAATCCTCAGCACATAACTAATCTTTTCAAGACTTTCTTGTATTGTCTTAAAAGTCACTGGATCCTAGATATGGCAACACGTTCCCATGATCCCAGCACTCATAGAGCAGAGGCAGGAAGACTGTGAATTCAGAGGCCAGCCTGAGCTACAGGGAGAGACCCCATCTCAAAAGAACAAAATCAATGAAGTAATAATAAAGATTAAAAATAAATGGAAACATGCCATAAAAGTAGGTTACCATGGAGAATCAAACAATTATTAATAAAACTCTAGGTTAAGTGATTAACCATTTTACCTTATATACACGCACACACTCACATGTATACATATGTTTAGGTATATGATATTTTATGTGCAGTCAGTACATGTAGGTAGATCTCTTTACATGTATATACATGTATCCTCATCTCTCCTGTGTGAAATACCTTCTCTCTCGTTTATAAATGGATCTCACCTGTGATAGTTTAGTGGGGAGAGATAAATACTACATTTTAAAACAGAGATTTCCATACTTAATTGACATCAAATCTTTACCACCCAATTAAACCGAAATAAAAATAAAAGAAAATAACTTTACATTCCATTCACATTTTTATTTAACTGCCTTAATCACATAGAAATTGAAAGCTTGCAACAAAACAAATCTCTGGTCCCTGGGATGGATGGTCCAACGTTTTCTTTAGAAGGAGATTTAACTCAATGGGTAGTTGGTTGGCCTTGGTATTATTAACCCCCTGACCAAAAAGCTACCTTATTAGGCATTTAATGGGATCAGTTTTTCAAATACATCTGCTACTTTCCCAATATCAGAGAAGAACAAAACAGAAAACAACAAATAACACTCTGGAGAAACAACTTCCACAGTAGGCTTTGAGTGGGCCTTGGGTGCGTGCATGTACAGATGGGGCTGGCACCACCACCCTCTGCTCCCATAAACATCTTTGGTGTATCTAATCCATGCACAGGATAGCAGATACTGTGGGTTTTGCTCACCGTGGCTTCCCTGGATGAAATCGCTGAAAATATATGACCCATGAAAGACAGTTGGGCTTTATTTCCTAAACCTTTATTTATCTTTATGCATACTTTTGTTCCTAGAGCATCGACAGCTACATTCTTCACAAAAGTTACGAACACTCTGTTCCAAACATCTTCCCTTCCAGACTCAGGAAACTAAATCAGATGAAAATTCCAACAAGCCACCACTGCCACTCTTCCAGGGTATCTGCAAACCAAGAATATCTAAGCCTCGTCTTGGTCTACAAATAAAGTGACTAACAAATATTCACAGTTTGGAGAAGAAAGACATACTCTGCCACAGACCAAACTCCACATTGCATGGGATACTGGCATAATTCCCATAGAAACCAATGAATTCTGTGACAAACCAACTTCCTTTCCCCAACAAAGTCTAGAGATGGTGTACTGGATAGCTTTGTGTCAACTTGACACAGCTGGAGTTATCACAGAAAAAGGAGCTTCAGTTGGGGAAGTGCCTCCATGAGATCCAGC
>NC_034597.1:13832420-13847947 GCF_900095145.1 Mus pahari | reverse complement strand
AAGAACATCCCTCTATGGCTTCTGCATCAGCTCCTGCTTTCTGACCTGCTTGAGTTCCGGTCCTGCATCCTTTGGTGATCAACAGCAGTATGGAAATGTAAGCGGAATAAACCCTTTCCTCCCCAACTTGCTTCTTGGTCATGATGTTTGTACAGGAATAGAAACCCTGACTAAGACAGATGGCAAGTGCTTTTTGGTGTTCCTCATAACGCTGAAAAACTTCAAAGTTAATATACCATGGTAATTTATTAGAGCTATCAATGCAACAAATATCCAAACGTTAGTAAGAGTAGGGCTGTTGTGACCTCATGGTGGTAGTGACAGGGAAGACCCAGGATATTCTCCCAGGTGAATGTTATGGAATAAAAAATGTCCACAAGAAACTGAGATGGGGGCAGGGGAGACAAGAATGTCGGAAAGCCACATTCTCTCCCCTATGGATGGAAATAATGCTTCATACATGCTTCGGAAAATATTTTTTAAATTGTAAAGTGATGACCACGGGAGTCTGGAATCTCAATGGAAGAAGTGACTCAGAGCAGAGTGACAGAAGAAGCTGGTATGGGTAAATAAGGCAATGGAAGTGTGGCTATGCACATCCAATGCTGTCATGGGCTAAAGGCAAGGGCATCCTGTAAGAAAAAGCAAGACTTCCGAGGTCGGCCCTACAGGAGCATGGCCTTTTGAAGGACAGGAGCATGGCCTTTTGAAGGACAGGCAACAGTAAACTTGTGTCTTCCTTGGAGGCTTAAAGTTTTCTCAATCATAATTTTAATATGGGTTCTTAAATGCTTTGATCTCCCTTCTAGCCCACTACCCACCAGAGGTAGTGGAAAAGAAAAGTTATTATGATACAGGGGAAGTGGATCTGGTTCGAAAGTGTTCGTTGGAGCAAATCCGATCTGAATTGTCAGGAAATCAGCAGTTCAATTCATAGGATTCAGCAGCGGTAGCTCAATCCATTCACTAATACTTCATGACTATACTAGCAGTCCAGTTCAGTAGTATTGAGATAGCAAACATGAATCAGCAGCAGTGGTACAATCCAGCAGAAACAGCCAGGCTTCCTCCGAATTGGTACAAGTCAGTAGGAACAACCAAGACCAGCAGGTACGCCAGAAGTTTCTCTACTGTGCCTTTCTCAACAAAGTGAAGATCAGCAAAGATGCAAGACCAAAGATGCATTGCAAAGCTAGCTATGCAAGCAAAACTCCATCACTGTCCATCGGGTTCTATTTATACTCCCTCCAAACAAAACACGTGTCCTCCATAGGTCTTGCCTCACCACAGGTCTTGCCTCAGCACAAGAGTCTGACTTAGCAAAACTCCACATGAGTCTATCTCAGCTGACATCACTCTGCCAATCGCCCTGAGTCCAAGGAAGCAGCAATGAGCCAACAGAACACCACCAGAATTCTTTGATGCATTTCTCTCTATGGAGTCAGGACAAATGGAGCTCAGCTACACAATACAGGGTGAACCAATGCACGCATGTTGTTAATGAAGAATCCCACATCACTCATCCTTTCATGTGTTTGCTTTAGCAAAACACCATTTCACCTGTGTCTGCTTTAGCAAAACATCATTTGGCATAACTGACTTTCCAAAGAAACCAGAACTTTCCATTTCATATCCTATTGCAAGGAGCCAGTGGGTTCCAGGTGTGAGCAATGACATGATTCAGCATTAAAAGGAACACCTCCAGGAACTTTATTTTCAGAGCATACCTGGAGATGACCATGTCAAGACAGTACTGTATTTGGAAGCAATTAGAGATCATACCATCTAACAATGACCAAGGGTAAGAAACTTGTCCTGCAGCACTGTGTCCCACAAAAGCCTAGACATGGCTTAGCTCCAGCCACAATATGAGAGTCTAAGCATCTGCCCTATAGAAATCCAAGTGCTGAGGGATGGGGTCCAATAAGTCAGGATCCTTTCTCCATTTGGAAGAAAGTTCCTAAGGGGCTCCAGACTTATTCACCACAGCTTCAAAGAAAAGATGCCAATCAAATCCTCCCTGCACTAGGGACATTTCAAAGGCTATGCATCACTGCCTTGCCCTCCAGTGCAGCAGGGAGCTCTTGGTGGGCTAATGAGGACTTTTGTAGGCTGTGCACTGAAAATCATCTCTAAATGGAAGGGGACAGAAAAAATACTGAATCCTGCACATTCCTTTGGTGCTCTAAGAATACAACCCATACTCCAATTCCAAGGAGTATCTCACAGGATGAAGAAAGTATGTTGGATCTACAAGACCCAGGACAAGTCTGTAAATGTCAATAGGTATGGGGGGGTGATAAAAATGACCAATTATGTATACATATGAAATTCTCAGAGTAAATAAAATTAATTATATTTTTAAAGTTAACTAATAGGGCTGATTGTGGTCAAAACCAGTTTAATCTACTGTGAGAAACACATCTGAATGGAATGCGATGGACAGAGCTAGACTGAAAAACAGTGAGAAATACTAAAATACACTTCCCGTTGCGACATTGCATGTGAATGCAATGGAAGAGACCCAGCCCCTTCCCATCAGCCCCTGCTCCATAGAATGGTGTTATCTCTGCGCCAGTCTGCTGAGCTGCTATGGTTGAAGACACATCCTAAACCATAGGCCTCAACCCATGGCTTGTTGTCTTCTTCCCAAGACCTACGTGAGGTCTGAAGTTACTGTCTCATCCTTGTCTCTTCCATGGGGGGATTCCCATCAGCACAGACTCCAGCTGAACTGCAATCCTAGCACTCCCAGGGGACAGAAGCTGGGAGACTTCTGTGAGTCCTGGGATGGAATATCCAACTCACACCTACAATCTCAGAATTTGGGAGGCTGAGACAGGAGAGTTACTGTGGGTTTGAGATCAAGCTAGACCACATAGTCAGTTCTAGTCTGGGCTACAGTATGAGACTGTATCTCAAAACACAGAGAAGAGAAAAAAAAAAAAAAACCACTTGACTTAGGTCTTAGCCTCGTTAAGGGGATGACTTTCTGCTCTTCCATTTTGCCAGAGAGGAAGAGACAGTAAATGAAGCATTGAGGTCATGCTCACACACTCATGTCCAGCATCCAGAATGAAGCATCTCCCATTTTGCTTTTGTTTCTGTCTGCCATGTCCGTAAGTGATAGGCTACATGGAGATCCCATGAGTCCATCAGAGTTCCCTGCTGCATAATTTAACAGGGAGAACATAGGACTTTCACCAGCATTGTCAAGGATTTAAAAATGTGATCAATAGACATGCAAATAAGTCAATGCCAACTTATTTTCGCAATTATATAGAAAGAAAAAGGCTGTTAAAAAAATTTACTTCATCTTCCCCTTAGGAAAAACCCATTAGCATAGCCACATGAGATGGTGTTCATCAGTACTCCCCAAGTTGGTGAGACTGGGGCAAGAAGATCACAAGTTCAAAGCCAGGCTGGGCTATTAAGGAGTTTGAGATCAGCCTGGGTTACACAGTGAAACTGAATATAAAGAAAATGTCACTACCACCACCACCACCACCACCACTATATCATCATCATCATCATCATCATCATCATCATCGTCACCGTCGTCGTCGTCGTCGTCGTCATCATCATCATCATCATCTCCTCCATGGTAACCCTCTGATAGGTACAATGTGAAATCAATATGTGCTCCATGTCACTCTCTGTCCCTCTGGTTCTTCTGCCAGCCAACCAGTTGACTTCACACAGAGAAACTGAACACCTTCCTTGGTAGACCTGGGACTGTACATACCGTAAGCCAAAGGTCTGTCTACACTGTGGAGCTAGTCAAAGCAAAGGCAGGCAAGCAAGGGAAGAGTTCCCACCAGTCTTCCTGCACTCATCCCAAAGTGTCCTTATTCGGGCAGAAACCTCAACACTGTGAGTGCCCCTGAGTGAACAGAGAGGAAAGATGTCCTAAAGTGGAGGGCCTCTCTAATAATAACTTTTTTCAAGATGAGAGGTCCTCCAAATGCACCATCAGTCACTGGATAATGACACTTGTTTACACAGAGATAATATTCTCTAAGGGGGGAAGGAAAAGAAAAAGGAAACTCACGGTTTCTATATATTTATACACTGAAAGGAAGCCCCACAGAGCAACCTGCATGAGATAGAAGAAGCTGGTGGAGGTTCCAAACATGCCCCTCCCAGCCTATCACTCTTATCTGTTATATATATAAAAAAATTACAAACAGCTGCATTGGAAGATAAGGGAGTAGAAAGGTGTTGTGTATGTTACCCAGATGTTACTGAAATCCTCCGCTGTTAAACTTATCTCCCCAGAACTAAAGACACCTCTAATCTTTTCTAATGGCTTAATCAAATGAAATAAATGGCTTGGTAGAATATCTTCTTTAAATTTCACATTGCAGGCTACACACACACACACACACACACACACACTCATAAAGAAGCAAAATTCAGGGTTGTCCTTGATACCTATAAAAAGGAGACACTAGTCCCATACTGAAATATTGCTTATATTTTTTTCAAACATAATAAACTGGGAAATATTTCAGTAATGATCTCCAAACAGGGCTGGAGAAACACTCAGTGGGTAAAATACTGAGTTTGGCTCGCTAGCACTTACACGGGAGCTGGACAGTGTAGTATGTCGGTCTCCCCAGTGCTAAAGTGGACACAGGGACTTACTAGTTGATCAGTCTAGCCAAAATGGTGAACTTCTGGTTTACCATTGTGCCTGCTCCTGAGACAAGCACAATCACACATATGAGCACATACATGCACAACACACACAAACACAAAGAAAAAAAGAGATTTAAACAAAAATTTAAAAGACTTTGAAACAGTTTTTTGTTGTTGTTGTTTTGTTTTGTTTTTTGGTAATTTTCTAAACCACTAGTCTTGTTCTTGCCTTTAGCATAGATACAAGCTCCCTTCCTCCATTATTTCAAATATCTATTGCATTCATGTAATTCGCCCTATCTTAGAAAGAAGGGAAGGAGAAAATGACACACATTGGGAAAAGGTCTAAAAGATAAAAGATGGAAAGTGGTGAAGGGTTGTATAAAGGGTGGAGAATGAGAGTAAAGAAAGAATATTGACTATGTGTCCAACTAGGTCCCGGCCCCTAGTCACATACGGAGGCATGAAGGTCATGGAGCATAGAAAAGCACTCTATACCAAATCCGTTAGCCTTTTGTGGGCCAACTTCACATTTGTGCTGAGCAATTCATCATTCTGGAATGCAAAATTGAGAGTCAAAGGTTCTTTAGAGAACAGGTAGGTTGTTTTACACCCATGTTTTATCCCAAGACAAGGGGTTCCCCGAGAACAGGATCTGTGGCTCAGTAAGTGTCAGTTCAGTATTCACCCAGCCCTACATGAGCACCAGGAAAGAGCTTCCCCACTCAGCACACCAAACAATACAGCCAAGATGTGTAGTGAATAAATTAATTAAAAAATAAGTAAATAAGTAAGTAAATAAATAAATGAAGTGTGTTTTCTGATTTGAGAAATGAAGGTGTTCCTCCAGGTGATCCCAGCCTTTTCTATTGCCCATGCTCCTTCAGCTGCCCTCCAGCTAGACCTAAGTGGGTTTTGGACTTCCGTTGTTATCTGCATTTGAATGTCCAAGGAAGCATAGCAGTTGCTTAGCTCCTCCAGCTAATTTAGTCTTCAACTTCACCGTCCGTGGTATAGGTTCTATATGGGACACTCTCTCATGAAACTGAGAATTCAAAAATAACCTTTGTTTTTAAATAATACACCAGGGAAGTGTGTGGCTTCTGTTAGCTCCCTAACTGAACATCATACCAAAAAGGAAAGGATGGGGCAGGCGCTGCTGTGCTTCCTTTCTGAACTCTTCTGATGACTATGTCACTTAACTCTCCTAAAACCAGTAACACTCATTATAGGCAAAACGAAGCTTAACACTCCGGGTGATCAGTCAGCCCCTGCAGGGAACACAGAAGAATCCAGTGGGGGAACCCAAATCTTCCAGGGACGGAAGGAATAGCAAGCACCAGCGGGAAGAGCTAAAGTTTCCTCTGACAGGAAACATATCTGGAAGGTCTTGACAAAACTCAAGACTTCCAAGACCTCACAAGCTGTCACTGAGGAGAAATAATCCTTAACTCATTCTCGTCACTAGGTCACAAAACCTCTATGGGACTTGCCTGATATTTGCCAAGATGCCCCCTTTCCTAGGTTCCCAAGAGAAAGAGAAACAAAGAAAACACCGCCACCAATGGCCCTTGGCTGCCACACTGTCTTTGAGATTGTGCCAATGATCTAAGAACCTACTCACTTGAAATCTGTTTTGAGACCAGGTGACAACTTTCAAGTCTCTTCCTTGTGTTTCCCCAGGAAACTCAGGCCACTACACGTGAAGCAGGGTTCTGACTGCCAAGGGTTTAAAGCACAACAGTAGGTGATGTGACTGTCCTTGTGGGCAAAGAAATCAAGTAGAAAGGTGACTGTAAGGCACAGGACCCTTCATAAAGGCAGCTTGCTTCTCAGGTTCGCCCCCCCAGCTCTTTCTCAGAAGCTGTAACACCCCTACATGTGTGTCCTCTGGGATGGAGTGAGATGAGCCATCTCTAGTGATGAGGGGTGGGTGAGTTCAGGGGGAGCCTAGGCTGTCTGTCTTACAGGTGTGCTTTCCACAGAAAGCTTGAGAGACTTCCTGTGACAAAGAAAGTGAAGACAAAACTTTGAGATGAGACCCATGAAGAGTATCAACCAAGAACCTCTAGGTTCTACATGCCCTCTTCTTGGGGATCAGGAAGTAATCCCCAAGGTCCTTATGTTAGGCAGTTTTTGTATCAGCTTGACGTAAGCTGTTGTCATCTCAGGGAAAGGAATCTTACTTGATAAAAGGCCTCCAGAGAACTGGCCTGTAGGCAAGTGTGGGGGGCATTTTTCTTGATTAAGCACTGGTGTGGAAGGGCACAGCCTGTTGTTGGATAGTGCCAACCCTGGGCAGCTGGTCCTGAGGTGGATAACAAGATAAACTGAGCAAGGACTAGAGGAATAAACAAGTAAAAATGCATTCCTCCTCAGTCTCTGCTTGAGTGCCTGCCTCGAGGTTCCTGCTCTGCAGGATGCCCTGAAGTCCCTTGGTGATGGACTTGTTATCTGAACTTATCAGCAAAATAAACCTTTTCCTCCCCAAGTTACTTTTAGTCATGGTGTTTTATCACAGCCCTGGAAACCCTAGCTAAGTCAGTCATGAAAATTTAGAGCCAAAAGATCCATAAGCATGAAGCTGGAAGGCAGAGGCATGGGCTCTTCCATCTTTGTTGTTGTTTTTAATATTTTGACTTTTATGTGTATGAGTCTTTACCTGTATCTATTCATGTGTACCATGTTCTTGCCTAGTGCCTGAGGAGGCTAGAGGTGGTCAGCACTAGAATCCTTCAGACTCGAGTTATGGGTGGTTGTGAGTTGCCTGATCTAGGTGCTGGAATCTAAACCCTCTTCAAGGGCAGCAAATGCTGAGCCATCTCTCCAGCCCTAAATGGGCTTTGATTACGTAGTTCTCTCTGCCTTGACGAAGGTGAAGAGTGTGCTAGACAGATGGCTCAAGTCAATAGAGTACTTACCATAAGTTCAATGCCTACCCCTTACATAAAAAGCAGACACGGTAACGCACACTTTTTTTCTCAATTCAGGGAGGCAGAAGGAGAGAATCCTCAGAGCTCCCTGGCCTGCCAATCAGCCAAGTCAATAAACCCCAGGTCCCAGTGAGAGACCCTGTCAGGAGGGTAGGAGAACAAGGTGGCTAGCTTCTGAGGAACAACATTTAAAGCTGACCTCTGGCCTCTACACACACTCTCACGTACATGTGTACCTACACGCGTGTGAACAAACAGAAACACACATGTTGCACCAAAGTTCAAAGTTCACCAAGCTGAAAGATGAGATGTCTCCCCACCCTCTGGCTTTGCCTGCAGATGCCTTTTAAGAACCAGCATGAAGAGGGAGGCAGACAGACTGGAAAGAGGGGGTTAGCTGGGTTTTTTTCCATAAACTCTTGAGTTTTTCTGCAGGATCTAAAATATGTATGCAGCCATTTTTTTTTAAAGCTAGTTGAGCTTTCTTGTTTATTTTTTCAGTCCAGGGGTTTTCATTGTTGTTGTTGTCATTGTTGCTCATTAAGAAAGCTGTACTCTAAGGATACGATGTTTAAGAGACAGGGATGGAAACCCTGAGTGAGTTCTTCCCTCTATCATGCCTTGGTCCCTCTGACTTCTGCAGGAAGCCAGCCTGCACATTTCAAAGTCACTTTGGAGCTTACAAAGTAAACACATTCTTCAAGTTATTCATCTCTGCTCATGAAGGAGATTGTTTTTTTTTCTTTTCCATACTAAAGGTCATTTATATTAATATTCTGAGAACAAGTAGCCAGTGACCAAGTAGGGGCACGGTGGATAAGACTTTAAAGGAAGGGAAATGTTGCTTATGCCATCAGAGTGGATGTACTGAGCACCCAGCAATGTTTCATTAGCTAACAAGGCATTTGCTTCCAACGAGTGAAAACCGTAATAAAGATGTAATATTTTAAAAAGTAATGAACGTCATTTTTTTGCTCTATTTTATGCTGCTATTAAAACCGGCCTTAACTGTGTTTCTCATCTGCTCCTTTTCTTTAACTACCATAATTTATGCAGAAAAATGTTGGGTGAATCACATCAGGAACACTATTCAGATTGCTACCCATAAATGTACTTAGCCATCATTTTCTTCTTCTCCTAGTTATATGTCTTTATAATACAAAAATCAAGTTACCAACATTTAAAATGATATATTGTCACCAAAAAGCACTAAGGCATAACACTAAATAGTAAATTATTTGTGGTTGAAGGTTAAAGGCAAGTTTAAGAGATAGCAATGCCTTTGTTACTTGGGGACTCCTTTCAAACTGCAGCTGATGAAGGTAAGCTTACAGGTGACAGAAACTGACACCCTGCAAACACTATCAGGCTGCAGATTTACTGTAAAACCCTAAAGTACTATCAAGGGCAGATCAATGTTTTTGATAATTCACAAAATAATTTGGCTTTACATAATAGCTATAATGTTGCATGACTTCAAAGCCACCCTTGTATTTTAACAGAGACCTGAGAAGCTGGCCTGTGGCTTTTCCTGTCCTCCCAGGAGCACAGCCTCTAGAAGGATGGAGCTAACAACCAGGCCAGATTTCATCAGGGTCAGAGTGGAGGGGCAATATAAACCTCTGCAAAATCGGGATTCTTCTCCCTTACCATTGCCAAGTTCAGACCCAGCACTAACAATGTGCCAGAACAGATAGATCAGTTCCTACCTTTGGAAAGGAGGTTGACATTAACAGGTGGGTGAAATATGGCTTTGCAGCAATTCCCAGTGTCACCAAAGGGGCTAGCTGGAGAGGCTGTCTGCCTCTCCCCCCAAAATGAAAGTCCCACAAAGCCAGCACCCTGAGAAATGAGGATGAGCCTCAGGACATGGATCTGATCCGAACTGCAGCTTAGTCTCCATCAAAACATGAGGGGGGTAAAAAAAAAAAAGAGGTCTATCAGATTCTAACTATTCTGTGAGAGCAAAGGACAGGGTGTGTAGCACAGAGTCTGCGGGTTATGTGGATGTTTACATTAAGTTAGTAAAGCAGCAAGCCCAGTGAGTTTAAGGTGCCCACACGCTCCTTTGTCCCCTTTCAAGCAGGTTAGGAAGGTCTAAGGAACCAGATTGATGAACTAGACCAATAAGTCAAAAGCCATCGAGCAATGTAAGCTTACTGAGAAAATGGTTTTCGTTTTTGTCTTTTCATTGAATATCTGTTCTATATGAGATGCTGCTATGTTACTGGGCTGAGACCCAGGGAGGGGGGAAGGTGTGAGCTTCACATTATTGTGCTTAAGAGCCCAAGAATGGTTAAAACTGGGCTTCCCTAGTCCAAAAAAAAAAAAATCCCAAATCCCAAACTTTAGGAACAAGCAAAGCTTCCAAGTCTGGAGCTCTGACTTTGAGATCTCAACTGTTGGGCAGGGCAATGCAGACAGGCACTTAGCATGGGTCCAGACTCCCCACCCACATCGACCTAGATTTATGGCAGGCTCTGAGCAAAAGTAATACGTTATTCACTTTCCAGAGTCAGACCTGGAAATCCTCAACAGAGCCCCAGGTATGCGACCTCAGAGGATCACAGTGGCAGACCCAGAAGGACTTGGTGATCAGAAGCTGCACGAGTAGCTCAGGTAGGAAAGATCAGATCACAGGAAGACAGGCAGCAGTAGATCTACAGGAAGCTACGGGCACTTGGGCTTCTGGGCACCTCATTTGTACCAGCTGCTTGCAACCCTCCTGGGACATAACTCCTACATTGGGCATATCTGATTCCCACTGTAGAAAACCTGGGTGGTAGAGGTAAAGAGTGCTGGAAATAGATCTGGAGTGTAGCAGTGAATGTACTTGTACACATTTGTCAGGAGAGCGTATGTGTACATATGCACGGAAAGACTGAAGTTTGCATGAGATGTGCTGGCTAGCTGTATGTCAACTTGACACAAACTAGAGTCATCAGAGGGGAGGGAGTCTCAATTGAGAAAATGTCTTCATAAGATCAGGCTGTAGTCAGGCCTGTAGGACATTTCCTTAATGAGTGATTCATGGGGAAAAGGACAACCAGTTGTGGATGAGGTCACCCCTGGGTGAGGCCACCCCTGGGCTGATGGTCCTGGGTTCTATAAGGAAGCAGGCTAAGCAAGCCATGGGGAGCAAGCCAGAAAGCAGCATTCTTCAATGGCCTCTGCACCAGCTCCTGCCTCAGGGTTTCTGCTGGAGTCCCTGTCCTGACTTCCTTTGATGATGAACTGTGATGTGGAAGTGTGAGCCAAATGAACCCTTTCCTCTCCATGGTGTCTCATTGTTGCAATAGCAGCCCTGACTAAGACAGATGACCTCCCCAAGTATTCTCCATTTGATCTGTGAGATGTGGTCTCTCACTGAACCTGAAGCTGTCAAATGGGCTAAACTCATAGAGTGAGCAAGCACTATAGATAGTCTCCCTTCTGCCTCCTTGGCACTTGGATTTTGGGTACATGCTGTCACACATGGGTACTGTGGATCTGGGTCTTGGGCCTCAAGATTGCATGAGAAGCCTTTTACCGACTGAGCTACTGCTCTGATTCCTAAATAGTAGTGTGGTTTTGAAGAAACAAGAATGGATTTTCTTCTGAATGATCTATTCACAAGGACCTAACATCTTATGTGGTGGTTTGAATATGAATGTCCCCCATAGGCTCATAGATTTGAGCATGTGGTCATCAAGGAGTAGTGTTACTTGTCAGGGATTAGGAGGTGTGGCCTTGTTCGAGGAAGTGTGTCATTGGAAGTGAGCTTTGGATTTCAAATGCTCAAACAGGGCCTGGTTTCTCATTCTCTTCCTGCTGCCTGCTACTGTAGGTGAAGAACTCTGGGCTAACTCTCCATCATCATGTCTACCTGCACCCCACCATACTTCTCACCATGGTGACAATGTACTTAAACCTCTGACTGTAAGCCAGCCCCAATTAATGTTTTCCTTTATAAGAAGTGCTGTGTTGTGTGGTGTCTCTTCACAACAATAGAAACCGTAACTAAGACACCTAGCTAACGATAAAGGCAGAAGTTGAGACCGAACAGGGGGGTGAGTGAGTTGGCTCAGAGGATAAAGATGTTTCTTCCACAGCCTGGCAACCTTATGTCATCTCTAGAACCCATGTAAAGATTGAGGGGGAGAACTGGGTCCACAAAGTTGTCCCTTGACCTTCAAGCATGTGATGTGGCATTTATATGCCTGTGTTCACATACCACGAACACATACACACACATGAAGGGGGTGTGTGGAATGTGTCTTACAACACACAAAACAACCAATGAAACAAAGACTTAAAACACAATCAGCAAGCAAGGCATGCTAACTACAAAGAGATGCAATAGATTCCATTATCTACAGCTCAGATAAGAGCTAATGCCATATCATACCTACGGTTTCTTCCAACACTCTGGTCTTGCATAAGACAGGAAGTGACTCCACAGCACAACACAGACACTGACCGCAGGACGGTCACACTTGAAATAAAGCCGAATCTCACCCAGTGAAGGGACACATCCACTTGAACCTACATCCTTAAAAGTCTATTCTTAGAGAAGTTATAAAGTCATTAGAAAACGCCAAGTACTTTCAGAGACAGGCAAGGGGAGGGGAAAGAAGAGATGTGCTATATATTGTACAAACTGAATCCTGTTTATTTCCCATGAAAACTTTATTCTAGTGCTTTGGCTGCGTGAAGGAAACATCCTTTGTCTCCTGGGGAACAGAGGCTGCAGATCCCCACATCCCTGCATGCGACCATTCCCCCTCTTCATCCACGGCCCCCCTTCAAGCAAAGAGATGTTTAGCTGTGACTCTACTGTGCTGATAAAACCTATACTTAGTTTGACTGATCAAGCCAAAGCTTGTTTCCCCGGCCTGGATCTGTGGAAACATCCTTGGAAATCCACAGAGAGGAGAGATTTATAATTTCATGTTTAAGACCTAATGATATGCTTAAAAACTAAAGAGTCCTGGGTTCAACTGGCTTTAAAAAGTACCTTATCTTGGAGCAGTGCCTTGCAATTCTGAGGCCTGGTTTCGTACTGCCTTAATCTTTAATGTGCTGGCTAACACATCACACTTGTTCTTCCCAAACAGCCACCATTACTATCACCCCAAACATGAAACTCTTACCAAACCAGTCTTTTTCAGTTTCCTTCTCAGTCTGAAAATAAAAAGTCAACATTAAAAGGTGTCTTCATCTGAATTGGGCTTTCATTTTCTCAAACTATGTCACAGACTACGACTGAATTGAATCCAAGGTAAGGGATAGCATATTAACCTAATTGTGTTTTCTTCTAATGAGCTGTGTTTAATACAATATGCCGCAGGCCATTGTCACATACCCAGAATGCAATCTTGAGTTTCTTTTCAGACTCTGCTAGCCATTCACAAGGGTTCATGCTTCCACATACTTTCCATGGGGAAAGATAGGAACACCTGTCACTAAAAGATCTGCTTCTGCTTCAAATGTAGGGGTAGTGTGGATAATTCTCTGACAAACAAGCGTAAAAGTAAGCAATGGATGTCAAAGAGTCCACTCGTTAGTGAGAGAACTGGTAAGATGTATCAGTTTGAAGGAGAACTCTAAGTGCCACCCATAGCCAGACTGCCTGGAATCTGAAATGAACTTACTACAGATGCAAAATTGAGAGCCACAGGGCAAGAAACAATGATACAAGACACGATTTGCATTTCTATGAACAAGAACTGTCTTCATTTGTATCACTTGCTTACAACATAAAGATTTGAAAACATACTCCAAGATAATGTGAGGCCCAGAGAACTAAGGGGGTGGGGACCCAGGACTGCCAGGGAACCCCAGGCCCAGTCAAAATTTTCTTCTATAACAACCAAGCCAAATGAATACAAATTGTAATTTCTTATTCCTCTAGGTAAGACTGTGTCCCAAGCAAGCCCCATATAAATGCAGTTTTTCTTTTGTTTTTGTTTCATTTTTGAGACAAGTTCCCATTGGGTTTTTTTTTGTTTTGTTTTGTTTTGTTTTTTTCAGTCTGACCTTAAACTCAGATACAGTCAAAGATGGCCTTGAATTCCTTATCCTTCTACTTCTAAGCAACCAAGCTCTGGGAATGAGAGGTGTGTATAGCTATGCCTGTTTTCATCATGAATGGATACTCTGTAACTTGTTTTCAGAGCACTGTGTTATCCCAGAATGAGAGGGTCATTTCCAGTTCGTTCTCTCTTTATTGTACTGTACTTGAAATTTAACGTGTGAGCCCTCAGCTTCCTGTCCCTGCTTCCATGCCTTTAACCCTCCGAAACCATAAGCCCAAATAAACTCTTTCTTCTCTAAGTTGCCTTGGTCATGGTGCTTTGTCACAGCAACAGAAAGGCAATGAACACAACGGAAGTTTGCAGAGCACCTATGAGAGTCCCCCATTATCCTAACCCTGGGACCCACCAGTGAAGGAAAGTTTCAGCCAATAGGGTCATAGACATGGGGTTCTAGGAAGGCTGAAGCCAACCTCCACCTCTGCCCAGTGTTCTCTACACCAGAAAATGGCACTCTCGTCTTCCCTACAAATAGCTGAGCTCACTCAACACACCAGACAAAAACAACAGCAGAATTGTAACTAAGCCAGGCTGTCCACACTCTGGTCAGCCTGATCCGAGATTCACACACAGTTCTAAGAACACAGAGTCTTCTAGAAAAAGTCCAAGCAGAGGGTGGTTACGCAAAGGCGCCAGCTCCGATCCTCACAGACTTCATGAGTACATGTCTCCATGAGTTATTGCTTTAGCAAATGAACAGTGAGTTATGTTCCTTGGTCATTTCACCCGGGGAAACTCTCCCAGGCTGCCAAAAAAACAAAACTATGCCGAAAGGCTGCAGGGCGCCCCCACCAGCCACAAGACACAAGTTTCACTTCATAAATCAACAAGAAACCAAGAAGGCAACCAACTGAAAAAAGCCAGCTATACCGATAAAACATTTTCTTAATTCACCTCATTCTGGGTAATTGATTTTTTTTTTTATTTCACGAACAAGTAATTTTTAATGTAAATAATAAACCCAGTTAACCATGTATTCTCCACGCCTGTGGAATGACAAAGTTTTTATCTGAACTAATTAGGTGATTTTTCACTAACACAGATTTGTTGCTTTTACTTAAGACTCCACTCCTCCCCGCCCTTACTCACTATTTAGATGAAATGGAGGGAGTGTGGCATGTCCCATGTTCCTTTCTTCAGAAACGATGACCAATGGCAAATCTCACAGCTTCTGGGCATGACATTCCCAGCTTCCCCGGGGTGTCCCTAGCCTTCCTTAGAACGTGCTTCTTCTACTACTCTTAGATCTAATAGTCGAGCTGCTATAGTCAGCCAGCCTTCTGTGTGTCATACTGTTGTATAATGTTAACACGTTGTAATTTGAACTTTAAAATCTAAACATAATGGTAATGGGTAGAAAACTCACACTATTTTCCCAGAGGGCCTAGGTGTCTGCCGTTTATAGGTAGGACAATCAGTCTGGCCACAAGAAGAGGCTCTGATCTACCTCCCCCTCTGCTTCAATGGCTTCGTTTAATTTTTCTGGAGTAGATATTTCTTTCAGCTGTTTGAAGCAATTTTTTAAACAAGTTTCAATTAAAAGGCTAAAAGTAAATTTCACTATACCCTCCATTGCAAAGTCCAATACTATGTGTTGCGTTTCATTTTAAAAAAAAAAGAAAAAGAAAGAAAGAAAGAAAGAAAGAAAGAAAGAAAGAAAGAAAGAAAGAAAGAAAGAAAGAAAGAAAGCGAGCCAGGATATGTTTGTAAAGGTGCCGTATGGTGAGGTGGGAGGGGTGCCTCAGTACGTCCGTGCTGAGGCATCCCTTTCCCCTGAGGTACCACAGCCATAGTAGAGTATAGAATAGAGTTTATTTAGGGCATGGGAAGAGAGGAGAGGGAGAGAGAGAGAGAGAGAGAGAGAGAGAGAAGAAGAAGA
>NC_034597.1:13820484-13832083 GCF_900095145.1 Mus pahari | reverse complement strand
TAAGAGAGAGGAGGGGGTAAACAGTCCCCTTGTATAGTAAGCCAGGCCTACCTGGCTGTTGCCAGGTAACTGTGGGGCGGAGCCTAGGAAGAATGCTAACACTATGTGCTGCTTTTGCCTGGATCCAGGAGCCACACACATACACATACATCGAATATATATGTATATGTATATGTATATGTATATGTATATGTATATGTATATGTATATGTATAATGTATATAGAGATATAGCATTCCTAGAGGCAAGAGTCTCTCATCATTATATCCAGGTCTAGAGGGAAGACCTTGGTTGGCTGCCTGCTATTTATTACTTATCTCTTCATTATCCCATTTCATTTATGGTTCTTAGAGTAGCAGCATGACCTTCCCCTGGGTGGTGTCAGAGACGTACACTCTCAGAACCCAATCAGACACCTCCAACAGGAAATCTACAGTTCCTAACAGGAGGCCCCACAGGTGTGTGAGGCAAGGGTCCCATGCAGATTCTGAGTGTTCTCTCTCAGAAGGTCACTTGGTCTTCTCAAGACCTTTCCAGAGTCTGGTGCACAGTCTCCTGCAAGACCCTAGCAGAGGCCTTTGGGATTTCCAGCGGCAGCTTCCGAAGAAGCTGGGCAGCCACTGGGGGAAGCTGGGGACATGCCAAGGGTGGTGATGGGAGTGGCCTCCCCTAGCCTGAGTGTTTCCACACAACAAAGCCATTAATTAAGATCAGCCAGGCTGCTGGCAAACGCAGCCGCTCCAGCAGTCCCTGTCTGCCAGGGACCGGGGTGAGGTGCGAGGATCTGGGCAGCCTTCGCTGTGAGTCTGCCCTGCTGGTGTTGATTGTGTATGATTAATGATTTAAAGGAATAAAAAGAGAAAGGTCAACTTCTGAGTTCAAGACAGAGCAGCTACACAGGGAGTAATTAAGATACTTGTGTAAGCATGATTAATAAGCACATGTGGACACTCGCAGCAGTAAACAAGATGCAAGCAGATGGTTAGCATAGAAAAGGCTTTTCTCCTCTCTCTCTCTCTCTCTCTCTCTCTCTCTCTCTCTCTCTCTCTCTCTCTCTCTCTCTCTCTCTCTCTCTCTCTCTCTCTCTCTCTCTCTCTCCCTCCTGAAAGCAATTTTTCAGTTGCTTGAAATTTGGCTTGTGAATCCTTTTCCTGCCCCCAAGTCTTAAAAAACTCATTATCTCCACAATCTTGGGACAGGAAAAGAGTAGAAAACCCCTTCCATGCCCCTTCATTCTCTGAAGAAGAAGAAGGAAAAAAAAAAAAACCTCCTAATTTTATTTTATTTTTACAGATAACTAGAGTATGCTTGTAAAATAGATGCAGCCCGTCTTTGTCTCTCAGTGCCTTTTATGTCAGCCGTCCCAGGAACGGGAGAGCCTGACAAGGTGGTTCACTGAGGAGTCTTTTAACTCCCACCCTCCACCTCTTCCTGCTGTCCATGATGGGCAGAACAGAGGCGTCAGCTGTGGCGTTTCTGGAGTGTGCTGGCAGGCAGGTGTCAGAGCCGTCCGGTGGGCACCCCTCTCCAACACTAATCAGCCCCGGTGTTCTTTTACAATCCATATCTAATTCGCAAGTTTCATTCTTTCTGAAAAACAATTACTAGGTTTTGAAGTTCATTGTGCATTTACTCAACTGTCTCTTCACATTAACGTAAAGGGGGGACAAGAGAAAAATAGAGTCAGCGGGGAAGGGACATCAGAAGATGCTAAGAGCAGATGAAGGCTTTATTTTAAGACTAATATAATTACAGATGTGTGTAGTATTTTACAATAAATGGAACACAAAAGGCGTATCCTGTACCTTCAAGAGAAAGAAAGAGAGTAAGTGTGTGTGTATGTGTGTGTGTGTGTGTGTGTGTGTGTGTGTGCAGAGAGAAAGAAAAACAGAGGTAAAGACACTCTGCCTGCACATCCCTAAAAGGAAGGAGAAGAGAAGAGAAGGTCATTTATGATTTCAGAAAACAAAAAGATTTTTTTTTTTTTTTTTTTTTGACGATCAACCAGTAAAAGTATCTATTCTTACTTGGCAAGAAAATAATAAGGCAGTGATGGAGAGGGCAGTCCTGGCTTTCTCCCTCAGTAATGAAAGGGGGGAAAGAGAGGAGAAAGGAGAAGGAAGAAAGAAGTGAACAAAAGAAGGGAGGGAGAGGGCTACTCTGGAGGGAAGGAAGATGGAACTTTAAAACTCGGGAACAAAACTGTCAACCTTAAGAAAGAAGACACTGTTAACTCTGTGCTTCTGAATTCTCTCCTTAAACTTCCCAAGGGGCACAGCCAGCAGCCCCTGGATTGTACTTGTTCCACAGGGCCACATGTGCATACTCCTGACAAGGTGCCTGTACCTCCCAGGGGCTACCTCAGCAAAACTGCCAGCCCCAGGGTTTACCTATCTTCAGCTACCTTCAGGCCTGCCATGTCTCTTCCTCCCCCTCGGTCCTGTCCCTGGAGAGCTTCTTCAACCCTGGCAGACAATCTGGGCTCCTAGACTGACTCCGTGTCACCCAAGTCCGAATGCTTCCAAGGCCACAAAGGTCTCAAAGCTGTGGCGACTCTCGAAGGCAAGCGTGGAGCTTGGAGAACAGGTGTCTGCCTGCCTGTTCCTGACAATGACCAGCAAAGATGAGGGTCCTAACATTGTCCCCCAGAGAAAAGTCTAGCATGATCATGTGACACATGCCTTTCCATCTCAATTTCATTTGTTCAGTCCACTCTGAAAGCAGTCTTAGAAGTTCTGAAATCAACCACGTCCAAAGATGTTGAGAAAATACCAAAATTCCAAAGATGGGGAGCAGGGTACTTAAATTTAACTTGGTCACTCAATGCGCAAAGCAGTTCTTTCCTTCAGAAACTCGTGCTAATCTGCTCTAGGAGTCACCCTGGCCAACACGGCACTTCATTTCGCAGACCCACTTGACTTGAGGAGCCCATGCCTTCCCTAGAACTTGGGTTCCATGGAACATTCTTTGAGAAGCCCACCTGTCCATTTCAAAATGCTTTATTCTTTGAAGGCGGTGACACTCCCTCTCCACTTCCTTGGCCTGCGCACAGCAGGCTTACAAGATTATCTTTCAGAGGTCTAGTTGCTATCCTTTGATTCATTTTTTTTTTCCACCAGCCTGGCCCGCCTTTCATATTTTCACATTCTCTTTGAACTCTGGAAACCACTGCAGAGCTCAGGGGAGACTCTCTTTCCTACAACACAGAGGGAAGTGGGCTTTGCATGCTCCTAATTCACCCCCAGTGTCACTGGGGGTTGTCCTACTCACCCCACAGTGACAGGAAGGGTGACCTGAATGCAGTCTTTCTGTCCAGATACCGTGCGACTACTTCTGTCATTCACTCAGGGTTAAATGGGAGTTTTGGGGAAATGGTATTACAAAGTCTAAGCACAGTGGGCCAGATAGAAGAGGAAAAGACACCTCCGGCCATATTCCTCACTCAGACATCCCTCTCTTGGGATCTGCAGGTCAGAAGACCTGAGGCAGAGAGCACACATTGATGGACTCCACAAGCCAGGCAATTGAGAGGAAAAAAAAAATATATGCATATTCTTTTCTTTCTGCTTTTTGTTTATTTTTTTTCCTTCATGTGCTATGCTCTGTTTTGTTTTGGTGTGTGGCAGCCTCTAATGCCAGGTCACTCTCGACTGTCCCAGTGCACCACAACACAAGTGCCCACAAGCTTCCTCCCCACCTCACCTTCCATCCTCCTCCCCAACCTTCCTCCTACCATCAGCTGAGGTACCTCAGCCCAACCCTCTTGCTGACCACTGCAAACACTGCCATCCTGTGTGGGCCTGCCTCAACCAGCTGACTGCTCTCGATTTGCACCGTGGTGTTCAGTGTGTGTGTGTGTGTGGGGGGGTCACTTTGCCTCCTTAGCCAGACTGTAAACTCCATGAGCCTTTAAATACCTGCTGACAATGCCCTGCAAAGACTACATGCTAATCAAAAAAGTAAATTAGCATATGTAAACAAATAAATCACAAACAAATAAATAGAAGGTGCTAGCAGGCTGAACTGATGACTACCATCTTCTTGTTGATGCGCAGTATCACGATGAACAGAGGCTGTCTGGGGTTCTGAGGTCACCTGCCCAGTCTCTTCCACAACCCCTTGCTCTGGAGGCCAACCCTCCACAGGATTACCTCTCAGGCTGGCCCACAAATGAAATAACGTGATGCTTAATTTTACATCAACCCGTTAAGCTGCTTTAAACACTTCAGTACTCCCCCAAATGTACTTAAATATATGAACTTGCACTTAGCGCTGTCAACAACGCGTTGATGATTTGTTTTACAGTTGCATGTTAATCTACAATCTGTTTAATGCAATCCAATACATTTATTCGGGATGGTGATGTATGAATTTAAATCTTAGACCATGAAATATCATTTAGGATTACAATTCTAATCTCTTAGCAGGGAAGAGGCCTGCTCACAAAAGCAGTGGTTAAGAGTCTCAAGGTATAAATGGTAGTGGCCCTATAGCTGGTCACGTGTCACTGAGAAATTGACTGAGGACAGGCTGGTACTGGGGGCTGAAAAGATGGCTCAGTGGGTAAAGTGCTTAGTGTACAAGTGTAAGGACATGACTTCAGATCCCCAACACCCACATGGAAAGCTAGGCACAACAGCACACACCTTTAACTCCAGTATTTGGGAGGCAAAGACAACTGAAACCCTAGGGCTTGCTGGCCAACCAGTCTAGCTTTAGTGATCCCCAAATTCTGGGAGAGAGTCGATCTCAAAAAATAGAGAGTAATAGAAGAAGACATCTAATATTGATCTCTGGCTTTCACGTGAACTACCATGGGTGTACACACACACACACACACACACACACACACACACATACACATACATACACACACACACACACACATACACACACACACACATAAATAGATAGACACACTTTCTTTTCTTCAGCTAAAGATTCACTCAGAGCCATGGCTTGCTGCTGCCTTCTCCTAGAGACCTTAGCAGGACAATGGGAACAGCAATGATGACAATGATGAATACAACCAGATGAAGCTGTTTTCTACTTCTCCCATTTCTCAGGTGAAGACACTAAAGTCCAGCAGGAGAGCTCACTCTGGTAAGACCAGACACTGTAGCACAGGTTTCTACCCACCTTGTCTCTTAGCTTCCTCTTCCCACACAAACATTCATCACCAGACTGATTAACATGCTAAGAACTGGAAGACCATTACAAGCTTCTTATCATAAAATAAATGTTCAGCAGATTCTCTGAGAACAAGATAAGAGTGTGAGCTACGTTGAATAAATGAAGTGAGTGCTAAAAACAGAGCCCTTGCTGTTATAAGAGAAACAATGGTTACTAGAACAAATGAGCAGGAACAATAGGGAAAAGAGGATGGGAGGAGGTCATTAAGGTGTCAAAAGATAGTGACAGGAAGGAACTCTGGGGAGGGACAATTACAGCTGGGGGTATGGAAGGGAGGGCCTGGAAACAGACTCTGGAGGAAAGCAAGGTAGAGATGAGAAACTCAGGCAAATGCACCTGGACCAAACCACACAGAAGTGCCGGCCTCACGTTTTGGTAGAATATGTCATCTGTCAGCACAAGAAACCTCCACCAACGTAGATGTCACAAGACTATACCTTTTAGGCTAGAGGGCCCAACCCCTGTCTTTTTCCTGACTACAGCAACGGGCCCACTGAAAAGAGGCATCTGCCACCCTTCTATACTCCATTCTCCAGAGAGTCCTGCCAGAAGCCCCAGGTTCTAGTTCACTGTGGAAGACTCCAACACCAGGGCCATACCATCAGTAAAGTCCTAGCTTGCCCATGCCTGAGCACAATTAGCCTGGCCAAACCTTCAGCAAAGCAGGAGGCCCTCGAAGCACTGAAGTGAGCAAGTAGATCTCAAGGACATGGGTGGTTTGTCTCGACAGGATGAAGTGCACAGCAGACTGGTTAGAATGATAATAGCAAGAAGAGTTAAAGGAAAAAAACCCAAAACAGAATCTTCACTGTCCTAAAACGATTTCACAGATAACAGAAATGGCCAAGGGGATAGATGCCCTCTGACCAATGTGGTCATCAAAGCCTTTAACAGCTGGGTTCACTGTTTGGAAGTGGTCTCTCCTCCAGAAGCATCAAACCCTTAGAGAAGAAAGATGTTAGTGCAGATGTGCTGTTTGGTCTCCATACTGACGTACAAGTGATTGTAGACTGTCACACACACACACACACACACACACACACACACACACACGAGAGAGAGAGAGAGAGAGAGAGAGAGAGAGAGAGAGAGAGAGAGAGCTCTTAAAATATTTCTCTTCCCCAACTCTAAGGGGAAAAAGTTTGGGAAATTAAGTCTCTGCCAATAGTTGCTTGATGTGACATCATTTATAAGAAGTCTATCAACAACTAGAACAAAGTTCATTTAACTGTTTAGCCTCCCAAACAAGGAAAGTGTCACTTGACTTGAAAATGAGACATTATGACTTCCAGACACCAAATGGAAAGGGTTTCCTCTTAATTCCCACTTTTCTCTTCTTCTCAAATACATTCTTGCTCCAACTGCTTTGGATCTATGAAATGTCTCCTTCTTCCCTGAGAGCTGTCTTTACTGTCAGATGTCTCACTTTGTCAATTTTTCTTTCAAGATGCGCCGAGATGGGCAGTTCATGTTCAAGCCTAACCTAAGGCTTGCCTTTGCCTTTTGGACTAAATACACCCAAGCTGACCAGTCATTGCAGCAATAAATGGTTAATAAGTCAAGAGGTGGAGACAGGGAAGGACACAACACAGACCTTGCAAGAGCACAAATAGCAATGGCCATGGAGATTTTGTGAATTTGCATAGGTAAACCTGTTTATTCTCACTCCTGACTTTGCCTTAAAGTCCCAAGAGGAAAGCTAACATCAACAGGCTGCCAGGCGACCAGTGCTGGTGGTCTAGAGTCAACCTATGTGACACTGATAAACTGACTAGTCCAAAGAACATTCTAGAAGATCCTCAACATATAAATAAGGCTTAAGGACACTAAGATATATGACTATGTATCTTTCCCATCCAGGAAGTGGAGCCTTCAGTCACTTGTTATTAAAACATTCTAATCCCCAGGAACAACAACTGCAAAGCCAGGCAAACCCTCTTTCAGCCAAAAATTTCTCCTGCTTTCCAATGTCCTGGAGAGCATATATACTTTAGCACAGTCATATATTTTAGTCAGAAAGAGACAACGCAGTGGGGACTCCTCACATCACAGAGGGGAGCACACTGACTGCTGGTGTGAAAATGTCCTTGTGATGGTAAGCCAGGGACTCAGGTTCAGCAAAGCAAACATTAGACAATGATTAACTTCTTCAGGAACTTTAAGGTATCAAAGTTTCAGAGTCCTGGAGAAAATACTATCACCCAGCAAATATTAGGGGTGTAGAAAGGAATAATAGGGTCTTCTTTTATTTAATGTGCTTATATTGAGATTCTGTGGAACAGGGGCACAAATGTAGGTCTATGGACTTGAGATGCAAGGGGGTAGGTGTATTTTCATAGTCAAAAATAAAATAATTGGAGCTAAAACTCCAAGAATATTAAAGAAACTTACTCTAAAAGATGATGGCGGGGTGGCAATATGTTCTACTCAGTGAGGTGCTGGCCTCATGCTTATTATGATCATGAGGCCCAGAGTTGGATCTCCAGAACCAACTTGAGTTGTTTGTTATCCCAAATCTAAATGCAGTGACACACACCTGTAATTCCAGCACTGGGGAGGTGAAGCGGAGGGAAGGAGGTCATATTTCTGAGGCTCATTGGCCAATCAGCCTAGCCTAGCATGTGAGCTCCAGGAAAATAAGAGACCCTGTCTCAAATGAAGTGGGCAGATTTTCCTGAGGGTGACACCCATGTTGTCTCCTGACTCCCCAACTTGTGAGGTGGTTGGCACCTGCATACACATAAGCCCGCCTAGGGAGGCAAGAGAACTCACATTCTCTTACACCGTGTCTAAGGAAGAATGAATATTTCCCTGGCCAACCCCGATCTCCTCCACTTCCCTCTGCTTCTCTGGCTAAGGAGACCATGTAAATGATTTTAACTCAGATTCATTTTACCTTCCTGTTCTACTAGATGCAGACAGACCTGGACTTAAGCATGAGGGGACTGGGAACTGAAGAGTGGGATTTATCCTTCTGGAAACTACACCCCCCCACACACCCCCCACGCATCACCTCAAGTGACAACAATTCGCAGTTTCTGTAGTATATCCTGTGAGAACTAACAAGGCAGTGGGACAGGAGGCAGGCTTTCCCCTACACACTGAAGCTTGAAAGAAGCTGAAACTAAGGCGTGCTCACTTCTCATCAGCTCTCAGCTTGATGCAAACTCTCTTTTATCTTCACTTGGAGTGGGAATGAAAGAGAGCCCAGCAGTTCAGCCGCGTCTCCCAAATGCACTCTGCTTCTGTCCTAGTCTTGGCTTGGACGGTTTGGAGACCAAGGAGCAGGGGTACCTCTGAGAAGCTGCCTACCATGCCCACCTTATCTTAAAAGGAAATGCTCCCGAATCCAGAGATAAAGGACTGGCCTAAAGTGACAAAGATGGCCGTCAGGACTCGACATTCACCAGAAAAGAGGGGTAACGGGATAACTTGTTTTCATTCCAAGGGCTGAGAATATTTGCCCAAATATTTTCTTGCGGTGCAGGAAAAATCTGAACCAACCAACAAACAAACCATGTGTTGACTGGTGATGTCTGTTAACGTGCCCAGAAGGTAAGTGGTCAGAGTGAACTGTGTTCCTCCCACAGTGCTTCCTGGATCCTAGGAACAAATAGAAGGAAGATGGGGAGGTCGAGAAAGAAGAGGAGAAAGAGGGGGGCAGGAGAGGAGTCTTATCAAGCATCTCCCAGCCATTCTCTGAAAAAGAATTTATGAGAAAACTTCAATGGAGGAAAACTGACTACACATTTTCCCAGAAGCAAAGCCCTAGTCCCAAAGATGAAACAAAGTAAGGAAGCTCACCACCCGGAGCAGGAGCTTAGTGCTTCATATAAACAGTCACAAAGAACTCTGAGGAGAAGCAGGTTATCTGACAAGAATTCTGGAAAGCACCGTATGGGGAAAGGACAGCGACTAGTCCCCGGCTAAGTTTATCTGCCCTGACAGCTCTTGCCTTGGCCTGGCAGAACTCTAGTGTCTACATGGTGGACATAACGATAACCACAATGTCAACACAACCCCGTCCAGTCTCCGAAGGTCAGGAGGATTGAGCATTTTGCTTCAGTGCCTGCACTAATCCAGAGACACGCCAACCTGCTTACTGCTACTCCACATCAGGAGGTTTGGCTTTTCCTTATCGAGGGATGTCGGGTTCGCTTTGTCAGAACTTGGTGATTATTAACACAAGGCTGACTGCCCATAGCTGCAATGAATTTTTACAAATTATCTGGGCCTTGCATGCCTGGGAAAAGGGATGAGATTAACAAGATGGTGGTAACTATTGTTAGACAATGTTCTACTCCGAGAACATAAAAGCCACATGGTGGAGCATTGAGGAATTAAATTCATGGCCTGGAAAGCAAGCCAAGATTAAAAAATGTCATGTTGATACAGTAGGTGCTCTTGAGAGTGGGGGGGGGGGACTGTCAGCAACTGGATTGATTACATTTTCATAGCATCTCAGTGAGATGGAGGTGGGGAAGTGTCGAGGGTATTATGCCCTTTGATGCTGGGAGGAAGAGGGGCACACGCCATCGCTTTCATCAAAATTCTATGTAAGAGAAAAATCCACCATCAGGAAGCTCAAAAAACTTCATCCTAGAGACCTATAATGACTCTCCCCATGGAAGGTTTGGTAGAATAAGTTGCTCCTTAGCATCTATTAGAGCTGTATAAAGTGCTGTACACAGCAGCAGGGCTCTTTATTGACAGACAACTTAGGAAGACACACTTCCTATGCACCCTCCAGAGTCCTCACGGAAACTAAGGACTCAATGGTTCTCCTAGAGTTCACACAATAAGGACACAATAAGGAGCTTATTTCAAGAACCATGGGGCTTCCCATCAGTTAACTTCCAACTGCCTCCCAGTAAGGTTGAAACTGGAAGAACTCCCCAAGTAGGAGAAGCCCTAATTACTTACCACAGTGAGAGGAGACACTGCAAGTGGCAATACTTCACACATGATCACACGCTCTGTCCCAGATCTGCTACATGGAAGCAGATTTGTCCATGAGCCCAGGTCGGGAGCTTGTAGATTTACTCCTAAGCTTACTGGTATGTGATGTGTAGCACACAACTGGTACATACAAGCACATAACTAGGACTTTAAGGTATGTGCTGCCCTTTGTTACGCAGCAATATTTTAGGGGACATGGATACAAAGAACACAAACGACTACTGTGGAAATATCTACAAGGGAAAGCAGAAGGGAAGACTCAGAACTTTCCAGAAGTAAGACAAAAGAATATCAGGAGGAGGAAAAAAAATAATTAGGCTCTCAGAGGAAATGAGGGTGATGACATTCAGGGCTGAGTCAATATTGTTTCTCTCACTTCACAACAATGGGAAAGATACAAAGGGGCTGCTCTCCCCTGAAGAGAGACAGGCTGCTCTTTGATCTGGGGCAACCACATACATTGCAGGGGATGATCCTCCCTGGTCCTGTTTGCCCACCCCAGGGGCCCATCCTTTGACCAGAGCCTCACCTCTAGGGTGGGACCTCCAGCCTACCATAGATGGAACCAAGAAGGGTCATGTGAGGGTCACGAAGGTAGTGGCCTCAAGCTCACTAGGAATCTGAGACCCCTGGTTAGGAAAGGGCCCCCCTCCCTCCCTCCCTCCTAAAGAGCAAAAGTGCCATTTGCAGCTTGCTCACTCCTTTTCTTTCAATTGCCTGTTACCTTTTATTTTCTTCCAGTGTTGAGGAGACAGGCAGAAAGGGATTGTGATCTTGTCTGGGATTCTAGCCAAGTCTAGAACCCATGTACCAAGTCCCTGCCCAGGAGTCTACTCCTATCATTTTAATTAAAAAAAAAACCATTAATTTTATGGAGGAGATAAAAATAATTGAGTTATCAGTGAGATAGAGTAGATAGCTCAGAAATAAACTCTTGAATATATGATCAAAAGATTTCCACAGGAGGAAGGCCCTTCAACGGAAGGAAGGTGAGCTTCCCAATGAATGGCTCTTAGAGAGCTGAATGCTTTTTCTTTTAACCATATACAAAACTCAGGTCAAAATGGATCAAAATGTCTTAATCTTGAGAAAAAGAAAATACAGGAGAAAAGTTACCTAATACTACAATTGGCAATGATTTCTTGGCTGTTACATCAAAACCATAGGCAACAGAAAAGGGAGAGTGGGTATTTTGCCAAAATCAAAAGTTTGCATACCTAGTGTGGTAGACACTACCAATGAAGTGAAAAGTCTTCCACAGAAGAGGGAAAAGAGTTGCAAACCCTGTGCTGGAGATGGGATTAGCCCTCAGAATGCATAGAGGACTCCAAGTTCAGCAGCAACAGAAACAGAATGTAGCTCAAAGTCGGGGCAAAGGACTCAACCAAAAAAAAAAAAAAAAAAAAAAAAAAAAAAAAAAAAAAAAAAAAAAAAAAAAAAAAGAGAA
>NC_034597.1:13769033-13819606 GCF_900095145.1 Mus pahari | reverse complement strand
GGAGGAAGAGGAGGAGGAGGAGGAGGAGGAGGAGGAGGAGGAAGAGGAGGAGGAGGAGGAGAAACACACACAAAAAAACCCCACAGAGTACATTTTGTGTTAGGCAACGACTCCTGGGCATAGGACCTGCCTCAGGCTGTTGTTAATAGATCCAGTAACACACCATTAGAGAAAACTGGTTTCCCCCTTTCTACCCTGTATCAATTGTAAATAGCTTCTTGGTTAGGGATGGGACTTTGTTTCTGTGCTGGGATTTTGTCTGGTTTGAACTTGTGTGGGTCTTGTGTGTGCTGTTGTAGTCTCTGGAAGTTCATATGGGATTCAGTCTGGTTGTGTCTAGACAGTACTGTTTCCTTTGGGGTCATCCATCACCTCTGACTTTTACAATCTTTCTGCCTCCTCTTCTGCATAGAGCCCTGCATCTTGAGGGGAGTGGTTTGATAAAGACATCCGCCTTAGGGCTGAGTGCTGCAAAGTCTCCTACTCCCTGTACATTGTCCAGCAATTCTGCTTCCAGATAAGTGCCACAAAAAAAAACAAAAGCAGAGATTTCTGTACTCATGTATACAGAAACATAATTCACACTAAATAAAAGCGGAATCAACTCAAGGGTTTATTGGTAGATGGCCCAATAAGCACAGAGGGGTTTATACATCATTGTATAAATTGTATATAGACACATCATTGGTAGTAGTCAAAAACTACTGGTGAAGACTGAAAAGATAACTCAGTGGTTGAGAAAAGAGTGTGTTCTTGCAAAGGGCTAGAGTCTAGACCCCAGCACATAGATTGGAGATCTCATAACTACTTGTAATTCTAGCTCCAAAGTATCCCTAATATTCTCTTCAGGATTCCACAGGCACCCATAAAGATAGACAGAAAAACACAGATGTACATATATACAAAAAAGGAAAAGAAAATTCTAAAAAATTGTTTTAATCAACTATTGATAAGCCAGATGGCCATTAACACATAGACGATACTGACAAGGCATGTACACGCCCACACTCATAGCATATTATCACAACAGCCAATGGATGGAAGTAGCCTCAGTGTCCAGTGACAGACATGGAGGGAGACTAAATGGCATGCTCATGTGCAAGAAAGTATAATTTTCTGTCAAAATAGAAAGAAATTCTAAAACAAGATACCACATGATGAAAACTTACAGGTACTGTGCTAAGTAAAAGAAGCCAGATTTTTTTTTTAAAAAGGACATAGGCTGTGTGATTCATCCATCCAAGTCACCCTGTGTTGCATAATCAAGTTCAGAGATGCAGAAACTAACATAATGGCAGTCAGGGCTAAAGGGGAGGAAGACAAGGTGAAATACCGATGAATGGTTACTAGGTTTGGTTTTATAAAGAAAACAAAAGAAATGGTCATAAATGATGGTAATGTGACACAAAGCACAAGATCGTATAGCCACCAAGCTGTATGCTTTAAAAGTGGCAAAAACTTATTTTGTAAAGTGGGTAATATAGGACCACAATCTTCTTACAGCAGAAAGAAAAAAAAAACAAGCAGTTATTTCTGCTGTACCAACTTTCTGGAAGGTCCAGTCTGTAACTACTTAGAGCATCCAACTTCTTCCTCTAGAAAATAAGCACGTATGTATCCTGCACCCAAATGAGACAGGAAGGACACTGTGAAGTCTCGTCACTGGACCGCACATCAGGAATTCAATAAATCCTTGTTCCCTGCTCCTTCTCTGGAACAAATGCTTTCTGTCCCCAACTTGGAGAAGTGAAACATTTCTGTCATAATTGTCAGCTTTACTGGGAGGTAGGTAATTGGCAGCTTCCTTTGGTTTTAGGATTGCTCTGGATGTCTTGCATAAGGAAGCTCCAGCGCCTTTGTAGACCTTTGATGGCCAGATAATGAGACTGTATTTCTGTTCACATCCCCACACAGGCTGGGACTGAGGCCACGTGGCCGAGTATTTGCATATGTGGTACAGCAGAAATCTGAATGGAAATAAATAAATTTAAGAGTCCCTAGCATTGACTCTTGTTAAAGAGACCAAATAAGGACAGAGGCAGGAATATTTTTGCCTGGATGTTCTTTGATTGGCTTTCTTTGATATTCAAGCAGTTAGCTCCATTCCATGGACCAACCTGAGCCAAGAGAAGCTCTCTATCATCCTATGTCCAGGCAGTATAGCCAGATGAGAAGTATCTACCTCAGGAACAGAGAGCCTTGCTGAGGGAATCCAGGGTGAGTTGTCTGTTGCTTGGTGCTCATCATCATCTGTGGAGTGAGGAAGGCAACTCTGCCCACCAGAGTGGCCATGGAGACAGAGCTAATGTATATCCTTACAGAACTGTGGCCAGAGTAAGTAGGTACCACAATCTAGACATCAGCTGGCTCCTTATTCCACCCCTTAATCTCAGCAAGAGAGCTGGCCAAAGTCAAATTTCCTTCGTAAGAGACTATTAAGACAGGGGGTGGGGGTACTATCATTTCAGCACCCCATCTTCAGGTAGACACCATCTGTGAGCCCCAGGACTTACATGAATTTCCCTAGTTCTCAGGAAGTGGTGGAGAAGACAATAAATGAGAAAAAAAGGGGGATGGGAACAGAGAGAGGGAGAGTAACAGATTAGGAGACCAGCCAGCTTGATCTACTTCCTAGTCTGGTACCCACACACTTCGAGAGCCGGTTACACATCTGATCTCGGTTCCATGGGACATCTCAGTGTGGTTATAAACCCTCCATTTGTGTTTAGCTATGTTGGAGAATGTCAATAAGAATACCACCAAGACACAAACCCCAAAACACAGCTCTCTCAGGGCATGTCACGTCCTTCTTTCCCCATCGTAATACCTGTCCATCTTCTCTGTCTATGCAGCGAAGGCCAGTGGCAAAGTCACACACTGTTCCACTCGTTTGACACAACCTTGGAAACTGCGCCCCCCCCGGCCCCCTGCCACTTCTCCTTACATTTCCTGTGGTCCTCTCAGACTGTTCCTTCAGAGGAGCCTCATCCTCTACACAAATCCAAATACACACACACACACACACACACACACACCATCACACCATCACACTGCGTCTGTCTTGGCTAGTTTATGCCAACCCTGGCATTGCAAACATAGAGTTGGCACATTGCTCCCACAAGGTCCCCAGCTTCTGAGTCCTTGTGGCCTCCTTCATGGAGCTGGAATCGGTCCATAATGACTTCCATAACAGTCAAAGACATTTGCAACAACAGTGCATTAAAGTCTTTAGGGTCTTTAAAAAAAAAAAAAATGGACACAGCTTCAAGTTTTCCAGCTCAAAGTCTTTCTCTTCAAAGACTGCCTTGGGATGCACTTCCAATGACTTGTTGCAGCTAGTGAAGGAGTAAGGAGAGGAGAAGAGTGAAGTCCCAGTGAAGTCTGACAGGCAGCTCTGGGAGGTCCTGGGGAAAAAGAGGCACCAGGCAAACTCCATCTCCCTAATCTGCATGGTGACTACCGGCCAAGTTTGCTCTCTGAGCTGTGAGAAGGACCAATTAATTTATCAATCTGCACCTCTTTCTGCCACAACATATTTCTCTCTTGCCAACAAAAAAATGTGTCCATTATCAGGCAGGTCCCTGTCCTCCTAAGCAGCCCGTGCGGCTGTATAATTACACTTCTTCCCTTGACAACTTGCATGATTGTTTCCCTAACAGTATATTACTTCGTTAGTACTTTCCAATATACGTTATTTTTAAACTGTCACTTTTGCCCAACTCATCCCAATTCGCACTCGTCTGTTTATCATAACAATCATTAATAACTGTCAGTCCACGCCATCAAGGCAACGAACTCACTCCCTCATTAGCATGTCCTAGCATTTGTTCCGTAGAGGGGGCTGATTATTTTTTACAACAGGCCAAGCCAATTACTTTAGTGAAATGGAATCACATTAATCAATTCTTAACAAGGTGGCAAATTTAAAGATATCAGATTGCAAAAGACAGCATAACTAATATGTCAGTGTCAGGGGGAGCATGGAGGTATGCAGCAGCTACACTAAATATATCTCTTCATGGAGGCCACATGAATTTTGACGTTTCATACGATCTGACAACTACCAAAGTGATATTGTAAAAAGGCAGGAGCCCGGTGCTGCATGGCTTAGAGATGACTTTTGTAGATTCTGGCAAGGGCAGCATGGGCAGAGGCGGGGGGGGGGGGAGGTGGAGAGGGAAGGGGGAGAGTGGTGGCCGCCTATCCCGGCTGGCAGACGGCGGTTGATCGTGTCTCTCCGTGCCAAGGCATTTTCTTTTACACTTTAAATGATGATAGTCATCCATCACCGTCTGACAGCTGCATCAAAACCAGCTGCAAAACATGCAAAGCCCAGCAGTCTAAAATATGCTGACACAACCAAGAGAAAAACAGACTTAAAATATATATATTTATGTAGTCTGTAGGAAAAGGATGTGCAATGCGGAGAGGATTTGGGCAGGGGTGGGTTGAAGGTGGTGGTGGGGGTTGGGGGGGGTTACCAAATGTTTAGGAAGGGAGAGAAGGTGAGGGAGGACAGAGTGGTGAAGGAGGGAAGTGAACAATGAGAAGGAGAACAAAGAGGAAGGATGGAAGAGGAGACAAAGATAAGGAGGGAGACAGAGGACAGGGGATGATGGACAGACCAGAGGCAAGGGAGGAAACAGGGTCGATGGCAAAGAGGGCACAAGGGACACCGGCAGGTCACTGACAGTCTTAAAAGGGACCCCAGAACAGCTCTCCAATTTGATCTCCAACCTCCAACCATGAGACAGGGTTTGGTCCAAAAGCTTTCTTATCTCCTTCCATAAGACAGAAGATTTCATCGTAAGTTTCTCCTGCCTGATCCTACCCCAGGAGTCAAGTTTCCATCCTCAAAGACTTTTTTCTAAAGGATGGCCCTTCTACCAGTGTTCTTCACCCTAGAGCTTTTTTACAATCCATAACATCACGTCCCTGGTGTAACATATCACATGGGCACCTGCATAATCAGGTTAGCCATCATTCCTTCTTCCTCTCCACCTCCATCTCTTGTACTAGTATAAACCAGATCAAACCTCCACCCTGATACTTATGAGCTGAGTGGCATTCAGGACGTTGCTAGCCCTTTCTAAGTCTCCACTCCCTCATCTGTAATATAACGAGGAAAAGATTACTTATGAGCCCAAGGTGTGCCGCAAAGAAAAAAGACACAAGAAGCACCTGGAAAGAAGTTTGGCTCAGGTGTAGAAGTCACTCCAGAGAGCGCTCCTCTGACTGTCCACTTTTTCAGTAGGTACCAAGGGGAGTGAATCCTGGAATTCTGTGAAAGTGAGCTGGAGTAGAGCCTTTTCTTTGAACTTCTCATCGATGGAGTAACACCTTTCCCGGGACTCCTTCACTCACACATATGATAGGCTAGAGAACAGTTCCAGTGGGGTGTAGAGGGCAAATAACACCCTGCATGATTTTCAGGCCTTTTGGGGACAAGCCAGCATGCATGGACTACTGTGCCATCACTAACATGTCTTTTGCTAGACCCACAACCCAACTGCTCAGCCATCCTACTGTGATTGTAATTATGGAAAACTGTTTGTTTATTTGGTTGTTTGCTTGTTTACTTATTCCAAGAAAGCTTAGAACCAGGCACCCCAGGCTGGCCAAGGCCCATTGTATAATGTGATTAGATTCAGTTATATCACACAGTTCATGAAATTGTGCCATGATTCATTTTTACAACTTAAATAGCTATTTGGTTGGGTTGCCAGGTTGAATGTGATGAATGTGTCTGATAAAACAGAACAAAGAGAGAGGCCAGCGCCTGTAAACCAGAACATTAGTCAGTGTGTTAACCCTTTCTCTACTTAGTGACGACACCTCCTGGGACATCTGCCCCATGGCCATCGTTCTGCAAACCTCCGTATCTGGCTCTGAGTTGTGCCACTACCAAAGACGATGCTTTGACCATCTCCAAGAGGGAAGTCATCCATTCAGTCCTAGTCTCTATCTCAAGACAATGCTAAGCCACAAGTAGTCCCCTACCTTAGTTCAAAGCTTTATTCACCTTCTCAGAGCTACATCTAGTCCTGACTCTCACATGTCAAAAACTCAACTCAGTCCACACAGACTCCAGCAGCAATGGGCTAGGACACTGCCATGAGACCTAATTACTCGCAAGTCACAGGAGATGAAGCTGGACTAAAAGCGCATCTCCTCAGCATAAAACTTTGGGAGAAATAAGTGGATGGGCACCATCCATCTGTGGTGTGGTGCGTGTTGCCTAAGAGATGAGCTTCCATTGTTCAGGTCACTTTTTAAATGGCACCCTAAAGTAGACTCTAGTAGGGTACACCATCACTTTGAAAATCATGTTGGATTTAAATGAGACAGAATCACATAATTTTTATGTTAGAAGTGGTCTTCTCAATTAACTTCAGCTCCAGCTCATTTCTCTTCATTTCATAGCAAAGCAATATGGGGCATATGCTCTAAATATGGCTGTACCATTGCTCTCATCAACACGTCCTTCTCCTGGGAACTGCCCCGTCCTCCTCCCCAGCCCTTGAGAATATGTGTTACTATTGCCAACAGAGTACTGAGGAATTCCTCTGGGAGGCTTCTAGGGCTCGACAACAAAGCTATGTGGTTATTTTCTCAGTCCCTGGAACACTAGCATTTGCAACCCTGGATCACCATAGAAAAAGCCCTACTCTCCGGAGGTGGCCACACAGAAAGGCCATGTACCAGGGTTTCAGTCAGGGGGAACGTCATCAAGTCACTCCAGTCCAGATGCCAGACATGTGTGCAAAAAGTCCCTAGTATGGAGTCACTCCCATCAAACTGCAGCCCAAGATCTAGGCTTGTGTGGCAGCAGACAAGCCACTTTGCCAAGCTGTGTCTGAGTTGGAGAATTTGCAATGTCTCTTTCAAGTCCCTAGGTCTTGAATACAGAGAACACTAAGGTATTCAGGAGGATTAAAACCAAGTAAAGGGCAGAGCCTGGCTCTGCAGATCCAAAGGTCAGTGCTCATTCGTGTCTACCTCCTGTTGAGTGCAACATTTGCATAAATCCAACTCTATCTGACCATATAGAAAAACTTTCTGTACTAGTGAGAAAGGCAGGAATGAAGAGCCATGTGGACAAGCACTTAGGAGAAGCAAAGAGGATCTACATGGTCTCAGTTGCCCTTGAGACTTGTCAAAGCTCCCCAAGGACCAGATGAGGGAAACTCTACATTCACCAAGGAACACTGAATGCTGGGAACTGGGCATCCAAACAGAAAAAATATATACACCACCCTGCAGTCACTGACATTCACTGGCCCAGTGATTTGTTCCCAAGTATAAAATTTCCTGAAAAGCAATCACTGCCCCAAATGGAGAGTCTTATATCACACTGCCCACAAATTCCATTTTCCTTCTAGCTAGGAGAAAGTCAACAGTCCCCATCCTGGTCCCCTGGACATCTGTGCCAGTGGCTCAAGCCTTGCCACTCAGCAGGAAGGCAGTAGGGAACAAGCCAGCCCCTGAGACTTAGGGTTTGTGAAGAGGCTCAAGCAAAGGAAGCCAACTGCATTGCTTTCCCTTTCATACCCATCCCATCCCTATGGCCCTCCATGCTTCCTCACTGGTGCCTCCCAAATCTACCCCCTCCCTGAGTCTGCTAAGAATTTGAGTTTCTGTTCCATCTTCTTAGCCAGAAGAACTCAGTGTGGTGGTCCCCCAATAAGAAACACCTTTGGGTGAGCTGTCCTTACTGGCTGGGAGTGTCCTGCACCCCATACTTGAAATGCTAACGATTAGAAGTATGTTTTTCCTACCCAAATTTCTCATAGAATTTTCCCAAGATTGAAACATAAACCTCACAGCCCAAGAAAAGATATATCTTTTGTATTTTTAAATAAGGGTGTGTGTGTGTGTGTGTGTGTGTGTGTGTGTGTGTGTGTGTGACACGCATACCTAAATAGGTGAATGGGCATGCCTGTGAATACACTGTAGATGTAGCCAGAGGCTGACGTCAGCTGTCTTCCTATATTTCTCTCTATCTGATTTTTGGTAACAGGCCCTTGAGATCTTCCTTCCTCTACCTCCCAGGGTTCAGATAAGAGATGTGTGCCACCACCTCTGGCTTCATATGTGGGAGCTACAAGTGTGAACTGCCATCTAAAATCTTGTCAAGCAAAACCTTTACCTAGTAAGCCATCTCTCCAAACCCTAAACAAAATTAGGGAGAAGACAAGACATAAAAAATAAACCATGTTTAGCCAGTCATTTAACCAATTGTCTGTGTTGAAAAAAACAACCAAAACTATAAAACCTTAATAGCACTACATATATATTATAGGTTATTATATATTATGTCATATTATATGTGTATATATATTATATATATACATACATATGTCATATGTATATATAATCTGCATGAAAATGTGTTATTTGAATGCTTGAAACCAAGGCCATTCTAGACAGTCCAAGAGGTGAGTTTTCCATACAGATAGAAAGTTCATGGTAGATCAAAAGATGGATTGCTTTTTCTTCCTGTCACTGGAGCCCAAATACAGAACTTTATTCACTATTCTCTCTTCAATCTCCCAGGGTGTGTAGGCTTTTGTCCTTCCTAGGCAAGTCCCCTCAGCTCATTCAACCTTTGCTTCTCATTTGTTATACACCCACGGAGCTAAGAAGACCCAGAGTTCAAGTTCACGGAGCTCAGTAAGAACTTCTACCCAGAACTCTCCCTCTGTAGATTGCTTTCTGAGTGCAGGTAGCTCTAACAATGTCATTCTGCAGACACTGTCCTCTTCATTGCGTGGGACAATGGGTGGCAAGGTGGTAAAACCCAAGGGACCATTTGTCTTGCTGTGGTCCAGGTCACAAATGGAGAACCTTCTATCAGTCAGATGATCTTACACTAAACTGGCCAGGGAGAAGAAAGACTAAAGTATCCATTGCAGCCAGGCATAGTGGCGCACGCCTTTAATTCCAGCACTTGGGAGGCAGAGGCGGCTAGATCTCTGAGTTTGAGGCCAGCCTGGTCTACAGAGTGAGTTCCAGGTCAGCCAGGACTACACAGAGAAATCCTGTCATGAAACTGTGCCCCCCCCCTAAATTTTTTTTTAATCCATTGCATAGAAACAAAATGGAGAACAGACAAGAAGCAAAGCTTCCCTTTGAACTCTGTCTGGTGAGGACAGAGCCTGGCGCTGCAACCCACTGCCAGAACTATTACCTTCCTCCTGACTTTCCCTGTCGGACTTCTGTGGAAACAGAGGCTCTACAGATGTGAGACAGAGCCTCCAGTTTCCTTGCTTCCCTGATCTATACCCCCACCCCCCACGCACATCACTTTGGTATGACAACAATACATAATTCGATTACACGTGATGTATAAAATCATTGCAGCTTTTCGGGGATAGTCACCAAGAGGGAACTTCACATCCTTGCTCAGATATAGACACACGGTTGGATGCTGGGAGTACCCTGCTAAAGTCACAAATGATGGGGAAGCGTGAAGAAAACAAAAGGCTGTTCTTGCTGGCCATCAAGTGCTTCTGGCATAGCTGTTTGCACACTTCGGCCTTAACATACTCAATTAAGAGCACCTGCTTACTAAACAATACAAGCATAGCACTGACTAAGGAAAGAGGATCTGAAGGTAAAATAACAGCCAGGCAATAAGAGAGTCAGGGTTGTAGCATGGAATTTTACTTGAAGATGCTGCTGTGAAGCCGGGAACATTGAATGCCCTTTTTAAACGCTGTGTAAAAGTTTGTCTCCCGCCTGTTCACTCTGTGGGCTACATACCACGGGTAAGATTAATCCCATGGGAGTTTTTTATTTCCTATTCTGCCTATCTTTCATCTTCACCCCAGACTAAGCAGATGGATGGGAATTCAAAGTTTTCTGATCTTTAGCACAAGTTATGGAGGGTTATCTTTGGCTGTATATCTTTCTGCTGGCAGAGCTCCCTTGGTGATGAAGGATTAACCACCCCAGCTGTCTCTTCCCCGAATGATGCAGTGCCGTGCTCCTCAACACGACAGCATCACTTAATCTTAATGTCCGCTCTCCGAGCGCAGCCGCGCAGGACAAAGCCAATCAACATCAGATGCCACCAAGATGGACCTACTGCTTGGCCCTGGAGTCCCTCACTCTCACACTCCTATTAATCAACATCATCCAACCCAATCCCAGAGTTCACTTCTCTCAAACCACAGCTAAACCAAGCCTGGGTCTGGGTGCGTCATCTGAAGCACCAGGCAGGAGGAGAGGTGGTGGAAGACAATCCGCCTACGGCAGGAGAAGAGAACGCATGCCAGGGTGTGTTGCTGAGTGAGAGCCTTTCTCCCGGCCAGCTTCTCTCCAATGCCAACATTGATTCTGGACCCATTGATAGCTCTTCACATACTAAAATTCACCCACAGGGCATAATGGAAATTGATCTTGAATGACACTTACCAGACACTCTGGAAGATTCTCCAGGACCAAATAATCAAACCAAATGGCAAGCTTTCTCCCAGCTGCCCTAACCAGTACATACACTCTGGTCACACCTGCAGCAAAACTGGGACTGGAATATTTTATTTCTTTTTGGATCAATAATGGTCTCACACACCACAGAAAGCTCAATGGAATCCCCAACCCAACCCCAAGGCCCGATGCGTCCTACATACCCACAGCTGTGTGTCATCTTAGGCAGAACTGTCTTTCCCCTTATCCTTTTTGAATATTATATATCACAAGTGAGAAGGCAGAGTGACACACTCACACTTTTCCCTAGCTCCCAGCACTTACAATAAAGTACCCCCCTATTCTTTCTTACGAAAGGGAAGGGAAGCAGGCTGCCCAGAACTCCAAGGTAAACGTAATAAAACAGTAAATTATGGCTGGAGTTTACTAAACAAATGCAACCTAGTTAAATTTGGAAAAATCTTCACTTTTGCTTACATTTGCAATTTTACTGCTGAACTACTGGTATTTCTTACTTATGCAACATTAAAATGTATAAGAAATCCTCTTGTGTGCTATATCCAGCATCCATTCTTGATTTATAATACCCAATTTAGGGGGGAAAAAACACAACTAAACCTGATTTAAATCACAGATTACTCTGTAAAACACAAGCAAGGAACTATTCCAAATCCTAAATGTAATTTAAACATATTTATATTTTCCAGTGATATATTTTCCCCATTCCTTTTCTTATGACTGTAAACTTTCTATAATTATATAAGCAATTTCCCTAAGGTCACAGCATTGATCACGGTTATAAATTGCCAAAGTACAACATGGAGAGAGCAAGAAAATAGATGTTGGACATCACAAACACTTTCATCAAGTCACAGACGGGCTGAAGGAAGAGGAGTGAGTGAACCGGGGTTGGAGACAGGGAAATGGGAAGAAAAATAGCAAATTTTTCAAGAAGTCATCAACCAATGTATCCCCCTCCCAGACCACATAAGTAGGTTTTTTTTTTTTTTCAAGAAACTGTCCTTTGAGGAGACTTGGTTCCATTCTTGGTGATATTTTTAACCTCAACGCCATTGAAAACACAATCCTGGACAACACATTCCGGAAGTCCGAGCACAAAACAAAAACTTCATAATCCAAAACACTTCTGTCTAAATAGCCATTCTCAAGCTGTGTGCTGAAGACCGTGACTGGTGTGGGGAGGGACTGGGTGACAAGGATGGCATCACTGCATCCCACGCTTCCTTAAGCTCAGGGGCTTCTCTCGGGTCTGGGGTCCGTTTCCTTTGGGGCCAGGTGAGAAGAAAAATTACTTGAGGGGGTAGGGGGTGGGGGGGATTTTAAAGGTCAAAAACAACAACAAAAAGATCTGGAAAGCACCACTTCCTGATGCTGCCCTGACAAAGGAAGAGGTCTGAAGGGAGCTACTTGAGGGGCTCCAGTTGGCTGCCAGATTTCAGATGTTCAGAGGTGGCTCTCCGCTTAATGAGAAAGAATTCAGGTGCTCTGTACATGACACAAATGGGGTTGCTGTCAGGAGCCTCCAGTGCACAGGTTCCAGCAGGACAGGCTGACAGGCTGCTTCCCCCTCCCACTTAGCAATGGGCCACACTCTGGGCAGCTGCCTACTAGGAGGACCAGCTGAGCCACAAAGGGGAGCGCAGAGTCAGCGCGTGCCCGGAGCTGGTTTGCTCCACATGAAGTAAAGCTTAAAAGTCCTGGACTCTTTGAAAGCTTAACACCAGCAGCTCAACTGTTTGCTTCTGAGAGATAGCCCAGTCAGGTCCTAGGGCAGTGAACTGAGAGGGTCTCAGAGTCTGAAGCACAAGGTGTATACTTCTGCTGAGATGACAGGTGTGACAAGACAAGCCTCTGGAAGCAGGTGACTCGCCCCAGTTACCTCCTTTTTGCACCCTGTCTTTCTGCTCCTTCCTCTATGCTCCGACCTCCACCTCTGACTCCATTTTCCTATTTAAATACTGCCAATAGCACCTAAATCATACACATCCACTTCCTGGCATCTTTGCAGTGTCCCCTGCCTACATGCAACAATCACAGTGTGGTCAGTCTGCCAGGTTCACAGATGACACATCCTTTGATCCAATCAACCATGGACCAGGAACACTTTTTAAAAAATTCTCTCCACATTAACTATGCTCACTCTTTTCTTGTTATTATTCCATAATAATAATAATAAGCATTTATGGCTTAGCACGTATTGAGACTGTCTCTTTTTTTTAAGTATACAGAAATGTGTTCATATGTTATGTGTTGATAATCTTTTTTTAAGTATACAGAACTATGTTTATATGTTATGTGTTGATACTGAAACATTTGCATACGAGATGTCAGGCTTTTAAGCTTTGGGTATTGAGGCCTAGAATTAATCTCTCAGGCTATCAAGGGAAAGGGTCTAAACATGGGCCAATCAGAAACAAAACCAGCTACAAGCAATTCATCCACGTATGAAGGTCAGCTCCAACATCAGGAAGCAGGAACTACACTCTCCTTGACTTTGTCAACTGTGAAGTCAGAAAGGTGTTTGTCCCTGCACTCCTCCAGTCTCCTGCCATAGAAACACATTTTGCTTGATTCACAACTGTTCTCTGCAATAGAACAGGCAAAATGGTTCTCACCTGTGAAAAGTGAATTTAAGTTGTCCATCTGTGGAGTGGGACAGACACAGAGGGGCTGACTTGAGCTGACTGGTTGCTTTCTGGTTTTTCAACTTTTAGATTGCCAGTGTGTGCGTTAATAGATCCATAATGAACAAGTTGGAACAGAGAGAGGTCTTGCCAACCCTGCACAGGGAGATTCTTGGCATTGTTAAAGAACAGGTAGAATCATTGTGTTACAGAATAATCACTAGAAGAACAGTAGGGCTTATTCATTCTTTACCATTTAATCAATGAAATGTTTTACTGTGGGGAAGATGGTTTGTTGGACAAAACACTTGCCATATCAGAATGAAAATCAGAGGTCAGATCCCCAGGACCCACATAAAGCCTAAGTAGGCATGGGGTCCACCTGTAATCTCAGTGCATGAAACCTAAGCAGGCATGGAGGTCCACTGGTACTCTCAGTGCTCAGAAGGCAGAGACAAGGATCCCTGGGCAGAGCTGGCTACCTGGACTAGCTCAATCAGCAAGCTCCAGGTTCAGAGAGAGACCCTGCCTCAGTAAACAAAGTGAAGAGCCATTAACGAAGACATGCAACTTCACACACACACACACACACACCATGTTCACTGTTACAAATTTCTTCTGGGCAACAGTAAACAACTTAGTATGTTTCCCATTTTATAGATACTGTGTCTCGTTTTTTAAAAGGAAGGCATGAAAATCACCTGTGCTCCTGAAGCCCAGACAACAAGCTAAGCGGCTAATACCATCCTGTGAGTACATTGCATCATAGCTTGATGCTAAGTCCTTGACTATGTTATCTTGCTTCTTATCTCTGCTACTCTCTTACACAAGAAGCTGGAGCTTCTTATGGTTCCACGATTTGTTGAAGATCCAATCATCGTGCTGCTCATGGGTGGCAGCGTTGAGATTCGAACCCAAGCCTAAATTCAATTTATAACCACATGCAAGATCACCTCCTGGAAATAACACAGATAGAAATGAAGTCCATCTCACATCCATTTCTGCTCTGGGTGAAGAAGATAGACTCAGATTCCTCAGAAAACTGAGAATAATGATTAAAAAAAAAACAAAACTAGCAAATGATGTCCTCAACATCTCAAAAATTACCAAATGGGGAGTGGGAGGGTCAGGCCATGCCACATGAATGCCCAAATCCTGCCCAGTCACCGGGGCCCAACTCCCAGAGCTCCAGGGCACCCATGATGCAGCTGGTTCCTGATAACGCGAAATAATAATTTAGCCATTGGCAGAGACGTCCTTAAAGGCAACAGACCAGCCAGTCATCTATCAACTGCCTAATTGCTAAGTCAAAGCACAAATGTTGTGCAAAGGTTACCAATGCCTGTGTCCCTCTGTCCCATTTCCCAGAAAATGGCCCAAACTGGCCCTAGTATCAAAGGCACCCAGAGCCCAGCAGACCAGCCACATTTCTACACAAAGTGACCAGGAGTCTAGTGAACTCTACAGCTGGGAAGATAACCTTTTTAATGGTCTCCAAATTTATCAGTGGATGCTACTTGGGTGTGGGAACCTTTTCACTCTGTGTTCCCAGTGGATGCTACTTGGGTGTGGGAACCTTTTCACTCTGTGTTCCCCTTCCTTTGCTACTCTCAGTAATATTTTGTAGAGTTTGGGTTTGTTGTTGCTTTGGTTTTCCTATAATAAATGCATTGCTTCTTTCTAAATGAATTTGTAAACCCATTGTTTTCCTTTGTCGGGAGTGGGGTACCCTCTCCTTTTGCCATACTCCCTTTCACTACCTGGATCCTTCTTTGTTCCTAAAGCAAGGATATCTGAGGTGATAGCCTTTCAGTTGCTGTCTGTTTCTAGATTAGCAATTACTTCAGTCAAAACTAGTATGCTCACCTCCTCCGTTACATCATTGCCTCTTATCTGGCTACATCATCTAAGGCTGTAATCACACACTCACTGGGGCCAGGTAGGTGGCAGAGCAGAGAACTGATCTATACCACACCCAGTGGCCTGAGGAGTGGCACAGGTGACAACCATCCTCTGCTTCAACCTGAAACTCAGAAACACAGACCTCATCTTTGTAGGTGTTTAATAAAAGCTAGAGATGAGGGTGTGTGTGTGTGTAGTCTACAATTCATTAAAAGGTATGTTGTGATATAAGATCAAAATACAGAATGCCCAATGGTCAGATTCATGTTGGGGGTACCCTCAAAACTTCCCTTTGAGAATTTAGGGCTGGGTTTTAACCTATTACTACTAGACATCATTGTGGTGAAGGCTAGACCACTAAAGAGGTTGTTCGCTTTTGATTTGAAAACTCTCCAATCAGATCAAGGCTTCACTCCTAGTTTAGTGCAGTTATTTTCTCAAAAATGGATTTGACCCCTAGTAAGTTGATTTGGCTAATCCCATGTAATGATCATATCAATACATTTCCCATTATTTAAAAAAGAAGAAGAAGAAGAAGTAAAGATAACACGTCAAACAAAACATGGTGTGAGAAATCCTTGTAATTTGTGCTTTCAATGTGAAAAATGTAGACAGCCCTAACTTTCTTAACTCCTTGCTTTTATTTTATTGACACTCAGTGGTGACTTACTCTCACCCATGTTCCAGCAATTTCTTCCAGACTAGTAAAATCCCAGTTATAAAACTGTCACTGACATCATCCATTGCAAAAGAATTATTCACAACTGGATCCATCATCGACCCAGTCTACACAACCAGCATTGCATTCCAAAACGATCCCACACCAAGCCCCACATCAGTAATCCCAAGTCCACTTTGATATAGTTCACTCTTTGGAAAGATGTAAGAATGATAAATTTTCTGGAAACAGGATTTTTTTTTTAGGGGGTAGGGACTGGGAGAACATTAAATTATAAAAAGAAGAAACTGGCTTTGGGCTAAAAGATAGCCAACGCATAAATGTAGAAACATCACTAACCTTGGCTTACAAAATTGTTAATTATGTATTTGACAGTGAAATATCACAAACAGCTGGGAATAAAGAACACACACACACACACACACACACACACACACAGAGGGTGGGTAGGAGTGGAAAGGGGCTCAGCCCATCTCAGAGTAGGCTTGAAGTAAACATGTCCTACAGTAAGAACTTTAGGGGCTGTGGCTCAGTAAGTAGAATGCTTTCCAAGCGTGCCTGGGGCTGTGGGTTCAATTGTCAACACTGCACCAACCAGGCATGGCGGCATAGCCCTGCTGATCTCAACAGCTGGGAAGTGCTCACAAGGGGAGGACACAAATTTCAGGTAGATCTTCAGCTATATAATGAGTTTTGGGACAAGTTGAGCTACATGAAACCCTGTCTCAAAAAAAAAAAAAAAAAGACTTTTTAAACCCTGGTCACCTGCTTGACTCCCACCCTACAAGCCTGTTGCAATCTGCAGGCTCAGACTGGAAAGTCTCCCATTTCCAAGGTTGGTCTGTAAAATTGTGGTCATCGGAGAGCAATGTGATAGGTAAGGGGTAAACTGTGCCCAGAGACTAGGAAACGTAACAAGGAAATCTTGGTTCTAAGAACTTTAGACTTGATATTTTTTTCTGTTTTCAAAATGTGCAGAGTTTCACTGCCCTGGAAGATAATTCCAGAGACACTCCCCCTGGCCTGCCACCCCATCTCTTGCCACACACACGTGGGCAGTCTCCCTTCTTCTTTTGCCAGGTGTCTGCTCTCCCAGAACTCTACTAGCCCACCCACAACAAGGAGTCCCCATCACAAACACTCAGTGGAGTTGTCAAAAAAAAAAAAAGAAATCTCAACAACAGACACCCGGACGAGGCAACAGGCAAACCTTCACTGGAGCGGAAACGCGGCCTGTCCTACAACTTCAGGGAGAAAAACTTTGGCAAACAACAACAAACCAACAATTAAAAAAAAACGCTTACCTCTCCAGCACCTTAGAAAAGCCAAAGGCTCTGGGCCCCTGGTTATAGGACAACCTCTAAACACACACTCGTATGGAGGGAGGGGGAGAGAGAGAGAGAGAGAGAGAGAGAGAGAGAGAGAGAGAGAGAGAGGGAGGATACTTCTAAAGGCTTTGAAACAGTNCCCCTGGTTATAGGACAACCTCTAAACACACACTGGGAGAGAGAGAGAGGGAGAGAGAGAGAGAGAGAGAGAGAGAGAGAGAGAGAGAGAGGGAGAGGGAGGATACTTCTAAAGGCTTTGAAACAGTGCTTTTGTTCATTTGTTTTCTTAATCACTAGTCTTTTCTTTGCCTTTAGCATAGATACAAGCCCCCTTCCTCCATTATTTCAACTATCTATTGTATTCCTGCTATGTGCCCTATCTTAGAAAGAAGTAAAGGAGAAAAATGACACAGAGTACTCTTGTTTAACTGCCCAGCAAACTTTAACTTACAGGTTAGATTTCCCTAAACCAAAAAAAAAAAAAAAACCCTGTAAATTCTCTATATTACAGAACTTTGAGCATCGGTGTGATGTTAGATTCATACTTGACCTTACATGACAGGTTCCAGACAAAACACAGGTGCACAGACCATACTATACCACATGACCCCTCCAGGCTACATGTGGGAGGTGCACACAAAACAAAAATGAATTGCATGTTTAGACTTGGTTCCATCCCCCAAGGTATCTTGAGATACATATAGGTGAGTGAGTGAGTGTGTGTGTGTGTGTGTGTGTGTGTGTGTGTGTGTAGCATTATAACATCTGGAGGAAAATCTAAAATGAGAAACATTTCTAGTCCCAAGTATCTTGGATAAGGGGTACTCAGCTACTATAAGTCCACTCGGTTTCTAAAACATATACACTTAGAAGATTATAATGTTTTTGTAAGCATTATATTCTCCTTTTAAAATTTTTATTCCATTTGCTCTGTCCTGTGTGTGCATGTGTAGCTGTGGACATTGTGTATGTGCATGTGCATGTGTGTGTTTGTCTATGTATGTATGTTTATGTGTGAGGCATGTCTAGAGAGGTCAGAAGACAAGCTTACAGGAGCTAACTGTTTCTTTCCAGGGTCCCAGGAATTAAACTCAGGTCTAGCCACAGGGGTCTTTACCTACCTCTCCGTATCCCCTATAAGTATACTTTCTAATAAGTCTAGGATTTTATTAATTATGTCATCTTCCCATACTCAATCTGTTCTATTACAGGCTGATCAACTTCAAAATTTAAAGATTGTAAGCATGTCCAACCTCCAGCTCACTTGTGTCCCAGTAGCTCTAAGTGCTACCTAACATGTAAATAGACAATGATGCTTGGCACAGTGTCAAAAAGTCGGATCTGCCTGGAGAGGCTTCTAAGGGGGAAAAAAAAGACCTAAATCCATTCTGTTCAGATGGGACGATTAAACATCCTTACTTGTCTGCCTCTGAGTATTTTTAGAAAATGCTGACAATAGCCAGATTGTGACTGAAGCTCCTCTGAAGGAAAGGGGCCACAATAGACAGCGTTTTCCTCCCACAAATAATCTCCTCCCAAAGTACCACATCTGCCATGGTGACATATTTCTGTAATCCAGCATTTGGGGGCTGAGACAGGAGGATTCCTAGTTCCAAGCCAGTCTGGGCTATGTAGGAATGCATTGTATTAAAAACATGTTTTAAATGCCCATCTCTGGAGAAGGTTTCCTAAGCTGTCTCCTCAGAGCATATCTTAGACTATCCCAACAGGTAAAGTACTACCATAATTGTAGCCATTACTTTGTTATCACTATAACAAACATACCAAAGAAGCAGCTTAAGTGAGGGAGGTTTACACTGGTTCATGGTTTACAGGGATGCAGTTGGCCACAGTGAGGGATGCTTGGAAGAAGGGGGTTCTGTGGTGGCGGACACATGCAGTGTCTGCTTGACTTGCAACTCAGTGGTTCAGGAAACAGAGAGAGGAAGCAGGCCAGGCTATAAACCTCCAGTCTAGCCTTTAGCAACCCACTTCCTGTAGCTTGGCTCCTCCTCCCAAAGGTTCTCTCAAAGCATAACCACCAGCTGAGAACCATGTTCAAGTATAGGAGCCAGTGGGGTATATTTCACATCCCTCCAGGATGCTGAACTACTGTGATAAGAAAAAGCAGAAGTGGAAAGGTTGGCCGACAGACAGCAAAGGTCTCAGAACACCGGGAGCCACTGAATTAAGGGAAAAGCCCTTAGAAGGAAGGAGACAGTATAAGATAGCATCTAACACTGGCTGTAATGACAAACCATGATAATCACCGTCTTGGGTAGCCTAAGTGCAATGTGTCCAGATGCCAGAATAAGGAAAATCAATTTAGGGTGGGTCAATGGAGACAGCTTTACCTTCCCAAAGAACCATGGGGGAAAACCACATCAATGCCAGTCACAGGAGATCACTCTATTTTGCAAAATATAAAACTGTTTCATTGTAAATCTATGGAAACAATGTCACAGGGGCCAGGGGCTGTCACTTCCAGTCAAAGAAGACCCACTTCACTGTGGCACTGATGGCCAGTGATGTCAAGGCAAATTATATTCCCACACACCAAGAGAGAAATCAAAGTCAGGAGAAGAATGTTCAGTTGGAGACACACCCATAGAAGTTTGCAAAGCTGCACGCCTTCTGTGCCGTGATAAACTTTCCCCTGCTGAAACAAAGCATGTGGGGTTTTTCCCATTAAGAAATTAAAAGACTAACCAGCCATGGTTAGAGGCTTTTGTAGACTCCACTATGCAGGAGGCTGAGGCAAGAAGATAGTTTAAGCCCAAGGATTCAGGGTCACCCTGGGTAACGTGAAGGGAAAGGCAAAAGGAGCGGGAAGAGTAAAGTACCTGTGACAGGATAGTTTATCTGGGGAGTAGAGAGTTAGTTTCAAGGCCAAGGCACTCCATTTTTAAATACATGTTGGGGAGACAGCTGGGGGTGCAACAATTCTTATTGCCTAATGAAACCTGAATATGATACATATATGTATATATACATACACATGCATACGTACATGCGTCATTGACTGAAGCACAGCTCAGTTGATAGAGTACATGGCTAGCATAAAAAGAAATTATGCATTTGGTCCCAAGCACTACATAAACCAGGTGTGGTGGTGCACATCTACAATCCCAGCACTTGGCTTGTAAAGGTAGGAATTCAAGGTCATTCTTAACTAAATGTTGACGTTGAGGCCAGCCTGGGATACATGAGATCCTGTCTTAAATAAAGAATCATAATCTAGATTGAAATGAGCACCCCAAGAAAGAACTGGGCTCTTCCACTAGGCTCCAGTGTGGCCCCGGAAGCTCCAAGAGTGAAATGGGAGGTGATTCAGAGGGAACACATGGTGTAAAGTAGGAGGTTAGGAGACCTGGGTATGTAACACACCACCCTGTTACAGCCAGTGAGAGGTTCTGCAGCAACAGTATCAAGGTTAGAATTTTGTTCACTCCTTTGCCAACAATAAAACCAAACTGCGGCAAAAGCGTGTTCGAGCCTATGTCTGATGAAGAGTAAGAAACGTGCAGGTCTTCAGTAGAGTCTAAAGAGTCACAGTCGTTGATACCTGTAGATATGAACTAAGGATAAGGGACCAAAGCGGGGGCAAGAAAGCAGGTGGCATGGATGTACAGAGCCAGAGGGAAACTGGTGTCGAAAACAACAGTCTCTTCCAGCTCCTTGACAGAGACCTGCAGTTACAAAAACTGAGGAGTTCAGAACAGAGACTGCCCAAGCCCTTTTCCACCCTGTAGGTGAACAACAGTTAATGGATAAGTGTGCGATGACAATGTAAAAAAATAAAAAGAAGAAGAAGAAGAAGAAGAAGGGGGCTGCCAATCACTTCGTCCTTTAAGAGTGCTAACCCCTTGATGCACACATGAGTATTGGTACAGTCTCATTTAACTAGACTGGTTACCCATTTTATGGGCACAAAAACCAAAGAGGAGAGAACAGGAAATTCCCAACACACATTCAACCACTATCATGGTTGTGGGATCGGATGGAGACTGAGAATCTGGGAGCCTTGTAGACGGTCTCTACAGGTACTCAGGGGCTATCAGTACTGGGAAATGTCCACTCGCTATAAGAGAGTTATCCATGTAGCTACTGGCATCCAGAACCGCAGTAATGGGTCATTTTCAAGCACCAGAGAGGTAAGGTAGGCCTCTAAACATCTGCCTGACCTTGAGAGATTCGGAAAGAGAAAGATCACCCTTCCTGCCTTAGACATTCCACCATTCCCATGGCACACGGGCTACAAGGCAATTCAACAGGGTCATCAGCTTCTGCCTACATGATAAGAACCAGAGAGTATCCATGCAGGAAGCAAGTGAAGCAGCGAGACCAAGGACTTAGCAACTGCCCCAAAACCTACCACCCTCAACCTAGTCCTTCCACTGGACACCTTCCAGCTCAGCACAGAAAAATGAAAAAGTGCCTTTGTTTAAAATCCTCCTGACGTTTCTGATCGTCATGATTTATGTAAATAAAATGTTAAATTAAAATATAGCTGTTAAGAAAATTCCATATATGATGGAATGACTGTTCTTTTTAAAAGTGATCTGCAATAAATTTTCTAAATTCTGATTGCAGATGATTCCAGCCTGGAAAGCTTTGCCAACAATAGCCAGCAGAGGTCTATTACTGAAGTGGTATTAATATAGCTATCATCACCAATTCAAAGCAGATAATAAAGGGCTGACACATTTATTATCATTATTAATTAACAGTTTTCTAAGATGGAATTAAATCAATATGCTGCCCTGGTATTTTAACTAGTTATGCAAATCAAACATTTAGAGCCCATGAACAGATATAAATGCCATTCAAAATTCACTTCACACTTATTACTGTAATATCAGAACTTTCAGGCTTTGCTAGTAAAAAAAAAAAAAAAAAAAGGAAAGAAAGAAAGACTTAATGCTCATTTAATTACACTCAGACATAAAGCTTATGGAATGAAAGTTGAAATAGCTGGTTAGTTAGGAAGTCGTAGTAAGGCTATAACACTTGGGGTAGACAACGAGATAATAATGTGGAAATGCAGGACTCTGCAGAGTGGCTCTGGCAGATCCTATTAAGACAGACAATGACAAGTGTAGGAAAATGTGTTTGGAATTACAAAGCCGCGGGCCTTTCCTCAGGTCCGGAAGGGACAGCACCGGAAGCGGGAGAAAGAACAACAGATAACTCCAACAGAACATTCGCAGAAACTTCCGATCTAAATTCCAATGTGTCTTCTTAAGTACATGAGAATGGCTGCCAAGTCTTTTTCATACAGAATGTCCCTTCTTCTTCTTTTGCTTCCTGGCTGTCCTTGTCCAATGAGGGGAGCTCTTAGCATCCAGTGTAGTGGGACATGGAGCGATGTGGTATGGGGTGTTCTTCCCCTGGGCCCAAGAACTGGAGTGAAAAGTTTGACCTAGAGATCGGGGTTACAGTCGGGAAAAGCAACCAAAACCTGGAGGATGGCTGATGCTTTACCACTAAGCAGAGGAATTTGGCTCATCTTGGGCCTCAGTGGCTGGCTACCTGGGCAAAGAGGCCACTGCTTGCTTTCCTGAGTACTGACACTAATCCTGAAGGGACATGCCCAAGTGATTATTTATGCCAGATAGGAAACCAATGACAGGCCAAGGTAAGTCTATCGCCAAACTCTAACTCGGTAACCTGATGAGTTTTATTGGGGTTACTTATAGGAATATTGGGAATGGGTTAGTTACGGGAGCAAAAATTTCTCAAAGTCAGTTGCATTACCAAAGCCCACCCCAACACAGAGATCAGAGAAATGCAAATCAAAACGACCCTGAGATTCCACCTTACACTAGTCAAAATGGCTAAGATCAAAACCTCAGGTGACAACACATGTTGGAGAGGATGTGGAAAAAGAGGAACACTCCTCCATTGCTGGTGGGATTGCAAACTGGTACAACCACTCTGGAAATCAGTCTGGAGGTTCCTCAGAAAATTGGAAATAGATCTACCTGAAGACCCAGCTATACCACTCTTGGCAATATACCCAAAAGATGCCCCACCATGCCACAGGGGCACATGTTCTACTACGTTCATAGTGGCCTTATTTGTGATAGCCAGAAGCTGGAAACAACCCGGATGTCCCACGAAAGAAGAATGGATACAGAAAATGTGGTTCATTTACACAATGGAGTACTACTACTCAGCTATTAAGAACGAGGACATCCTGAGTTTTGTAGGCAAATGGATGGAACTAGAAAATATCATCCTGAGTGAGGTAACTCAGACCCAAAAGGACATACAAGGTATGTTCTCACTAATATACAGTCCACAGAACTCAAAAAGGTCAGCAAGCTTTGGGTATTTTATGGAAAGGACTGAAACTGCTCTCATAGCATACATTAGCATGAACAATACCACACTCTTCTTTTTCCTTCAAATCCTATTCCCATCTATGCCTTGGAGTATGTTTGATCCTCTGTGCAATCAGGCTCAGAGCCAGAAAATGAAAAGCAACACAGACCATCAGAAAAAGCACTGCATTTACTCGGCAGGGACCAAAAGCAAACAGTATAAGAAGCAGAGAAGGCAATCTTACTATCCTTCCCCAGTCTCCCCGCCTTCAACTTCACACTGTGGTATTTGTCACACCAGAGGCTCAAGTCATAGGCTAATACACATCACAGTATCCAGCCATTTGCTGTGGAGGTTTACAAACTAAAAAACAAGGATGGCTACAAAGACAGGCATGTGCCCTGTGCACCTTCTCTGGGAAAAGAGAAATGTAGCTAACACCATTATGGAGACAGACAAGGTCCAATGTCAACAGTCTAACATGGAAACAGAACCTGTCAAGCAATGTCAACATTAGGGAGATGGGTTTGTATTGACTGTCAACCTGACAGGATCTATCTAGCATCACCTTGGTGAAAAGGCCTCTGGGCCTGTCTATGAGAGAACTTCTAGATCACGTTAATTGAATGGGTAGACCCAGTCTAATAGTGGGAGGTACCATTCCTCCAGTCTGGGAAGGGCTAGGGTCCCAGCCTGAATGAAGAGGAGAAAAGGCTAGCTAAATGTGGACATTTACTGCTTCCTGACTATAACTGCAACGTGAGCAGTTATCTCGCGTTGTCATCATGTCATCATGTCTTTTCTGCCTTGATGAACGTCATTCCAACTAGACCAAAAGAAGCCCTCCCTTCTTTAAGTTGCATTGGGAACTTATCACAGCATCAAGGAAAGGAATTCACACAGGTAGCCACTGAACAGCTGAGTACTGGCTGCCATTTTATGTTTTTTTAAGATTTATTTATTCATTATTTTATGTAAACATACACTGTTACTCTCTTCAGACACACCAGAAGAGGGCATCAGATCCCACTACAGATGGCTCAGAAGGGTGTGAAACTTTTTAGGAGTGGAGCCTTGTGGGAGGAGGTGGGTCACCAAGAGTGGTCTTTGAGGTTCCATAGCCTGGCCCTGCTTCCTACCAGCTCTCTTCTTCCTGACTACAGATCCAATGTTGATCAGCCACCCCACAGTCTTAACACCATATCTTCCTGCCATGATGGATTGTGTTTCCTTGAATTGTAAGACAGAATAAACCCTCTCTTCCTCAAGTCGTTCTTGTCACAGCATGGCAAAGAGTAACTTGCACACCTATGAATGTGCAAACTTCCCTAAAAGAAATCTTTTGACAGCAATGTTGAAGACCTGGTCCTTGGACTGTATGCAACCAATTTATAATAATCAGCCTTTTTCTGTGGCCCACAAGTCTCCTGGATTGTTATTACCGTTGCCTTGGTTAGGAAGCTGCAATATGATCCTATGACTAGAAATACTGGCATAATTTATTGCATTATTACTCCTCTGAACTGAAAGCAATTAATTACCTGAAGCAGGATGCACAAGCAAAAATTTATCAGGGGAAAGTGATGAAAAATGTAACCACGGCTTTAAAATAATAGATGCTTAATGGGGTTTTTTGTTTGTTTGCTTGCCGCCTTAAGTCAGGCATCTTACAAACAGGTCCAGCTTGGATGTCCATTGTGAATCCCCTCTACTTGTACCCCCACTCCTGCTGTACTATTCTATCGTCCTCTATCTCACTTGAAGGGAGGAAGAAATGTCTAAGATATGCACTTAATAGGAGAAGAGACACTCCGCTCCTCTTCTCATACTAAACTTATTAATATAACTGTACAATTGCATGTTAAAATACATACATGTGTTTATTGTGTATGTTGCTAAGACAAATATATCTCCCTGACTGGTATGTCTTTCTAGCTTGATGTTTTACTCTAAAACTTATAAAAACTCATACTGGATCAAAAGATATATTTCAGGTGGTGTGTGTGTGTGTGTGTGTGTGTGTGTGTGGTATGTACATATATGAACTCTTAGTTACATTTGTAAAGCCTACATTGGAAATCCTCAACGATGACCTCCAAGAATCTTCTTTTACTACCACATTCCTACCTTTCACTTTAATTCCACTATCGCCCAAGGTCCAGAAAGAAGAAACAGGACCTTATTATATTATTTGTATATTTCATGAATATGTGAAAGATAGGAGTGGGGTGAAATTCACTGTTTCTGCTTTTCAGAATTATTCACATCTGTATGATTCCGTAATTGTTTCTTCTATAAAGTTATTGGAGTAATTTTGCTTCCGTATATTCCCGATCAATTCCCCCTCTCAAGGGCACAGTTGAAAAGTGATATTTGAAAACGGCCTCTGATAGATTGCATGGTTAGTCAGCAGCAGAGACAAACAACCTAATCCAGCACAAATTAGTTCGGCTGCCAGCAATAGTTTTATACAAAGATGTAAATTATGTTGTCAAAATCGGTGGCTTTCTAGCTTGCTGCTCAGCTAACAAGAAACCACTTTGGCTGATAAAGATGAACACTAAGCGTCCCTCTCTCACAAATTTGCAAATCTGCCATTTCAGCATTCTGCTAGCCACAAACAAACGGCCGCTGTAATTGCTTCTTTCTTCCACCCCTGGTGTTTTTCCTCCTTGAGCTGTTCCTTCCAGGCTGCTCTCGAAAATAATAACAACAAAAGCCCAAAAGCGCCACCATAATAAATACTTACAACTCCCAGAACCAAAAGGAAGGGAGGCGCTGTAGCAGCCAACTCTCAGGTCTCCTGACTATTCTGCTTATGCAGGCATCGGCCCAGCCCACTCACCCATGGCTGGGGGCCATGCAGACCCTGGCCCTGTCACTCCAGGTGCTGCCAGCTAAAAGACCATGAGGGCAGGACAAACTCTTGGCTTTAATGGAAATGGAAATATTCTTGGAGCTTTGGACAAGGATTGCTGTTGACACGGGCCCATCCATTCTTCTTTATTTCACAAGCTCCCGTTACTGGGAAGGGAGCTGGAGAGAGTATACTTTCAAGGGACCCAAGTAGAGAGCTTCACCAGGCTGCCTGGGCAAACTGGAATCAGATATATCTAATGCTGGACTGAAAACAATAACGCATTATAACGGTAATTATACCCAGTATAAGTCAAATAAATAAATTATAAATTACAATTACCCTTTACAGTTGCTGGTCTCACTGTTTGCTCTACAATTAACTGCAGGTGCTTCTGTGTGTTTTATTACCACCCCAAAGTTATATATTTGAAAGAATGGTACAGATGATTCCTGTTTATTTGTTAAATTAAAGCATTGTTGGTAAAATTACAGCTTAATTAATATTATGGGTACTATATAACAAAATAGTTTACCTTGTACATAATTTATTTCCACATGCGTATCTCAGCCCAGAACCATTACAGCTTTAAGGCAGCTAAAATAAAATATCCCTCCTTTGCTGGCATTTTTCTAAATAGCAGTTCACTAAATCAATATTATTCACTTGGTATTTTTAAAAGCAGTGTATCTTAATAATTACCCAGCATTAGAGTAGGCAATAATTTTACTTGCTAAGCATATTAAATTTAGCAAACCATCAGTCAAATAGTTTGTTCTCTCTGAGAATGGGTAAGCAGTGAGTGAGTTTGGAATCATGTTCCCTTGGTATAAATGTCACAGGGAGTTTAGGAATGCGTCTGTGACTCCCTAAGCCAGCCAGCACTATATATCTTTATTAGTTTCAGTGGTCAGCGCAGTGACCGGTTGTTTATTCTCATTACTCAAGACAAGGTGAGCCACTCGGCAGTAGCTGCAATCACAGCTAAAAACATATGACTTTGCAGAAAGCAAAAACCTGAAGGCAAGGCTGCCCAGACAATGGCCTAGTCACCGACTGCCACCAGAGGGACTGGGAAAGGGTTGGGGACAAGACGTCAGCATGCACACACTAAGTTTTGGACATGTGCACTTAATCTATCACGATCCTTGTATCTCTGCTCTGTCTTATATTTTGCCATTGTTCTTAATTCACTATAAAACACAATCATTTCCTATTTCTCTTGTCTTTATCCAAGACTGAATTTATTCTTTTTTCTCAAGTTCATGGATAACTCTTGAACCACATTCTTTCTTCCTAAGACTATTACCCTAAATAAAATAAATGCCCTCCAAATGCCAAGCTCCATTCTCTCTCATAAATGTCAACACCACACACACACACACACACACACACACACACACATACACACCCACATGTGCACACACACACACACACACATACACACCCACATGTGCACACACACACACATATGGTTCTTTTTCATAAAATCAATTCTACTACTACCTAATACAAAAGTAGGCAAGTGCCACCCTAAAAAGTTACTATTAGATTGATGAATTTAGAGAAATGATGGTCCCAACTATGTGATTTTAATAAGTGAGTAGGAGTTGATAACTAAGGGGGGAGGACAAAGCCATGTGGAGATCAGGAAGCAATGCCAAAAAATGGTCTTTCAACCTGCACGAAGGGACGGTGCTCTTTCTTCCTCAGTTCCCAGCTTTCCTCTCTTCCTACTCAAGGGTACAGCAAAGCCTCTCCTTCTATGGAATATATAGGGGCCACTCTAGTTTACCACAGAGAGAGAGACAGACACAGAGAAAACAGAGACAGAGAAGCAGAGAGAGAGAGAGAGAGAGAGAGTTAGTTCAGTGAAGCCTCCCCCTGAATCTATTATTGCAAAAGTCAAAGCCACATCTCCGGGCTTTTTTCAGAAAGCCTACAGAACTCAGGGAAATGTCTGGTGGCCTTCTGCGCCCAGGAGGATTCTGAAACATCACAGTTTTGCCAGTCCCCTGGTCTGTATGCTTTCAACACAGATATGCTTGTATCAGGGGTGGTCAGCTCTCTGGTAAGACATCCAGTGGCTACCGAGGAACATATCCAACTGTAGGCAGAACTGCTTGGCCAGGAATGCAAAGGGAATAATGTCTGGCTGGGAGACCAATGATAGGAGAACAAGGCACTCGTTCCAATCACCTTACCAACCACCCAACCACCCAACCACCCAACCACCCAACCACCCAACCACCCAACCACCCAACCACCCAACCACCCAACCTCCCAACCGCCCAACCACCCAACCGCCCAACAAGAGAAGTGCCTACAAGTACTTCTTCAGTACTGAGCATGGTGCTTACCATAGAGAAAGAAGTAGAAGATGACAGCTGTGTGTGAATAAGAATACCAAGAGAGCCCAGTGTTCTTCAAAACAATAGCATAGAGGCTAGCGTCCTAAGGAATAACTGTCAAATGAGACACTCATCCAGCAATTACTACTTGAGTAACTCACAGTTACTAAGATTAGGAAGTAAGAAGAGGGTTTGCAGAAGAGATGAGCATTTTGACTAGATCTCAAAAAAAATCTATTCAAAATCTGAATGTTGGAGAAGAGAGAAACTCATTCAAAATGAGCCAAACCAAAGGCTACAAAGGTGAGGTGGCCAGACCTGAAACTCAGGGGCCACTTCTGTACGACCAGGATAATACTCAGAGGTACACAAGAGTACAGAAGGCCACACTCCTGTTGTGGATGCTACCCCAGGTCCACCCCACAGCAGAACAATAAGTAAAGGTTTCAGCCCACTTACACAGCTTAGGTCATCCAAAGTAGCATGGTTCTAGGTGCAGCATGGTTCTAGGTGCAGCATGGTTCTAGGTGCAGCATGGTTCTAGGTGCAGCATACTGCCAATAATAAGAGTCATGGGGGAACATGTTTGCAGGTGTGGTCTTGAGTTTCATATCCTTTTCCCTGTGACAGCTCTGTCTCATGTGGAATTTTCCTTCTCTAACATAATTAATCAGGTCTGGGTAGAGTTGAGAGACGACTAGGCAACATCTGTGAATATGGCAACTTTCATTCCAGGGAAAAGACCAGAGGCACACTCAGCCCTCTGCAGGACCTGCTCTGAGTGTGCCAGCTTGGGATATCACACTGCAATTTGACCAGTGTTTGCACCCAAAATAAGCACAGGATATAATATGCGAGAGAAGGCTAATGAGAAGGCTCTAGAGAGGAAAAGAAAAAACATAAAAACATCATTCGTTGCATTGGCCCTTAATCTGGGCTACTTTGGTTACAGATAAGGACACCAAGACTCCAGCTAAGTATGTGGGCAGGGCCCTCTGGCTGTCGGGTTTATAGAGGCCAACTGTGAACCACAAGCTTCCTAACCTTTAAGTTAATGATGTCCCCCTTCTTGCACCTCTAAGAGATTGAGTTGTGATAGCAAGTTAGGATGCAGGGTCCCCTCGAAAAGACACAGCTATTGGTTTAAAGAAAAGAAAGTCACAGAAAATGAGATAGAAATAAAGGGTGAGACAGAAACACTTACGTGACTGTATTTCTTTCCATCCCTATTCAAGAAGAGAAAAATATTTGATGCTCTCTTCATTCACCACACAACCTTGTGTGTGCAACCTTTAATTCACCAATGAACTACAACTGTTGACCTTGATTGAGACCAGCAGTATGTACTGCAAACTCAGCAAAGCTATTTGTAGAGGTAGAAACTATGAGCACTAACAGGAAAGGTTTCCTATGCCACTAGGCACCCTCTTCCTCAGAGTATCCAGTGGATCTAAAGAACTAGTATTCCATATAAGAAGGTCGATCAGATCTGGCTACAATGACAGCATAAAGATGGGCACTTAACATAAGGAGGAAGGGGGAAAGGAAAACCAGAGAGTAGGTCCTATAAACCAATGCTTTGGTCTTTTTCCAGTGTTCTTTTGCCATGACAAGCATCTTGATGAGTTGGTGATTAGTTACAAAGGGGAGAAAGTGGCAACTTCAGAGTCAGGACAGATGCAGGAAATGTTAAACAACAATACAGCAGGTGAATTGCATTATAAGACAGCAATGCAAGAGCAGCCATGAGTCAGTCCATGATTAATTCCCCAAGCATGGCCCTTAGATGAGTACAGTGTGTTGCTATTTACTAAGCTCCTCTCCATTCATCATCTCATTGGACTTCCCAGAAGAGGGGAAAGATGCTTATTCTCAATGTTCCTGCGCAGCTTCAGGGCATGGAGGCTGATTTGCCCCGAGTCATAGTACCAGGCCTTCTGCCACCAATTCTATCCCATGGAGCCAGAGGTTCTGACTATGGACTGACAGATGATAGTGTGAGACTTTATGGAGGTAATGCAAATGATGCCTGGCCCCAATAACTCTGCATGACCAAGAAAGAAGAGAATTCATACAGCGATTGGGAGAGAAGGGTCAGGGTCATGGAAAATGAACAACCCCAAGATATGGCTGCAACCTGATACAACTGGCTTGTTTTAGAACAGTAGACAGAGGAGCAGAAGAGGAGAAGTCCAGATAGAAAAGAAAATGAGTAGCAGTGAGGGCCAAGATGAAGGGGCAAACCCTGCTTCCACAAATCAGTGGGGACCTCAAAAGAAGAGTCCTAAGGACAAGATTGCATAGTAGAAGCAGGACACTGGAATAAAACAGAATAAGGCATCAGGCACCAAAAGAAGGAGTTACTGAAACCTACTGAGTTATTCAAACTATCCTGGTGGGTGAGACATGGGCTACAGGTACCCATTTGCCAATTAAAACTTTAGAAGAACTTGGAGGACACTTGGTCTCCTGTGTGACCTTCAGCATCTGCCTGAACCTCCCAGATCTTCCCCTCCAGATTTTGCCATCTCATCCAAGAGATGATGTGTTCCTGGCATTCACAAGTAATCCAACCTGAAGGCCATGGGGATGCTGAAGCCATGGTGTGTCTCTTCCAAAACAGCTCTCTCATGTAGAGACAGAGCCTTGGCCCTGTAGGACCCAAACCCTGAAGCTAGCCTAGGCCATCCCAGGCTGGTTCTCACTCAGTCTGATCACTCTATCAAGAGAGTACAGTTAGGCAGATTCCTAGAATGTTCTTTAGGGGACTCTGACATTTTTACAAATTAGAATTCACTGAAATTCCAAAGGGGAACACAGGGATTTCAGATACTTTGAAAAAAAAAAAGATGTGTTGGGGTACATGCTACCCCAGCAAATGAACCAAATGAGAGACATCTGTAGAAACCTAGTGGCTAGTGTCAGGCTACACATTTAGCACATGTATAAACATAAGTACATATTAATTCACAAGGATCTCAGGAAAGCAGAGGTCAGGGTCACTCAAATACGATGTATGTGAAAATTAATTTTGCTCAGTGAATCAAAAAACGGTTAAACATGATAATGGTAAAGAAGATGATTCTGCATATGCCTATAATTCCAGTGGGAAACTTACCTATAGCTGAAGCACGACGCCTTCCTCCCTTCAGCTCATAACCTTGCACATGTGGTCTGGAAATTAACAACCTTGGCTCATCTGGGAACCATACCATGTTTTTTTTTGCTGAATCTCTGCAATGGCTGCGCTATTGTGCAACTGATATTTTCCTTTCCTTAACTCACATTTCCTATTAACATGGAAATTAAAATATGAAATTTGTAAGATGGCCGTAAAAGAATAGCCAGTGTTTCTGAACGAACCCCAGCCAACTGTAAATATAAACACAGTTACTAAAATTATAAAAGGCCAGCCTGTGTTACCACCTAAAGCCATGTTTCCTTTACCACACATAAACCAGAATTTTTGGGAAACAGGGCCTAGAACCAACTATCTCATTTAACAGAGGGAAAAATTGCAGTTCTAAGAGGAGCAGTAATTTGACTTACGTTACATGGTCCCTTAAAAAAAAAATCAATGTCTCTCATCTCTAGAGCCTCCAGAGTAATTTTCATATTGTTTTCTGTATCACAAATATTCAGTTAACACTTGAGTAGCAAATCACATATGTTTTCCCTTCTTGTGGGGAGTGGGGACTGAGACAAGATCTCATATAGTCAGCCTGGCCTCATATCTTTATGCAACTGAGGATAAGTTTGACTTCCTAATTTTCCTTCCTTGGTCTTCAAAGTTCTAGGCATATATTACCATGCCCGGTCACTAAAATAAGTTATAGGTACAACACAATATTTAGGAACCCCCTGTTATAACTGTGCTCCTGTGTGAAGAATATTTTTTTCTTTTCAAATAAAGCTGTCATGGGCTTTTTTGTTAATTCTTTTTTTTTCACCTTTCAGCAACAATTTTCTGTTTTCATAGTAAATTTCACAAAATGATGCCCTAATTTATATGCTCTGTACTTGATGTTGGTTCCTGTTTTATACAGCATGGTGCATGTTTCTTATGACCTAAGTATCTTGGGCAGTCAGATCATTGAAGTTGGCTCCTGAGTTTTACATAGCATGGTGTATGTTCCTTATGACCTTAGTGTCTTTGGCAGTTCAATCTCATGGGTATTACTTGGTGACAGAATGGCATTGAAAGCAAGGGAGCCATCAAGGTCCCTGGGGTCTCTTCCTTGGAGCCTAAGTCTTTAATGAGTGGAGGAGAAGGAAAAGACAGGGTCACTCTTCATCAACAACCAGCATTCTCACTCCTGGGATCCAGCTGACTTGAGCTGCTGATCCTAAGATCAGCACAGCAGTGGTGGGGGAGCCCCAAGATGGTGTCAAGGCTGCTTAGGCACTTAGGCCATCAGGCCGTTCTCCCTCGGCTGCTGAGCACACTCAGGCTATCACGGGCAAGTCCTCCTATCCTGCTGACATCCTAGGCTTACTCTAAGTTTGCAGTTCCTGAAGAGAAAGACCAGAAAAAAGACACAAACATAGGCAGCACCTCCTTGTATGCTAAGCAGTGTTGGGAGTATAGCCCTCATTCAGTGACTCCCTCACAGTTGTGTCTCCGTGCTGTGTCATCAGGAAAATACACACCACGGGACCAAAGAGGCAAGGTTCAGCTCCCTCCACCCCTCACCCCTCGGAAGGAGAGAAATGGAAGCTGAGCAGGGGAGGGGGCTGTGGGCCAGACAGAAGAAGGGGCAGATTCTAGAAGGCAGAATGAAGAAGGAGAAAAGAATATTCGGGGGGGGGGGNGTTCTTTCTTCCCTTTCCCCCCTCAGCTATGGCATGGAAAAACAATGGCCTTTCTGAGGCTCTGTGCAGACAAGGCAGCTCTGAAAAAAACTAATGGCCATGATTAATGACAATGGGCTGGAGGAGAGCGGGGACACAGCCGCCACATACATCATCCCTTCCCGTCAGTCTCTGCTCCTCCTGCTCCTCTTCATCCTACCAGCCAGGCATTATAAAAATGTCTTATCTGCTCTGGACGCAGATTTTAAAGCTGAAATCACAACTAGACCCCCACCAAAAAGACAAAGAATGAGAAGGGCCTGAGAAAGGGCACTGCTAGAAGAAGGTAAGGGAGGGAGAGGAGGCAGAGAGCAAGAGCGAGAGCGAGAGAGCGAGAGAGTGAGAGCGAGGGAGAGCGAGAGAGAGAGAGAGAGAGAGAGAGAGAGAGAGAGAGAGAGANAGAGCGAGAGCGAGAGAGCGAGAGAGTGAGAGCGAGGGAGAGAGAGAGAGAGAGAGAGAGAGAGAGAGAGAGAGAGAGAGAGAGAGAGAGAGAGAGAGAGAGAGAGAGAGGAAGAAAGACAAAGAGGTGATGGGGTGAACAAGGAAAATAACATGTAAAATAACTCGAAGATATTCTGGGGAAAATGTGCAGGTTGTAATCATTCAAGATTTCAACGACTTGACTCCTCACATGCTGAAGCCACATTTTCAAGGTCTTATCTGCCATATGGTTCCCTGTTTGGATGATTTATTAGGTGTGGAAAGCACACTGATAAATTTTACTGCATTTCCCTGAATAGGCAACCTATGGTGTCAATAACAAAGCTCAGGCGGCTTTAATGAAAACTGCAAGCACCAAAGGGTAACCATTTATTTATGAGTCGCTATAGTATTCCTAGGACAAAATTTATCTTCCCTTCTCACGCACTCTGAGGAAACCAAATCTGGTCAAAGTAACAGAGATCACATCCATATGTCAGTGGCTTGCTAACATCGCCCCTGCATGAGGCACGGCGGCTGCAAGGGAGAAATTGTCTGGAGCCTTCGAGTGACCCATTTTGCATAAGAAATCTTGTTTTTATGAAAAACAAGGGGAGAACTGAAAAGCTCTGCAAACACCATGGCCTCAGCAATCACACTCAAGACACAGAGGAAGCCTCTTGCTTTTTCTCCTTCGCCCAGAAAATGGGACAGCTGGCCCAAGGGTAGGGATGAAAGAGGAGAAGGTGATGTGCGGATGAGGAGGAGAGAGATTTAGATAGTTCAACCCATAAATATTTTAAATGCAACCAGTCTGCTGTACAACATTATCCTCTGAAACCCACACCTTCACAGGATACCAGTCAGAAAGTAAAAATCCCCATGCCCAACTCACCATCTGACTCCCACCCCTGCCCCACCCTACACACAACCCCCCCCCCCAATGCCTCTCTTCCTGGCTAGTAGCCATCTACAAGTCTGATATGTGTGTTATTTTTATAACAGAGAAGCATCCAACTTTTTTAAACTCTAAGGGCAGCAGAACTAATGGCGGAGCTCAATGGAGGCATTGGGGGGACCATCGAAGAGGGTAAAAAGGGAACTAAGCAGTGCTCTCTGGCTGGGTAAGCCACAGGGAACGGCCACAGCAGAAGCACGTGGCCAGGTCGCAGAATGTGGCTTTCCCCTCTTGTGTTCCACACCGTGCCTTGTTTCGACTGCAGTCAGCCTGGGCTAGGAATGTCACAAGGAAGAGTAAACTGAAAGGGGGGACGTCTAGAGAACATAAGCTTAGGGAACGGACGCTCAGAGAACCGGAAAGCAACACAGGGCCAAAGCAAAGCTGAAGGGCTGGCTGGACAAGGCGCCACCAAAGTTATTGCTCTGAAAATTGCCTTTCCTGGTTGGTATTTCCCCAGCTCTGGTCCATCTGACATTCCTGCATTTTACAACAGGTCTTTTCCCATGTTCTGCATCAATATTTTTCTAGAATAGTTTCACAGTTAGAAGGTAAAAAGTTAAAAAAAAATCCATTCTTATCCATTCTCACCCATGTGATTAGATCTCTATACCCAACAGAGAGAGAGAGAGAAAGAGAGGGGGGGGGCACACACAATGGTAGGTAAATAAGACCTTTGGAAAGCAGAACAAAAATAATCAATGTGCTAGAGGAAAAAACTCTTTTCACATCATACATAATAAACAATTAGAAGTCACCTTAATCAGTTCAATTACTGCCATCGCTGCTTTTAAAAGCTGCTTAGTAAAATGGCATCAATTAAAGTTTAATGTCTTATAAAAGATCACTCAAGTATTATAGTAGAATTAAGAGGAAATAGGTACTACTTGGACCTTGGCCATATTTTTAGAGGTTTTTTTTTTTTTTTCAACTAGAGAGATTTACAAGAATATTCATTATTGCCTAGATTGCTTTCAGTTCAGCCCCTGCCTTATTAAAGAGCTGGGTGAAAGGGCCCAGCATGGTTCGGAGCACATTCAGCCAGCTGGATTTTCAGTTTGCTAAATATTTCAATGAGTTCTCAAAGGCATTGCATAAGTAAAACATCCACTTTTTTTCCTACACATTTTCCCCTTGATTTTAGTGTGAGTCTCTCCACAGGAAATACAGCAGGCACAGCCATTTGTATGTAGCTCCCACCAAATGGCTTTGGAGGATAGATGCTTGGGGGAGTGTGTGTGTGGGGGGGAGTTCTCTGATGGCCTCCGAAACCTCCCATTCCTGGAAAGTCCATTCTAAGAAGCCACCAACTTGGACCCCACATTCTATCAGGAATTATGGAATTGACAAAGGAGACTCAACAAACATAAATGTGGTCATCTACCGGAAGCTCTAGGGCAGCAGAGAATTTCCCTTGAGGCCTCGATGGACCCACTTATAGAGTGATTCAGGCTCTTCACTATCTAGTGGTATTTCAGCTAACTCCTCAGACTCGAGTCTGGTAAGGCTTGATCTACAGAGAGAGAGGGAGATGCTCTTGTTGCCCTTACGAGAACCTCTGTAGGAGCTGTGTGATGACAAGCCTCCTGAAGAGGAAGCTTGCCAAAGAAAACTGATACCATGAAGAGTGACAGACAGTCTAGGCTTCCATTACCAGGTTGCAGCTGGAGTAGGCACTTTCACATCAACAGCGAGGGGAAGGGAGTTTGCCTGATCCTAGGGGAATGGGGAATGTCAGTGTTCTGTAGAGCAGAAAGTCCACTTGGAAAGAAAAGAAAGTTCTTGAAACGGACAGAAGTGCTGGTTACACATCAGTGTGAATATATTTAATGCCACAGAACTGAACGCTAAAAAATAACTGTGAGGCTGTTAGATATTACTACAGTAAATAGGGAATGAAAGAAATCAAAGTCAATCACTACCAGCTACATACAACCTTGACCTCTGTGGCAGGGACTCTGCTTCCAAGTGGACCTTCTACATACACTCTCAGGCCCCGGTCCAGCAGCTTAGAGTGGACCATGCTGTGTGCGTCACAGACACCCAGGGATGAACAACTTGCTCAATTCACCCCTTCTATGCCCACCTTTGTCTCCAAAAGACACTAAGGGTCTTCTTCCCAAGGGCCCTTTCCCCCATGGCCTGTGTTTCTTTGTCTGGGAGCCCAGTTGACTCCAGCCTGGCAACCCCAGTCTCTCTCTCCCCCAAGCTCTGTGAACCCATAGTAACCCACTTCCTACCCAGCACAGCTCAGTGCGTCACACGCCTCAGGTCTCTACCTGCCCACAGACAACTCAGAAAGAAGAAAAGTTCAGGACGCTTATGTTTCAGAATTTGTGGTAAAAAATTAAGCTAAGCTGAACTCCCCCTCAAAAAAAAAAAAAATTGGTATTTAAACTCACAAGGTAAACATGAGTTAGAGTCAGGGAGTTTTCAAGCAGAAAGAAGAAATGATTCTTTTTTTTTTTTAAAGATTTATTTATTATATGTAAGTACACTGTAGCTGTCTTCAGACATTCCAGAAGAGGATGAGGGCATCAGATCTTGTTACGGATGGTTGTGAGCCACCATGTGGTTGCTGGGATTTGAACTCCGGACCTTCGGAAGAGCAGTCAGATGTTCTTCTTACCCACTGAGCCATCTCACCAGCCCAGAAGAAATGATTCTTAATGATCTGCGTTCAACCATTTATATCATACCACAATTACCACCCATTAGAAAGACATTCAAGGATCAAGACTAATAAAGTTGATCCTATAGTAAGGAACTGCTGGCCTCTAAATTCTGATCTTGTTCTCACAGAGTAGTGAATCCTTCAACTCCCACCAAAGGGGCCTCTTTTGGTTTTTCGTTTTGTTTTGTTTGTTGTTGTAATTGTTGTTGTTGTTTTTGTTTGGGGGGAGTTGGTTTTGTTTTGTTTTGTTTTGTTCTTGTGGTAGAAATCAATGAATACAGAGACCTACAAGGGATCACCATGGAGAGAATATGAAAGTGTAGAGTGCCCAGCTCTGAATCGGACATGTCTCATCGCCTCCCCTCCAGGAAAAGCCTCCGGAGTCATCATAGAGGAGAAGGTTTTAAAAGCTGGAAGTAGAGGACGACTGCAACAAAATATTATTTGTTGGACACAGGAATTCACAGTGGCGACAACTGCACAAGCTCAGGCCAGCCCAAAGAGCATCATGTGAGTCCCCAAGAGGTCCCCCATGTTCTAGTGTATGGTCCTATATCCATGCACACACATGCAGCACTAAATGACTTCATTGGATTTAAAAACAGAGCTCATGAAGTTGGGGGAAGAAAATGGTTGGGGTTTATAGGAGAAATAGGAAGGGAGGGAACAGGGGAGTGGATATGATCAAAGCATTACTTTATGAAATTCTCAAACAATGACATATACATAGGTAGATATGTAGGTGGGTGGGTGGGTGGATGGATGGATAGACAGACAGATAGATAACTTGATTCTACCTCTGTCAGGCAAAGCTGGGCCAGTCCCAGGAAGTCCTTTATCACTGTTTTATCATCCATACAGCCAGACTCTCCAAGTCCTTTCTGTCTGCCATTAGATTATATCGGTTACATAAGGTACCTGGAGTATTTATAGTTAAGATTCAGTGTCAGAGATATGTGTGCATATGTGTGTTATGGCTGACGTATATCCTGTATGTCTATGTCTGCACATGTAGTAATTCAATATGTTTGTAGGTAGAAAGAACATATCATTTATTTTAAAATACTGTCTACTCATAGAACTCACAAAGCTGGAACTGACTAGCGGCCGTCACTGGTAAGTACTGAGAGCCACAGACTCATACAATGTCAGAGAGCTGGGACCGCAACTTTTACAATACAGGGATCTTACTACCATATTGAGTGTCCTTGTTCTACTATGAGATCCTTTTTTCCTCTGTGTGGGTGCAAGTGTGCATGTATGTGTAGGTACATGTATGTGAAGGCCAGAGGCTGACAACAGGTGTTTTCCTCAATCACTTCTCTGCATTATTTTTTTAAGACATGGTCTTTCTCTGAACCTAGAGCTATTAATGTGCAGAGTGACTGGCTAGCAAATGCTCCAGTTGCCACAGCACTGGGATTACGGGAGTGCAGTGATGTTCTCAGCTTTTTGAATGGATGCAAGTGATGCAAACTCAGGTCTTGTGCTTGCATGGGGAGCACTCTAGCAATGGAGCCATATCCCATGCCTGGTTTATTTATTTGTTTTCATTTTCAATTTTAAAAATGTATGTGTTTTTGTGTGTTTGTGTATATTTTTGTGTGTATGTGAACTATACATAAAGTTAAAAGATATTTAACACATATATAGGTAATGAACTCATTGTCACAACCAAGCCACTATCTGCTTTTTATACAGTGGTCATTTTTGTATAAGGTGAAAAATGCTTCATACCTAACCTCATAGTAAATGTCATACCCATTTGAAACATGAGAACCACAGCCTCTGGAACTTACTCATCCTAAATCTGAAACTTTGTGCACTCTGGCTATCTTAGTCAGGCTTTCTATTCCTGCACAAACATCATGACCAAGAAGAAAGTTGGGGAGGAAAGGGTTTACTCCGCTTACATTTCCAAACTGCTGTTGATCACCAAAGGATGCAGGACTGGAACTCAAGCAGGTTCAAAAGCAGGAGATTATGCAGAAGCCATGGAGGGATGATCTTTACTGACTTGCTTCCCCTGGCTTGCTCAGCCTGCTTTCTTATAGAATCCAAAACTACCAGCCCAGAGATGTTCCCACCCGCAAGAGGCCTCTCCCCCTTGATCACTAATTGAGAAAATGCCTTACAGCTGGATCTCATGGGGGCATTTCCCCAACTGAAGCTCCTTTCTCTGTGATAACTCCAGCCTGTGTCAAGTTGACACAAAGCTAGCCAGTACAATTGACCCCTTGTCAACTTGACACACAAACACATCACTAGTAAGCCTCAATCCTTAGTTTCTTATTCATCCCCAAGATGTAAATAATTTTAAAAGTCCCACAGTCTTGTATATTAAAGTTCAATCCCTTTAAAATGTCCAATATCTTTTAAAATTCAAAGTCTCTTAACTGTGGGCTCCACTAAAATACTTTCTTCCTTCAAGAGGGAAAAATATCAGGGCACAGTCACAATCAAAAGCAAAAATCAATTTCCAACCATCCAATGTCTGGGATCCAACTCACGATCTTCTGGGCTCCTCCAAGGGCTTGGGTCACTTCCCCAGCCATGCCCTTTGTAGCACACACATTTTTTTTCTAGGCTTCAGCTGCTTGTACTCCACTGCTGCTGCTGTTCTTGCTGCTCTGCATGACCCCTCCATGCCTTCAAAACCCGTACCACCTGGGTGACTCTTACACATTACCAAGTCCTGCTGCAGCACGAGGTACAACCTTGGCTGTCTCTGGAACACAACTTTGTGCTCGCAGAAAACAATTCCCAGAAGATTTCACCTCAATGATGCTGGTCTCTTCTTAATCACTGCTAATTTCTTAGCTCCAGCTAACCAGCATCAATAGTTCCAGTAATACAAAGGATTCACTTTAGTGGTTCTGGTATCTTGTTAATCACAGCTGATTCTTCAGCCACCAGAACCACAGAATTTTCACAATCAAAATAACAATGGCCCTGAAAAGAGTCTTTAATCTTCCTCCATTTCCTGCACTGTTTTCAACATTATCTTCCAAGCTCCTACACAACATCCCACAGAGTTCTTAACACCCAAAGTTCCAGCGTCCTTCCACAGTCCTCCCCAAAACATGGTCAGGTTGTCACAGGAATACCCAACTCCTGGTACCAATTTGTCTTAGTCAGGGTTTCTATTCCTGCACAAACATCATGACCAAGAAGCAAGCCAGTAAGGAACATCCCTCCATGGCCTCTGCATCAGCTCCTGCTTCCTGACCTGCTTGAGTTCCAGTCCTGACATGCTTTAGTGATTAACAGCAATGTGGAAAATGTAAGCTGAATAAACCCTTTCCTCCCCAACTGCTTCTTGGTCATGATGTTTTGTCCAGGAATAGAAATACCGACTAAGACACTGGCCAATATCTCTACATCCCCCACCCTACTAATTCTCCATATCTCATCCTCCTTTTGCTGTTTGGCTCTAAATGCTTAACTGTTTTAGATTCTTAAGTATAAATGAGGTCATAGGATACTCTGCACCTGGCTTATTTGGCCTAACATAATATCGTCCAGACTTTTCCATGTTCTCGAAAATGAAAGGCTAACTTTCTTTCTTTTAAGGCTATATAATACCTCCCCTTGTATACACAAAGCACAATTTTTGAGCCATCACCTGTCAATGGCTACTTGCATTGCTTCCAAAACCTATCTATCTAGTTTTACATCCAAAGGAAATTAAATTGGCATCTCATAAAGATTGCCACACTCCCAAGTTCATGACAGCAATATTCATACTGGCCAACACATGGTCACTAAACTTACAAGTATTCCTGAGTCAAGTTCTTTGCCGTTGGGTCATCCACCAGAAAAGCAACCTGCTAAGTGGCTAAAAGTACACTCTTCTAGGCTCTACTAACACCCGCTCAGCTATTCAACTCACTAGGGGAGCAAGGCCTGTACGATTCCTTGGATGATTCTGACACTAGTGATCTACAGACTAGGATTTGGAAACTTCTAAATCACCATACCTACCTTCGGGGGGGGGGGGGGGCGGGGCGGAGGATGGAGCAATGCTCCTCCCACTGTTCCCAACCTAGCCAGGGCAGGCAGTTTGTCTTAAGACAAGCAAGCACCTCTCATCTGTAATGTGTTAGCACTTCTTTACAGACCATTTCAGTGCAGGAAAAAAAAAAAAAAAAAAAAAAGAGGAAGTCACAGATACAAGATCATCTGTTTAAAAACCCAAACTGCAAGGGCAAGGGATGGACTGGTCTCCATTAAACTGATTTCTATCACAAAATTATCACCTGCATCAAAAGAAATATATCATTTAATATAAGGACACCCCAAGAAATAAATACATTTTAGAAAATGATTGCCATCTGTACGATCTTTAGAAGTACATAATAAAGACAATAAATCTGCTGCGAGAAAATATCATGCAAGCCAATCCTGCTCATTCATATCTGGCAGACTAGAAATTGGTCGTGATTTTAGCAGGCACTTATTTTGCTATGTCAAGAAAAGTCTTATTCTTTATCCAGCATACAAAGGACTGACAGAGACAGTTGAAGACTATAAGAATTACACAGTGTCCTAATCACTTTGGAGATAACCATTTCTGTCAAACTGCATGACACAATGCCAAATATTTTTACCCAGTCATTAAAACTGCCCCACAAATTTCCCATTGTAGACTTTGATATCTAACTCAAACGACCGTATAAATTTGGAGGCTGCAAAATCAATTTTCCATAAAATATAATTTGAGCTTCGCTAATCCAAACTGGCCTCTTTCCTAATTGGGTTGAATTCATGGGATTTTTACTGTCATTCTCTGCCAAATCAAATCAGGGAAACTTGGAACTTTTCTCTGTTCTGGATTATAGTATCACCTCTTCCTCCGGTCAGGAGCAACGATCAGAGGTTCCTAGCATGGTGAATATTTAATGGATGGCCACACTGTCCCTCGGCCCTGAGAAATAGAGACACAGATACAAACATACCTTTAGATCTATTTGTAACCTCACTTTCTGCCCTCCTGCTTGCTCGTGGCAAATACTGAATTTTCACAGTTCAAAGAGAAATATCAACTGAGTTGCTCAAGCCAAAGGTAAACAGAAAGGAAGGAGAAGAAAGGAATGAAGGAAAGGCTGTAGCAGCTTTGGGAGTTGTAGGCTTTCTGCCAAAAGATCCTCTCCTCCCCAAACATTACCAGTCCCAGAACCTTTAAATCAAGGTACAATGGGACAGTGGGACAACAAGGACTTCAGGAGAGAGGGGAAAGGGAGGAGAGAGAGAAGGAGGCAGGGAAAGAGGGAGGACAGACAGGCATAGAGTGAGAGGTGAGTGGGTAAGGACATGAATGAACAAGTGGACGAATGCTGCTTAGCTGACTGAGGAGCAGTAAGGAAACAGAACCTACACCCCAGAAGTAGCTGTTGTTTTTTAACAACTGTTATTGTTGTTAACTTTCTGTTTTCTTTTCTGGTTTTAATACTTTCACCATACTTTCATTATGATTTCGTTCTGGCATCAGTGGAGATGAAGCCGCCTGGTAAAGAGCTGATACCAACACCCAAGATGTATGGACACACACACATACATGCATGGTCACACACGCCCTCCTGTGTGCACATGCCCACAAGCACACATACACACACACACATATACATAAACACACACATACACATAAACGCACACATACATACACACATACATGCACGGTCACACATGCCCTGTGTGTACATGCGGACATGCACCCCCCACACACATAAACACACACACATACATGTAAACGAACACATACACACATACATGCAAAGTCGTACATGCCCTGTGTGCACATGCCCTGTGTGCACATGCGTCCATGCACCCACCCACACACATAAATGCACACACATACACACATCTATCTAGCCTCATCTAGGCTTGGTTTCATAGAGGACACTTCCAGCAGTGGATGCTTATGTCACCACTCGAAGACAAACATTCTTTCAAAAGATGCGAGACCAGGAATAGTTTCAGTGCCCATGAGAGTACGAGAATCTTTTTCCATCAGCCAGACACACCATGCCAAAGAATCTGACTGTACCGCCAGGAAAGGGGGAGGGGGTCCTTTCCTGTGGACTCTATCTCTTGGTCTCTAAGACACTGAGCATTGCTTTGTTCCTATCAGTGCTGACATCCCTGTCTTATAAAGAAGGGCTAGAGAGGACAGCACAAGGGGCAAATGTTTCTCTCTCTGTGTTCCCACTACTAGTGTTTGAGATAAACAATCCCACCGTGTAGAAACTTACTGGGCTCTGCTCTCTATTTCAGCATAACATAGAAAACACAGGGCATATTTAGATGGAGAACAGACTCCCTCTTGATTGGAGCCTGCTGTAAGCCACGAAGTACAACAGTGTCTCCTCCTCTTAAACAGGAACTATCAGCTGAGCAACTAGAAAGGCAACAACAGCCCTGGGAGGAAAAGAGCCTTGAAGAAGACATAAATCAAACTCAGAAAATGAACTTAAAATCCAAGAGTCTCCTTGCCCAAGCCCAGACTTCTCCATGTCACAGCCCCTAGTCACAGGAGCTATGCAGTGGTATCAGCTAGTCATGGCAACTGGGGCTGATGTGAGCAAACTGTCTTGGTGAGCATCTTCCTTTCCTCTAGCTACTAGAACCCTCTAAGAGAATCCTCTCTTACTCCAGTTCTCTGGGAGCATCCTTCCTCATTTCAGTTCCCCACAACTCGCATCAAAGAGAAACGTTAGCATGGCCATAGAGCACACACCAACTGCAAGTTCTGGCAAGGAACAGCTGGAGATGACAGAGGTGATCATGATAGACATGAACCCTTGTAAAGAAATTCAACTCCTGTGCCTCAAAGGGTCTGGACAGTAATTCTGGCCCCACACTAATACTCCAAGAATTTTTCCAAGAATTTTCTGTCATTTACTATATTTTATCCCCATGGATGCTTGGATTTCTACTATAACAGAAAATCTGGATTACATATTTTTAAATTTATTTTTATTATACATATAATTATTATATCATATATAATTATATATGATGTTATATCATATATAGTTATATATTATATCTAATTATATAATAGTGTTATATATTACATATCATGTAATATATTACTATATTACTACATATTATACATCTATAATACATGTACTATATATACATATACTAAATATGCATTATATATTAAATATATTATATATCATATAACATATATTACATACCCATATACATGATATNTAACATAATTTATATCATATGATATATAAAATATGATTATATAATTATTTTATATAATAGTGTTATATGATATATTGTATGACATATAAAATATGTTATATATTGTTATATATAGTACATATCATATAATATTTAAAATATTATATATTCTTGACTTTCTGAAATGCCCAAATTAAATATGAAAGCTTCCTAACAAGTAAAATCAGGTCTAACGTTCTCTTTTTGCACAGTGAACTTGATTCTATGGAATACAAATGGCAGCCCAGAGGTGGCTTAGTCACTAAAGCATTCACCTTGCATGATGGAGGGTAACTAAGGAACTGAGCATAGTCGAGGGTGTTTGTGATGCCAGCCCCATGGAGGCAGAGACAGATAGGTCCCCGGGGCTACTAGATAGCCAACTTAGCCTACTTGGTAGGTTGCTTGCTAGTTCTACCAAGAAGAAAAGAAAGAAGCAAGGAAGGAAGGGAGGGAGGGAGGGAGGGAGGGAGGGAGGGAGGGAGGGAGGAAGGAAGGAAGGAAGCAAAGAAGGAAGGAAGGAAGGAAGGAAGAGAAAGTACAGAAGTAAAAGAAGATAGCACCCAAGGGAGTCACATAAGGTTGACCTCTGGCCTCTACGCATGTGCACTTGAACATATATGCACTAAATAAATAAAATACAAGTGGAAAAATCAAAAGAGGAATGGATAATTGACGCTGAAATCACACTTGAGAGCCACAAGTCGAGTGATAAAACTGGAGATCAGACAGGTCAGATGTCTTGTTCAACACGGGAAAAAGCAAAAACCTGAATCTCCTGACACTAACTTCATCGTTTTGCTCTTCTTAAACTATACAGCTTCAAAATTCAAAATTAGTGAATAGGGAGGTATGTGTGCATGCATGCGTGTGGGTGCACGCGCTCTCGCTGAATCTGGATCTCAGTGATTAAGCTAGGTTGGTTGGCCAGCAAGCCCTGGATCCTCCTTTCTCCAGCACAGGGTTTACAGGCACATGCCACTGTACCCAGCCTTTTATATAGGTGCTGGGGATACAAACTTCATGCTTGTACAGTAAGCGCTTTACCAACTGAGCCATCTCCATAGCCATTGGCGGATTTCTACCATCCCAACTGTGTGTATCAAGATCTTGGGCTGTCTTCATCCATTCGATACTATGGATACAGCATCATGGACAGGAGCCAATAATTCCATGATCAATAAAGTAAATTTTACCTAATTTTTAGAAACTGAATGCACACCAGAGACTGAATTGGCTCCTTGGCCAGGCATTAAGTCTCCTAGGGTGTGTAGGGAGACCTTTAATGTAAGGGGACTAACCTGGGGTAGCAAGGACAGCAGTGAGTGTGATCTGTGAATCCCTGAAACCAAAAGCAAATTGAAATGTTCATGTGCTTCTTGTTTAAAGCAAACATCCTCCCTTTTCACCAGATTATTAAGTATTTTCCCTTAAAATACTAAGAATCAGCAAACTCATACAATTATTCTCTCAAAGATCTGATGTCTGGCCTCTCATAAGTTTCCATCACTTTCAGTCTACTAAAATTACTTTATGTGATTGAAATGAATTTAATAATATTTGGGAGGATTTTCTTTCCTTTTTCTTTTTCTTACCATAAGGATTCAGGCAAAGTGTGGAGGTGGCTCAGGCTGTCACCACTGACAGTCACTGACAGAATTCATTTTAAAAGTACATTCTTAATCATGAAACAGACCCTAAACTTGCCTTGCTTTAAAAGAGAAGCTGCCAAAATGAAACTTTCATGACTTCCTTCTCCACTTGAGATCTACTCTAGGAAATGGCGACTTTTAAAAAACTTTAAGGTCAGGCTGACTATATACAGAATGACATGCCCCTGAAATGCATAAACCATCAGCATTAGGCACTAAGATATAAGGGCCCTCTTTAGTGGAAAACTGGTTACTATACAGTTGAAATCTAACTACCCCTCATAAACATCTTCAATACATGTGAAATAGCAGGGTGGACAGCTTCTCTCACACTGAGGGTCATTTATGGAGCAGTCAAAGGCTGGTGGGGGAAAAGAGGTAGGAAGAGGGACAAGGCTTTATAAAACGAATAACTTTTTCTCATTCTCAATATTTCTTACATCCTTTTATAACAAATTGCTTGGCTCTTGAGAGCCGACTCATAAAAGGAGTGAAATATATTTTTCTATCCTCAGTCTGAACTTTTTTTTTAGTACATAAAGTTGTAATGACCCTTTCCAAACAATGAGCCAACGCTTCAAAAATTTCCATTGTTCCAAAGACACAAATTACCTTGGGCATCTATGTCCATCAACAGAATGAGGAAGGAAAACACATGAAAGTCATTTCAAAGACATCTCCTAGGAGTTATACTTGGAAGCTAGAGAAACCCAATAATCCCCCTACCTAGATAAATTGAGTTTTCCAAATGACTGGGGGGATCAACAGCGGAGCAGGGCCAAGCATTTGAATCTTATAAAGGAGGCTCTGTATTAGCCTCTGGGGAGCCAGTTCAACATGCAGCAACTTTATGGCTGGTCAACCTCTTGAAGCCACAGCCCCACCTTGGGTGGAAAGGAACCAAAACAAAACGCTATCTTCCAGCAATTTACACAGTGCAAATGGAATTCCTCCAAGCTCCAAAAATAGGTTTATTCAGTCCGTATGTGATCCCGCCCTTTCCCTTTAAACAAACGGGACAAGAAGTTGTTGCTTAGTCAGTCAAAATCAAAATCCCTCCCCCTTTAACCTCAAATCATCAATGACAGTAACCATGTGTCATTTGGGATGTTCAGAGAGTGTAGTTTCTCACTAATAAGAAGTCCGACCAGACGTATTTGTAAATACGTCTGGAGCCTGACAAGTGTTCCTCACCTCTTCTCCCATGATCTGATCTGGCCCTGAGTTCCCCAAACTGGGATTCAGAAAAGCTGTCGATAGCTCAGTTAAGTAATTGTCCATTTCAGAAGCTAGCACTCCGGAGGAGAAGAAAAGACACCCAAAAGCTTTCTGGTAGAGGAAAGAAAGTTTTGAAGGGAAGCAGGCTAGTAGCACTTGCCAAGTCAGAACTCATACTTGCAACATCCTCTAACATCCTCTAGTCTGGAAGACCGTGGGTCAAAGCCTGGCTTTGGCAACAGACCCTGTCCAAGTGACTTTTCCTGAGGCTCCTTTGTGCCGTGTGTAACCTGACAATGATAATTATGACACCTGGATCATAGCGCCGAGGTGAGGGGAAATGAGCAAAAGCATGGACAACACTAAGCAGAGCCCAGCCCCTTGTAACACTCCGTATCTGTCCTTTGGCTGAAGCTATGGCTCCATTTTATCTACCAAAATCAAGGAAAGAAAAGCAGGTTGTAATGTTTCTTTCCCTGTAATCCTATTGTCCTAGACAGAAATTCCCTCACGGTGCCTTTGTTTCCACCTACAAACAAAAAGCTCTTTCCCTTGGGGTAAGTATTAGAATAGCACAGGACATTCCTGAGATTGCCCTTATCCCATTACTTTCTTGAGAATTGGATTGTTCTGAACTCTGTCCTTCTCCCCTACCACCATCCTACCCGTGGCATCTTCCTTTGTGGTTCCCAAGGGGTCAAATTAACTTACAACAAAATCAGCTTCCCCTTTCCCTAGGACTTTAAGAAGAGGGTAAGGATTCCCAGGCCAGAGAAGCCCCTTTGAGGGGCTCCCAAGCTTCTCAAACTAACAGGCAAGAAAGAGCAGCCATTCATGGGACAAATAAGCGATTTGCATTTCCAAGGATGTGGGGAAACATATTAGTTATAATTAGCAAACACACAGAGTCCCCCTGACAGCTTCACTTTACAGACCCTTGAATGTTTGACAAGAAAAGGTCATGTTTTGTAAAATCCTCAAAAGGTCATTCAATAACAAATCACATGAATGAAATCGCAAGGGTTCCGGAGGTTAACAGAGACACCACAGGCAGTAAAGTGGGTTTTAAGGTAAACAAGGAAGAGTGGAAATGGCTGGGCCTCAGCCCTGGAAGGGGGAGCTGCTGCGAGCAAGTCTCTAATTTACCAAACACTGTAATTTCAAGGCATTTTCTTTGCACTTGGAGATTTAACACTGAATGCTGTTTCTGGAGTTCTGCACACTTGGGGGATTAGCAGATAACAGCCCAGCCATATTTCAACAGTTCTTCGAAAGGTCTGGGCTGACCTTCACCGGGTTGTTTGCTGTTGTTGTTTTGTTTTTAAATGTGTATTTTTTTATTTAATAAGCCATACGAGGGGATTCCAGTTAAAACACATAGGTGGCTGTATATGTGGCATATAGACACAAACCTATTCCAAGGGACACGCCCCACATTCCTGAAGCACTTCCAAGTGTGGAAACTGGAGACCTTCCAGCATTTTCCTCTGGCACTTTGACCTGCTCATGACCTCTTCCAACCCAGGTCTATTTTCTTCCTCCACAAAAGCCAGCAGCTCATCTCTCACAGTCAGGAGCCTCCAAGGCTTGTTTACACAGGGTAATTTAGCTACAGGATCAGCAGGGAAAGGAGAAGCGGGAGAATGCATCTGGCCTAAAGGTCAAAAGCTTAATTCAGGAGTACAGGGTGGACAGGTTTATGGGTGGGCTCTCTCCAGGATGGGACCAACTGGCTGATGGCATTCCAGAAAGTTCTGGCCAACACAGAGGATGTGGGGGCTCCCTTCAAATAGTTTCAGAGTTGGCACATGTCTCACATAGAGTGCTGAATGTTAAGATGAATAATGCAATGACAGAAGGTTCTAGAGCTTGAGGCAAAGCAGACCAAGAGCCCCAGCTCCAGATGACCTGAAAAGAACAGTAACCTGGGTGCCCATGGACAGGACGCCGCTCCCAAGGAAGGGGCATGATGAAATTGGCAATAGCAAACCTTATTGCCTCACTTGTTCTGAGACCTTAAGCTGGTCCACATGATAGCTCTGTGCCTCAGTCTCCCCAGCTATACAATGGACTCCTAATGGAGGAAACAAAGACTGGATGAGAAAGCCACATGTTCTCTACCCAGCACAGAATCCTAGTTCTGATCACCATGAACAATCACACCCTCCTCCAAACCCAGCCTTGTGGAGCTAAGGTCCCCTGCATTGCTCGGTGTGGTAGCTCTCTGTAGATATTTACATCTTAAAGTTAAATAAAATTTAGACCCCATACCCTCAGCCACAATATCTTGTGTCTCAAGCGCTCCATCCTGGGTCTGGTAACTCTCACACTGGGAAGTGTAGAAATCCACAACTCCCACCACTGCAGAATGTTCTAGTAACATTACCTCACAGGCTCCACCCTTCACCCTCTAACACCTCGGCTCCCCGTGAGCCATGCCCACCCTGAGTCTGCCCTTCACATATAGCCTGACAGATAGATGGTCCTAAAGCACGTCCCCTCACCTCTACAATTACCTGCAAGACCATCAAGCTCTACCAGGCTGGTGACCGTGTGACAAGAGTGACGGTCAGAACCAGGACACCTCACTTTGTCTTTCTTGCCAACTATTTTAGCTTATTTGCCACGGGTACAGGGTATAATTAATATCGCACGGGAGCCAGCATTGTCATTTTTCAAATCATTTCCCTGGAAATGTTCTACACCTCTTAATGGCCCTGCTAATGCTGTAGCTGTCATGTTTTGGACAGCTGCACTTTTACAAGACAAACTCTATAGCGCCAGGAGACTCTGCAGACTTTTTAGCTCAGAGGCTCAGAGGCCATGCACGCCAGCCGGTAATGGCTAGATGGGAATCTTTGATTAATTTTTTTTTTTTTTTTTTTTTTTTTTGGGGTTTTTCGAGACAGGGTTTCTCTGTTTAGCCCTGGCTGTCCTGGAACTCACTTGCCTCTCTTCTCCTCTCTGCACCCCCATGCCCACAGCCCCTCTTCTGGACCACCTGATAACAAAGGTAAGAGGAAGACAGGCCCAGATCACTGTGA
>NC_034597.1:13764822-13769018 GCF_900095145.1 Mus pahari | reverse complement strand
CAGAGGCCATGCACGCCAGCCGGTAATGGCTAGATGGGAATCTTTTTTTTTTTTTTTTTTTTTTTTTTTTTTTTTTTTACTCCTTGGTGCAGAGTGTTTCTCAAATGTCACCTTTTGAGGCTTCTCTCTAGTCACCTCTCTTCTCCTCTCTGCACCCCCATGCCCACAGCCCCTCTTCTGGACCACCTGATAACAAAGGTAAGAGGAAGACAGGCCCAGATCACTGTGACTGATTAAAGTCAGGACACTGTCCAGAGGTGAACACATCTGGACAAAAGCCAGACCCCTTTGCTAAATGCCACACACTAAGAAAGTTGAGTCCTTCATGCCTATGATTTTATCTTTCAGAAATATTTTTCCCCTTTCTGACAATTTCTTAACGAAAGTTTTTGAATTTCTCCGTATACTGGGTAAATTTAAGAATGGCAGGAGGAGGAGGAGGAGGGAGGGAGTTATACTAGAAACCTCACAGGGACTGGGCACTAGACAGAAAAGCCATACCAATAATTAACAGACCCCAAAGATGACGATGCTTTTAGACAAAGGGGAGAAAAGCCCCCACTGGATTGTTTTAAGCAGCAACGGAGCATTTTGCTGATGCTTTTTGCAAGTTAATTTTATTTTTCTGAGCTGAGGACATAGCTATTAGTACAGGCAGGCCTGGTCTCACAAAAGCCCTGGGTGAAACCCACTGTGCTTCATAAACTGGGTACAATGTGGCACAATTATTACCCCAAAACTCAGGAAGTAGAGGCAAAGTGGATGAAGGTTAGCCTCAGGCATCAGGTGAGCTCAAAGCCAGTCTGAGCGCTAAAAGCGTCTCAGAGATAACATTTTTACTGTTCCTTTCATAATCCATGTAAGTTCAGTATCATGGCTAGTGCTACACAGAAGACAGACTGCGTCATCTGAAGCCTCACCTGGAAACCCTGTCTCCTGCAGGGGCCTTCGGTCTTAAAAGCATGCTAAAGCTGCAATAGGGACACAGCTCCTTTCTGAAGGCTAAACAGCGGTGTCAACCCTGTGCCTTTAATACTGCGTTTATTAGTGCTCCACAGCCCGGGGAGAGACCAGCACAACTCCCTCTCACGCTGTGTCTGCAAAATGCTCCAGAAGTCGGACTCATCAGCGAAGCAGCGGGTCCCTTGGTTGAAACCAGCCAGGCCAGAAAAGTGACATGAACAGGATGCTGCTAAACATGCACGAGTGGAAAATGCACACTGTATTCTCTTCTGCATGATTGGCTGCCATTTAAAAGACAATAAACAGCAACTCGAGATTGCTAACAACGTGTCATTTAAGGTTTGCTGTGCCTCAACATCAACAAAAATCAATGTGGGCTCTACGGGGGCAGCAAGCCCGAGAACTGAGCTCCGTTTCAGGTCTGTTTGAACTCATTTCCTTTCTCCATGGTTGCCCCCTTGTACTCCCCCTCAGGCGCCCCCTCGCAGCAGGCTGACAGCTTGACACATTGACAGCTCGCACTGAATGACAACTGATTTGTACAAATTTCAAGCCTTATAAATCTACCTGTCACAACAACAACATAAAAGCGCCCAGGCCCAGCAGGTAATTCAGGAAAAGCTTCCCTAGACGGCACTTTCTGAAAAGCAATGGCGTGCCTCCTGCCAAAAATTCCAACTATCATCCTTGTATAACTTTGAATAAAAATTCAGGGCCCATTTTCTTGCCAACAGGCTACCAATCGTCTTATTTAAAGATTAAAAAGAGTGAACAGGAGAGAGAGGGGGAGGGAAAAAAACAGGCACACAATTTCATTTTCTACTGATATGAAAGTCATGCCACCTGCTAGGCCAGGATTACCACACCGTTTTTCTCTCTGGTACACAGAAGGAGTAAATGACAGAGGCTTTTTACGGTATTTAAACAATATCCCAGATTGCAGGACTGTGTATCACAGTACCCGCCTGGCTCACCTGGGGCCAGGTCTCCTACCAGGGTGAGGTGTGCTCACCAGTGGGAGACCAGGGTTCAGGGTCCTAGCCACTGGCCATTGTTTCAACTGCCCCAAGATATCTCCCAAACAAAGACCTTCAGATGTTTACAGCCCCACATTGACTTTTATCCCAACTGTATGAAGGTAAACTTTCACCAAATGCCCCTTCTATTCAAATCAGCAGCTACATCACAGTGCTACATCACAGCATCCTTAAGATGAAGGATCAGCTGCAGGGGACAGGGGACTTGAGTTCAGGTTTTATAACCAGGTGGAACACTACAGATAAAACAACCATTGCAAAATACAGTACAGGGATTCAAAGATGGGAGTGATGTGAAATCCTGGAAGGCCTGGGGAGACAGCTCCACTTCTGAAAGTACTCAGCACACAAGCAAGGGGACCCAATTTTGTATTCTCAGAACCCAAGTAAATTCCCCAAGGTCATGGTGACCCACCTGTAATCCCAACCTCAGAAGGCAGAGTTGGGAGAGAGCTAAAGTAAATGAATCAGTGAGTTCTGGGTTTGATTGAGCAACCTTGCCTCAAAGAATAAGCTAGAAGGGCAATTGAAAATTCCTCAGGCCCCGATGTGTACATATATATGCAAGCACATGTAAATCTGTACACATTCAGGCATATGCACCACACACATACATATGGAAGAGTAAAAACAGGAAAGAGCAGTTTACAGAAGAAGAGGAAGAAGAAGAGGAGGAAGAGGAAGAAGTTGTCATTGTTTCTTTACCTCTACAGATGAAAACCTTCTAGAATTTTCACTTACTATAAAAAAAACTGTATATGAAGAGTGGGTAACACCAATTTTCACACATGCATTTGCTCCTATAAACTCTCCACATAAATTTGTAAATGGACATAGAGACTTGTTTGCCTTTACACATCAGGTGTAAGCATGTGCTAACTGGGGACTGCTAAAGGCAGAGGACAGAAGGCCAAAGATGAACACAAAGTGAACAAGTCTACAACCTGCAAATCTCAGAAGCAAAAACAGTGAAGCAGCGTCACCTCCTCTCCTGCCTCTCCTGAGCAGAGATAACAGCCATAACAGCCATGAAATAGCCCGATTCCAAAATCCTGGCTCTTCTACCTAGGAGTCATATCACTCGGGACAAGCGGCAAAGCCCTTCAGTTTCATCATCCATAGTCAGGGCTTACTCACGTCTACCACAGAGTAGGAGAGCTAAACACCTCTGTAAAGACTAGTACACAACAAACAGTGTCTGGCCTTCAGTTCACTCATACAATAGATTTGCACACAGAGGGACAAACACACTGTGGTGGTTTAAATGAAAATGGCCCCCATCGGTTCATAGGGAGTGACACCATTAGGAGTGGCATTATTGGAGAAAGTATGTCACTTTGGGGTGTCAATTGCTCAAGTCAGGCTCAGTGTCACTCTTTCCTCCTATCACCTGCAAATCTAGATATAGAACTCTCAGCTCCCAGCACCATGTCTGCCTGCATGCCACCAGAGTCCCACCATGATGATAATTGACTAACCTTCTGAAACTGTAAGCCAGCCCCCAACTAAATGTCTTTCTTTAAAAGAGTGACTGTGGTCGTGGTGTCTCTTCCAGCAACAGAAACACTAAGATACACAAGAATGCATAGAAATAAACATTGAACAAATTAAGCACTAGAAGGAGAAACACATAACCATATCTTTTCAGAACCCTTGGTGTTCATCACAGATTGGCTCCAGGACTTGCTCCAAGACACGGGTATTCACAGATACTCAAGTCCCTTTTATAAAACAGTGCCAAACTGGCACGTGACCTCAGCTTATCCTTTACCAAATCTGAGATCTTAAACATAAAACCAGAGACAGTGAAATTTATAGAGGAGAAAGTAGAGAAAAGTCTCGAAGATATGGGCACAGGGGAAAAATTCCTAAACAGAACAGCAATGGCTTNTGCTGTAAGATCAAGAACTGACAAATGGGACCTCATAAAATTGCAAAGCTTCTGTAAGGCAAAATATATTGTCAATAAGACAAAAAGGGATTTTTTTGCCAATCCTAAATCTGATAGGGGACTAATATCCAATATATACAAAGAGCTCAAGAAGCTAGACTCCAGAAATTCAAATAACCCCATTTTAAAAATGGGGTACAGAGCTAAAAAAAGAATTCTCAACTGAGGAATACTGAATGGCTGAGAAGCACCTGAAAAAAAATGTTCAACATCCTTAATCATCAGGGAAATGCAAATCAAAACAA
>NC_034597.1:13736805-13764042 GCF_900095145.1 Mus pahari | reverse complement strand
GGTCTTGCAAACTTTATATGCCCCAGTACAGGGGAATGCCAGGGCCAAGAAGTGGGAGTGGGTGGGTAAGGGAGCAGGGTGGGGGGAGGGTATAGGGAACTTTTGGGATAGCATTTGAAATGTAAATGAAGAAAACATCTAATAAAATAAAACAAAATAAAACCAATACAAGGAATGCTACACAAATATCTTTGTAGCTATTGCTAAGGGAATCATGACAAGGAAAGAGTTTGTTTATATTTAGTACATCTGCAGTTTTCTCTACATTATTTTCAATCCCTAGTTGATTGGGCAATGTATGTGGAGCATGGGGATACCGCAGCTGACTGTAATTATTTTTCTTTCATAGAGTACAAGCCTCAAATATAGAAAAAGGTCGGGGGAGGGGGATCAGAGGGGTTCAATCTCTCAAATTGGCATGACCTATTTGGTTAAAATATGCAGATTAGATATCTTTGTGGATGGATTCAATTTCTTCCCCTACCTAATTTTTCAAGAAAATTTCTTTACTCTTCAATTTGCTTCTTCATTAGTACATAATGAATGAAACCTATTATGTACCAGAAAATAGGTATTCATTTGAAAACACATAATTTGTATTATCTAAACACCATTTACCAGAAGCACTATGAATGTATGGATGATGAAGGAAGAAAAAGTAATTCATATACAAAATATACACACTAATGTGAGAATGTACAGGCCATAGATAAAGAAATAATACTCTGGTCCAAACACAGCTAATACAACATTATCATATAATGAGTAATTTAAGATCCGGAAAAATGATGCCACGGTTGCTATAAAGGCCATTGTCAGCATCAACTGAACTTTGAAATGTAACTGTGATTTTAATTATCCAAATGATATGAGCTAAGATCCACCTTGTAATATCCTTGTTATTAACCTTCTCAAATTGGTTAATAACAAGAATGACATCAGCCAACCAAACTTCAGTAACCAAGGAAAGCACAAGCCCCTGGTCTTCCCTTTTGTAATTATTTGTCTAAGACCAGCTGTTTTGACTATGGGCCGTGAGTAAGTAAGGGGGGGAGGTTTAAAACTTCACAGGTGTTTCAAACTTTCTAAGGATTTGTATTTTATATGGAGAAGCTAAAATTAAACAAGTTTTTCACATAACAAAAATAATTGGTTTTGCATAAACAGAAACACATGTGTGGTCAATCTTTAGACAATGAGATGGAAGAAAAACTAGCAATAGCTTACAAAGTTGATGTAAATAATATTTACCTGAAGTAAACCAAGCTTCCCCGTCAGTTTTGATCAATTCAAGATGAGCAGGAAAAGTGGGGCATAGAGAGCCAAAACCAAGATGCTCAGCTACGTGTCATGTTTGACCCAACATCCACTCCTCCGCTCCTTCCCACCAAATTAGATTGTTCCTAAGTTAACCTTTCTCTGTTCCACAGCATGCAGCTGGCCTAAAAAAAAAGATGAATAATATTTTTGCTAACTAATGTCAATCCATCACTAAGACTCAACAAACGCCTTCTCGTCTACACTCAGCTCCCCCAGCTACGACCACTTAAAGAAAAGAATCATTCATTGGAGAACTGAGGGCCCCACAAAAGCATTATCAAGTTCAGCACAGCTTAGTAATGGACTCACATCCACCAAGTTTGCTCTGAAAAGAAACTCAGGAAGCTTTTATCTATAAAATACATAATCTGGATGTTTTTCATCTATATTTCTGTGTGTGGTCACTACGTGTTTCCCAAGAAGAAAGAGTAGAGCTCACTCACTCATGTATTGGTCCTGTCTTACCAAGGCTTGTTTCAATATCTCAATTAAAACTGAGTATGAAACCTCTAAATGCTGTCTGCCTCAGACCAAAAGTAGCATTGCCTTGTATCTTAGGATAAAGCCACAAATACCATCACCGAGAAAATAGCTAAACTTCCAGAATTCCTATGCTTCCCCTACACTCTAGAGTGGGCCCTCTAGTCCTTCAACAGGTGTGCCCAGGCCAAGAGGAGACATCTCTGGTCCTCCTACCAACGCAACAGGAAGAGTGGCTGGTCTTCCACTGCCAATGAAACTTAGCCTCCATTTCCTAGGACTACAGAAACTATCTTGTCCAGTCTCCTCCATTGAACAATTTGTCTGAAGACACTTTCCAACCATCTCAGATCACACCAGAAAAACACACCATGAGTTACCAGGTAAGCCCAAGATTCAACCCATGACCTCCTCAGCAGCATCTACAAGACAAGCCATGCATCCAAAGCCATCAGCCACTTAATCCAGAGCCAGAGTCCCAGGATAAAGGTCACTGACAGATAACCCAGGGGCGGTTTGTGTGACATTCAGAGAGAGCAAGACAAGAGAGCAGGCTGAGCACGCAGCCTCTAGCTTGAACTTCCGTGGACTCAGTAAATTTTTACCTCTTAGGACAGGCCATGTTATTTGTAACTGTCAGAGGGAAGAAAATCTGTAATTGTTAAGGGGGGGGGTGAGTCCTGTGCAAATTCTTTCCTGTGCAAAGTGAACAGTCAATCACTTTTATAAGGATACCAACAACTGAAACTATCCATTCGTATACTTTCCTTTAGTCAACAATATTACCTTTAGTAATCTGGGGAATGTGCATCCATAAATTACAGCAAGTGTTATTGCATTGCTGAATAAACAGCAGCATTTCCATCAGCAGCAGCAGTGGCAGCCCCACAAAGGTATAACAAACAGACTCAATCATTTTCTTGTCAAGCTCTGCAATGACTGCAGAGTTTACTGCTGGAGATAATGCTGCTTTCCTCAGCATTGTGTGCCAAACTGCAAACTGCTTATTAAAACAAAACCTCTTTTCCAGAGCAGCGTGAGTCGGATAATCACTTACTGCACTCAAGAAAGGGGGAAAGAAAAAAAAAAAAAAAAAAAACAGGTCTGGTGCCCAGAGGAGGTTAACAATCAGGCATATGTGTTAACATTTGGTTAGTAGAGACTAGTTAGGAAATAAATTAGCCAACGTTGGGGGGCGGGGAGAGGGAAGGGGTTGACTTATTGCTGTCTCTACCCCCAGGTCAGAGGGTGGAGGCGGGGAGACAACTGTTTTCCTGATGACATCATCCAGCTGGTTTACAATGTGCTCCACAGAACCCACTTGGCATGCTTGATAGGAGCTTTGGCATGGCTGGTTCCGGGTGGGGTGAGGGGGGTGGTGGAAAGATGACGGAAAGGAAATCAGAAATGAAGTGCAGCTTGCCCAGTATCTCTGTGAAGAAATTTTTGGAAGAAAGCAGATTCCAGGGCTAGGAGAGGAGAATAAAGGAAAGGGCCAGGTGGGAAGCGAGTCAACTTTAAGAACCAGGCATTTGTGACTAAACTATTTCTGAAGACAGCACCTATTATTACTCTCAAAGAAATCGCTTGACATAACTAAGCCAGCAATAACACTGAAAAACCATCCTCAATTGTCGTCGCTTAAAGTAGATTGACAGCCATTTTACTGAGCCTCCGGAGCCAGGTAGGCCGAGATGGAGCCTGGGAGGCCTGCCCTGTCAGGAGCCGCGCTGCGAGAGGAAACCATTATTCTGACTATTGAGCAGCTGCTCCAATACTTTTTTCATGCTTTTCCTCCCCATTTGTATACCCATTACAGGTGAATTAATATCAAAGGAGGCAGATCCTCTCGGCTCGGCCCCCACCTCCGCTGTCTCGGTGCCCTGATAGCCTCGTGGTCCCCAGTGGCGGCTGTGGAAGAGGAAAGCCTATACTTTGGACGCTCCTCTCTGAACAGGAAATGAGACGCTGAAGACTTTATTATAACTTTGAACAACATCTGAGCTTTGACGCCTATCAGCGCTCTAAGGTGAGCCTAAGGAGATAACAAAGGCACACAAACCGACGAGAGCGGCAACTCCAATAACTGTCACTCAACTTTGCAGCCACCCAGTACCCTGCCAGGCCTGTTTCTCCATCGCAGGGTCACCCTTCAGAACAAAGGTTCTTCCAGCTCTGCCCACTGCTCTGTGCTACCTTGGAGCCTCTGCCTGGAGCATGTTGGTTTTGTTTTGTTTTCTTCTCCCTTTTCTTGGCTTGTTATTTACATTCATGGCTTCCTCTGAGAAAAGACTCTCTCACATGCCATCTCAACTCGCTCAGATAATCACCTCACCTGACACTCTATCATTTAGGAATTCCCTGCTATGCTTATTAGCTGTCTCCCATACCGGAGGGGAAGCCTGCTTACTCAGAGTGGTGTCTCCAGCAGCCACTTAAAAATGATTCCACAGCTCCAGACAAAATATCATTGTGAACATAAATTGAGACCTCTGTCAGACCCAACAGCGGTTTTAAGTGCAAATGAAGAGTCTCAATGAGACGGGTTGTGGGGAATCTCAAAAGACGGGGATGACTTTCAACTAACATCTCCAAGTACTTACAGAAGTTGTTGGTTGTAAGTGACATGAGACATGGGCGTTTTGGTTCTATTTGTTTAAAGTACAAAGATGAAGAGACTTGCCCGTGACATAAACAAAAGAACCTCTGTGGAAGAGTAGAAACTCTGGACTTTGGACACGCCCTCTGACAGACAGAAACGGGGACACATTGGTCACTGTAGGGAAGCAAGGGTCCACACTGAATTTTCTATACTACTTTTTAAATTGTATTTTTACTCGATGGAGGGGGTAGGGTTTGTGCATATGCCATGTAAATGTCCTCTGGAGCCAGAAGAGGGTGTCAGGTTGCCTGGAGCTACAGGTACAGGAAGTTATGAGCTGCCTGGCATGATGTATAAATGGAATTTAGGTCCCCTATGAGAGCAAGTGTTCTTAACCACTGAGCCATCTCACCAGCTGCTGATTTTTTTTTTTAAAGACAGAGACCCAGTGGAAAAATGGGCAAAGGGGACAACCATGCAATTCATGAGAAATGAAGCACAAGTGCCTGCTAAATCCATAATAGCATGCTTAGCCTCATTTATAATAAGAGATATGCAAATAAAAACACCAAGAAACCCCTTTTTAACCTACCATACTGGCAAAAATCCCAAAGTTTAATAACACACTCTGTTAGTGAGGCTGTGTGAACACAGGCATGTCCCTAACATTGCTGGTGAGAGTATAAATTAGTTCGGCTCCTGAGGAGTACAATTTGGTAATGTCTATCAAAATTACAAATGCATAGACCCTTTGATCCCATAACTCTACTTCTGGGGATTTATGGGCTCTACAGACATACTTGCAAATACCCGAAGATGACAGTTTAAGATCATTTGTTGCAGCTCTGTCATAACAAAAGGAAGAAAAAGACATACCGTGGCCATTGATGGGAACTAAATAAACAAATAATGATTCATCCGTACAATGGAACCCTGTGCCTATAAAAAATTAATGAGAAAGCACTCTTTGTACTAAAGGAAAGGGTAAAAAAACAACAGCAACATAGTATGAAAAGGTATTATCTTTCACACAAACAGAAACTGGAATACAGATGCCTGTTAAATATATAATCAGATGTTATTATATGTATAATTTTATACATACAATGATATACCATTTTGCTTCAACATATTATACATAGTTTAATTATATATTTATATATAATACACTCAATCTGCTTAATGCATTTTAAAATGCTCAATTTATGTAGCTTTACTATAATTTTTAATTATACACTCAACTTTGTTTACACATACAGTATTTCAAGAAACTGAAAAACCTGAACAAGAAACCAGTAATAGTTACCTTTGGGGTTGCTATGGAAACTCAAGAAGGCAAGAAAGAGAATGAAAGAGGAACTTTTCATAATCTTTCTTCTTTTCCCCTGGTATTTTGATTCTTTGCAACAAAGGCCTTGCTAGGTACCCAGGTTGGCCTAGAACTCACTATGTAGGCAGGCTGACTTCCACTCGGGGCCCTTCTAACTCGGCCCTCCATGCTCTCCCACATGTGGCTCTTAATTTTCAAATCATATGGGGATATCACTTACTTAAAACTGGAAAGTGATTTTTAAAAAAATAATAAACCTCTATCCATAGAGTGTTAGAATATTTTCAAAGTCAAAGAAAATACAGTTGGATAGGATCCATGGATCTTGGAGACAGAAAGTTCTTAGTGAGTTGAGCCCCAGATGGGCCAGACAGGACCACTGCAGGGTGGGACCTCAAACTGGCCTCAATGCATCCAACAAAGGGCCAAAGCCCCCAGGGCATGTTTTTTTTTCCTTCTTTGGCAGGTTGCTGGTTGCTCGACCTGGATGGCCTGGCAGTGTACTACCCAGATCCTATACGCTTCTCCAGCTGCCTTTCTACCCTCAGTCAGCTCACCTTATTGTCCCAGCCCCAGCCAATAGCTCCCTTTTCACACCCCAGCTAGCCCACAGCTCACTCTTTCAATCTACCTCCCCTTGGAGCACGCTGTGCTCACAGCAGGTGGCCAGCAGTGCTAGCTTGAGGTTATCAGTAAAAAAGAAGAGATCAAAGGAAAACAGTGTGTATTTGCACTAAGTACTGGCAGGCAGGGACCCATTACCATTCTCCCTAGCTAGTATCCATGTGTGTGAAAAGATGCTGGAGAGACAAGATTTTAGAGGTTATACCAGAAACAGGCTTTGCACATTGCTCCATCAAAGGTCACTGGCTCTGCCTACTGCCCAGATAAAAATATAGGACCAATACACTGAAAGTCATTGGTCACACCTTCAACTATGGCTTTTGGACACAGTGTAAATGGACACTTGGGAGAAGCATAGCTCTCCAAGTGGCCAGCAACCTCTCTTGTGAGAGTAAAGTTAGGTTGCTCTCTAGCCTGAAAAATATGTTTGGGTCCCAGTTTAGTCGTTTAAGTTACTAATCCTAGATTCCTCCATGATTCAAGCTATTGAAAGACTGAACCAATTAGTCACCAAATGCTTTAGCTATGGCAAGCCTCACCAAAGCACAGAGGACACAGCACACATTACAGGCCCTAAAGAAATGCTATTTAAGCAATTCATTTTATAGTGCGTGTGTGTGTGTGTGTGTGTGTTTCTTATTTTCAAGAATATATGTAGAAGGTTTAATGAAGTGTTGCTAAACACATACATTTAAAAGACTTCAATTAAAAGATAATGCACTTCTTATTATATTGTCTTAAGAGACCTCTAAGATGTTCAGTGGGTTCCCTCAAATAGACAAAAAGGCATATGTTGCATATGAAAGCACAGTATCCTTTGCAAACCACTATTCAAGCTTACATGAATATAAATTCCCATTTAGCCTATATGCATCCCAGCTCAGGTTCTACACAAATGATTGAAAGGTTATTGTAGGTTTTTAAAATGTATTCTATCATCTCACACCATGTATAAAAATCAAGAATGAGACTGTAGGATTCCTTGGAAAAAAACAGGGTTAGAGAATCTTACTGAACCAATAACTAAATAGCTCTATAGCAAGTCGCAAAACTTCAGCACAGCAAAGAAAACAGTGAAAAAGTAGACCATAGGATGAGAGAGAGAATTACTTGTAAAACTTGTATAATCTGATAAAAAGGTTAATCTCCAATATATATGTAAGGAACTCCTATAATTCAATAGCTTTAAATTTTAAAAATAATGCCTTAATATTCCAGATATAAAATGTGCCAGGGACATCAAATTTTTAACCAAAAAAAAAAAAAAATCACAAAAATGATTAATAGCATTGGCTAGTTTTATGTCAACTTGAGTTATCTGAAAGGAGGGAGCCTCAATTGAGAGAATGCCTCCAAAAGAGATCAAGCTACAGGGCAATTTCTTAATTATTGATTGATTGGGGAGGGCACACCCATGGTGGGTAGTACTTCCCCTGGGATAGTAGTCTGAATTCTATAAGAAAGCAGGCTGAAAAAACCAGGCTGAGCAAGCCAGTAGGCAGCACCCCTCCATGGTGTCTGCATCAGCTCCTGCACCGGGTTCCTGCCCTGTTTGAGTTTCTGTCCTGACTTCCTTCAATGATGACCAGCGATATGGAAGTGTAAGCCAGATTAATGCCTTCCTCCCTAACTTGACTATGGTTTCCCCACAGCAATAGTGACCTTAAGGAGGACACCAATGAAAACAGGTGTTTGATGTCACTAATCATCAAGGAAAAGCAAATCAGAACTTCTATTACCTCACTTATGTTTGGGATGGCTATTTTTACCAATGTAAATACAACAAGTGTTGGTGAGAATGTAGGGAGACTGTAACTCTGGCACACTCATACTACGCATATCATTACTGTGCAGTTATATAAGAAACAGAGTGGGGATTCCTGAATAAAATAAAGTAAAGTAAAATAAAATAAAATAAAAACACATGATCCACCTAATCAGTTTCGGGGTCTTCATTCAAAATAAGTGAAATCTGCATTCTGAAGTAATGTTAGGCCTCTCTGGCCACTGTATTCACAGCAGTTAAGAGGTGGGAACCACTTAAGTGTCTATCAACAGATGAATGGATCAGTGAGTTGTGATGCACATACATGCTGTGAAAACCAGTCTGATTCCATTTATGTGAGGCATCTACATCACCAAGTTGCTAGAATCGAAGAGTAAATGAGTAGCTGCTAAGAGCCAGGAGAGGGGAGAGATGGGTAGCTTCTAATCAGTGGACTTGACGTTCCTGATCAACAAAATGAACAATTTCTTAATATCTGCTGTGCAGTAATATACCTAAAGTTATACACCTAAAAGAAAGTTATATACCTAATAGAGCGTATTATACACCTGAGAGAGGGGGGGATGGGAGGAAGAGAGAGAGAGAGAGAGAGAGAGAGAGAGAGACTGGAGTCTGGAGAGATGACTCAGCAGTTAAAAGACCTTGCTACACAACTGCCTCTGTCTACTTTCAGGGAATCCAATTCTATCATCTGGCCTCCAAGAGCACCAGGAATACATATGGCTGTACATACATCCAGGCAAACATTCATGCAAAATAAAAAGAAATAAATCCTTTGTATGTCAAATTATATTCAAAGTAAGCATGATTTAGATCGTGTTAAAAAATTTTTTTTACAATACTAGAGAAAATTTTAGAAATAAATAAATATTGGAACCAAAGTGGAAATAACCAAAATAACCACCGCCGGTCAACTTCCTTCTTACTCAAAGCTTCTTGTATCAGTGGAATCACAAATGCCAATGATAATTTACAAACTATAGACAAACCTATGTAATGGTGAGTGGATGAAGTGACTGTATTTTCAATAACTATATTTGGTATCACTTCTCCAAAGTTTGAAACGAGGTACAGTCAACATCCACCTTTAGAGATTGAGACAGTAGTTAGCTACCCTGCGCACTAACCAAGACACCTAGGAGAAGCATAGGAGGAGACCTGGGGTTCAGGGTGCCAATAATATTTCATACCCTGATTCCACACGGGCTATGTAGGTATCTTTATTTTGTAATAATGAATCAAGATGAAAACTTAGGATCATGCGTCTTTTCAAGCATATTAAATATCAGTAATAATGTCCATTTTAAACTCTTCATGGGGTGGGGAGAAGCTTACAATTAGTCTTCAGAGTATCGAGTACCTGAACTGCTGGCCCAAAGTTAGAGGGACCCTTAGTGTCTATCATTAGCTCGTGACATGTCCAAATGGATCTTGGGCTACTTGTTAATAATGGAATCAAACGGCACTAATCTCATTATCACCTGTCAGCAGGGACTGTCAGAATGCTGTTAAGCCATTAGTCACCTGCTACTGTGATCAGTCAGGGCCTTGCAAAGCACTGACTGCCCTCCCTCCCCCACCCCACCCCTAAAAAAGGAAGAAAAACAAAACACAAGCAGTTACCTCTTTTCCTGCCCAATCCTCACACCAAGTCTTTCACAGCCAAGACCACATGCTTCTACTTCAATAAATTGCCCCACCTCGGACCTCTCTGGCCTCAAACACCTCCCATTCTCTCAACGATCTATGCGTTTTTTTCACTCACCCACCCTTCCACACAAATATCCTTGGGAATGTCCATTACATTCTGGGTTCAATACAAAATTGAAGAATGGAGAAAACCCTTCCTGGAGGTGCTCATAATGTTGAAAGGGAAAGTGATGGTGGGGGAGGGAGAAGGGACTAGGATCACAGACATACCTGGGGAGTAACTATACTGTGGTGGTTTGAATAAGAATAGCTCCATAGAGCTGGGTGTGGTGGCGCACGCCTTTAATCCCAGCACTCGGGAGGCAGAGGCAGGCGGATTTCTGAGTTCCAGGTCAGCCTGGTCGACCAAGTAAGTTCCAGGGCAGCCAGGGCTATACAGAGAAACCCTGTCTCGAAAAACAAAACAAAACAAAACAAAACAACAACAAAAAAAGAATAGCTCCATGGGCTCACAGGGGGTGACACTAATTGAAAGGATTAGGAGGTGTGGCCTTGTTGAAGTAGACTTGGCCTTGGTGGAGGAAGTGTGTCACTGGGGGTGGTCTTTAGGGTTTCAAGGGCCAAGCAAGCCCAATGTCTCTCAGCTCCTGCTGTCTGCAGATCCCGATGTGAAACCCTCAACTACGTTTCTTCTCTAAGTGATGTTATGCTTCCCTCCATGATGATAATGGACTAAAACTCTGAAACTGTAAACAAGCCCTAAATAAATGCTTTCCTTTTATAAGAGTTGCCATAGTTATGGCGTCTCTTCCCAGCAATAGGATAGTGACTAAGACAAACACCATAGTTAAGGAGCAAGGGCACAGACGGTCATGATCTTATCTTTTTTTTTTCTGCCATTACTCTCTAATGAATCAACTTTCACACAGTTCCAGCAGCACAGAAGACTCTACTGATGCAAATACTTTTCCAACTCAACTTGGCTAACAAACTGCCTTCTCTTAAAAATGTAATAAACACAACTTCAAAGAAAAAAGAAAGGTTTCCAAGTACATTTTTAAAGAAGCTAAAATCAAAGCCTACCTCATAGGAAGAATCCATGTGAGCAATGGCTTGGTAGTTTAATCCCTCAGAGGGACATAGCATGTATCTCTTGGTCTTTCTAAGATAGAGGACAAGAATTATGACTGCTACATTAACCTGGCCATCTCAGGGTTCCCAGTGGGGGTTGGGGGAATGACAAAGAGTTATCTACCCAACTGGGAAAACAAGAAAGAAGCAAGCTGCCTCTGGAGGCTCTGGCTGAAGCAAGACTCAGAGCCTCCTTGAGTCATGGTATTTCAAATCCATGCTAAGAAATAGTATAAAAATGCTGTTTGACCGTTGACATCTTTTTTTTTTTTTTTTCAAAAATAACGATCTTTGTACAACCCAGTCCTCATGTGACAACTCTGGATTAATAGAAACTCATGGCTGAATAGTTAGTAGAGGAGCCAAATGTTCAAATTCAAAGCAATAAGCTCCTTTGAGTTTCTCAGAATCAAAATTGCAAGAAAGCAAGCTCTCAGTGAGGCAGATGGTGGGGAGGATATACTGCTTTTGTACTGGACAAAAGAGGAATTCAAGAGACTAGAAGATGTACATTATAACTCTAGAGAGCAAGAAAGAACCATCAGTAAATACAAAGCCCACTATGGCCCATCAATGAGGAAAAAGGAAGAAGTCATCAAAAGAAGCAGAGAGAGTTACAGAAGCACATGCTGAACCTAAAGGAAGCCCCAGTGTAGCTAACCTGAAAGCTTCAGTGGGTCCTAGTACTGGAAACTTTGTGTTTTGTGATGAAAAGGTTGGTACTAGACAGGAAAAACATCTTGAGAAGATCACATCTAGGCTTGCTACTTTGGGAAACATGGATCCCTACAAATGAGAAAAAGCAGAGGGAAGTGCAGAAGGGGAAGGAGAGAGAAAAGGAGAGGGAAAGAAGAGCTGGGTTTGGGGTGACTACTGGAGAGAACTAGAAAAACCTAAAGCAAAACCAGTGAACAAACAAAGAAAGAAGGGGTGGAGTGATAGAAAATAATAGATAAAAATCGAATGGATCAGTCATCCAATCATCAGAATCCAGTTTTCAGGTTGGATAGATGGCTTGTTAGGTAAAGTACTTGCTGTATAATCAAGTCCCCAAAACCTATATAAAAGCCTTGCATGACCATTCATGTCCAAAAGTCAAGGACTGGGTCAAGAGACAGAGCCAGACAGATCCCAGGGGTTCAACAACTGGCCAGTCTAGCTAAAGTGGCAATCTTAAGGATTACTGGGAGACCCTGTCTTGAAAAAAACAAGGTGAAAAACAATCCAACATTGTCTTCCAGCACAGTCTGCACACCTGTGGGCATGCATGCAGAGGCAAGTAATATAAAAAAACCCATATGTACACACAAAATTTATAGTTTCCTAGTAAGCAAATCCAGGAATACTAAAGTGGATAAACCTGCCCGATAGTAATCCAAAATAAAACCCATTTTAATCAATAATTTTAAACTAAATAAAGAAAAATAATGGAATTTAGAAAGACAACACAAGATGTAAGTAGGAAATAAAATCTCTCAATAAAGAGAGCTTTTTAATCTTGGAAATGAAGCACACTAACTTAAAAAACTCAGTCCTCACCAGAATACTAGAACAGAATAAAGACACCATTTCAAGTCCTGAAGATAAACTGATTAATGAGGACATCTACAGTATTAAAAGATAAAAATTATAAACTAAAATTATAAATCTTCTAGGACTGGGTTGAATGATCAAATCTAAGGCTTAGAGATGTAGTTTAGTGTCAGAATAATTGCTTAGTATGTTCAAGACCCGGGGTTTAATCTCTAGCACCTCAAGAAAATAAAAAACATTCTTTTAGTGTAGAAAGATGCTTAAATACAGACTAAGGGATAGGACACCAATTCTGTAAGATAATAGAAGAACTCACATAAAAAAAAAACTTGAGAAAGTTATGGATATCAAGCTATAGGAGGCATGTAGAATGTCAAACAGACATGATCAGAAAAGCAACTCCCCATTTCATACTATAATTAAAATACCAAGAGTACAGAGAAAAAAAAGAATATATTGAAAGCTCAAAGAAAAAGTTATCAAGAGATTGTTTATGAAGTCAATCCCATCAGAATAAGGGTAGATTTCTCTCAAGAAATCCACAATATGAGATGTTAAAGTATATATATATATATATATATATATATACTCCCAAAGAAGTAACTGCCAACCTAGGTTATGATACACATCAAAACTATCTTTCAGTGTCTAGGGAGAAATAGACAACTTCCAAGGTACACATAAACCAAAGCAATTCATAGCACTAAGTCAGCATGATAGAACAAACTTAAATGCATCCTGTATGCAGAAGAAAATAAGCACAACCATGATGTGAAAGAAACAATAAATCCCACTTTACAAGTTGGTAAGCAGGGATAGAGGTATAGCTCAGTTGATAGAGTATTTGTCTAGTATGCATGAAACCCTGTGTTTGATTCCCCACACCACATAAAACCATGTATGATTACCAATACCTATAATGGAGGTGCAGGCCTATTATTTAAGCCCTTGAATATTGGAGACATGAGGATCAAGAGTTCAAAACTAGCTTTGGTTATTTGAGTTCCTGTCTCAGTAAAAGAATAAAATAGTAGATGAATGATGGAAATTGAAAACAATTAGTAAATTAGCCAAATAAGAGGAGTTAGTACATGCCTAAATAAATAAATAAGTGGTTGTAGAACAAGTCCTAAAAAAGCACAAAAGTTGAGGCAAGTGATTAAATCATATCAGATGATAACAGATTAGTTTCAAGAGAAACTACAGAAGCTATATGCATATGTGAAAATTGAGAAATGCAATTATGAACCATCAATTTGCCAGTGAATAAAGCAGGGGAAAATCTTTAAATTTCTATCATCAAATGAACATGCAAATATAAAATATAAGAATCCATGAGATACAACAAAGGCAGTTACAAAAGAAAGTTTGCAATAAAGGAAAATTTTGCAACCATGGATGCCTACATCAAAATATCCAAGAAAGAAACTCTCCTCTGAGGAATAAGACCCACACTTGCATATGTCCTACTCGCTATAATCTACTTTTAGAAGCTCACACACATGCTTATTACATTTATCTTACTTTCATCTGAGCACCTCTTTCTTTTTAGCTCTTACACTTAAGCCTGAATTAAAATAACTGTATTAAACCTCAAGTCTGCTTTATGCTTCATCCATGTTCACAGGTGTGTCTTACAGGTGCAAAGAACCTCACTAAAATACTTGCAAACTGCAAACTAGGGAGGTGAGCATGTGCCACCCTTGCAGAGGACTTAAGTTCAGTTCCTAGCTCCAACAACAGGCAGCTCACAAACACCTGTAACTCCATCTCTAGGGGACCTGATGCTCCTTCTGGCCCTCTGTAGACACTACATTCACATGCAGAAAGCTTCATACATATACCCATATGCACACAATTAAAATTAAAACTGTTTTAAATACCTGAAAAGTGAATTCAACAATAAATTTAAAAGATTACACCCAAAGATGAAATTGATTTCATTTCAAGGATTCAATGATGCAAACTAATGCATGTAATATTGTATTTTAATAAAATATAGGATGAAAATCACATAACTGTCTTGATAGTATAGAAAAAAAAGTCATTGGACAAAATTAAGTTTCCATTCATAATAAAAGTCCTGAAGAAAGTAGGTCTACATGGATGACACCTGAACATCCTGAAGACTCTGACATACTCATACTCAGTGTCATAGCAAAAAGCCAAAACTCTTGTCTTCTAATCACGAATGAGATAAGGATGTCCACTGCCATCACTGTTATTCAGTATAGCTCTTGAACATTTAATTAAAGAAATAAGGCAAAGGAAAGAACTAAGCTATATAAAAGAAAGTAAAGAAGTCAAATTATATCTATCTGCCAATGTTATAAACCTATACTTAGATCCTAGAAACTTCATAAAAGACTTTTAAATGTAATAAACTCAACCAACCAGCAGGATGCAAAAATCAACTTTCAAATATCAGGTCTTCTTTAATGAATTCATTAAATCAGAAAATCAGAAAGCAATCCCATTCACAACAGAACAGAACAAAACAACACACACACACACACACACACACACACACAACCTAGGAATGAATGTATTTGAGCATTGATACTAAAGTTTCACTCGACCAGTGAAACTATAAAAAACTGAAGGTGGAGGAGAATGAAGAATCTAGAAAACAGAAATATCTTCAAAGTTCATGTTCAGAATTAATGTTATTAAAATTCCCAAATTACCCAAAGCAAACAATAAATTGAATGCAACACACATCAAAATCCCAAGGTCATTCTTTGAAGAAAAGCAATTCTAAAACTAATATGGAAATACAAAAGAACATGAATAGCCAAAAATAATGTTGAAATGGAAATAACAATGCTGTAAATATTGCAATACTCAAATTTCAAATTATACTACAGAGTCAAAGTTATTATATGAGTATAGTATTGGCAAAAAAAAAAAAACAAACAAACAACGACAACCAGACGTGTATACAAATGAAATATTCAGAGAACCCAAAAATAAACCCACATAACAACAGGTATCTGATTTTTGGCAAATGAATAAAACACAAACATTAGAGGCAAAGCAGCCATTTTAGTAAATTGCACATGTAGAACTGGATACGTGTATGTAGAAAACAGAAATTACATCCCTCCTTCTCTGCACCAAAATCAACTCACAATGGAGCAGAGACCTTAATATAAGTCCTGAAACTTTGAAACAACTAGAAGAAAAGAGGAGGGAGAAGTCCAAGATCCAGACAAATGAAAAGGAAGCATGTCTACAAAAATAATAAGAAGCACAAGCTTCAACATTTGATGGGCATGTTCAATAGAATATTAGATACAAGCAAAAGGGAGGGGGGAGGAGACTTATGCTACAACCTAATAAGAATTACAGAAAAAAATGAAGAAAAGGATATGAATGAGAAATAAAATAATTGAAGGTTTTCCAGAACTGGGGTGGGGACAGTAAATATATAAATTCTGAGATTGATGAACCCTAAAGACTTTAAATAAAACAAACACATACATTGACATAATGTGTTATAGTTTTAAAACTCTGTATCTTTTATTCCTCACAATTCTAGAGACTGAATCCCACATCTGCCGAAGATCACAGCACATTCAGTTAGTAGTGAGGCTCTCTTCCTGGGTAGCTGCCTTCTTGCCATGTCTTCATGTCTTTTTGCAACATGTTTTAGAGTGAGTGACAACTCTCTAATATTTCTATGTGGTGGTGATTTGAATATGCTTGACCCATGGGAAGTGACACTAGTAAGAGGTGAGGCCTTGTTGGAGGAAGTGTGTCACCATGAGGATGTGCTTTGAGGTCCTATTCTCAGGCTCCACCCAGTGCAGAAAAGACCCTCCTCCTGGCTGCCTGCAGAAGAGGATCTCCTCCTGCTTACCTTAGGATCAAGATGTAGAACTCTCGGGTGCTCCAGGACCATCTGCCTGCATGCTGCCATGCTTCCCATCATGATACTGAACTAAACCTCTGAAACTGTAAGCCAGTCCCAATTAAATGTTATCCTTTATAAGAGTTGCCTTGGTCAGGGTATCACTTCATAGTAATGAAAACCCTAAGACACACTTCTTATAAGGACACCAGTCTTGTTGACTTTAAGACCTGCCCCAAGAACAGCATTTAACCTCAATTACTTCCTAAAGCTCCTTCTTTTCAAAGGTCCTTTCTATAAATAGAGTCACAACTGAGTTAGAACTTCGACTTAGGAATATGGAGAGTGGAAGAGGACACAGTCCAGGCAAAACAAAATAATATTATCAAAGTACTCAGAGGGGAAATAAAACTATCAGGTACAATTCTGCACCCAGCTAAACTATCCTTATCCCTTATCCATAAATAAAAAGTTTAATACTTTAAGGTAAAATTAGAAAAATTCCTCCATGAGCTATTTCTCAAAGGCCTACAAAACTAACAATATCCTCAACAGAAATTGAATCTAGGCATAATGAATTGAAGAAACAATAAATCAACTCAATTGATAGGACAGTCAATCAATACCTATTGTGTCCTCTCTCCCATGCTAGAAACTGTTCAAATTTCTGGGGATGTAGGAATGAGTAAAACAAGACCCACAATTTGTTATATATAATCAGGTAAAAATTAAAGTGGAAACTGTGCCAAGTAGGGATAGAGGTCCTGTGTTGCATGCTATTAAATCAAAATAGGTAGTATTTAAAATAATAATAATAATAGTCACATTTTGAGAGTTTCACACTCACATCTGCAAATGACTAGCTATTTAAGCAATAATGATTATTTTGATCATATGGGTTAGGAGGTTTAGAAATCAGGACAGGAGAACCAGAGTCAAGTTTTCAGGATTTTACATTATCTCTGCAGGCTGCTCCTCTGCCACCCTCAGTGTGGTGGCCAACAGACAATCACAGAGGTAAGAATGTAGGCTGGAGTCCCCAAAACCTCTTGTAGACTCCCCAAAATCCAATAATAAAGAAAGACCCATCTCTCACATATACCTCTTCTTAAAAAGGAAGTTGTCTTGATTCCCTTCCTCAGGTTTTCCCTTGTGCTGAGTAGCCCAGGACCACAGCCCATGTCTAAGTTAATCACAGATGGGGGAATGGGACTTTAGTATCAGTCTTAGAGCGGTACAAGCAGAATCCCCACGGCTATGTGATGTGGAGAGAGAGGGAAGCACTAAGACAAAAACCACAGCTTTTCCACCCAGCAAGAAAAGACATGTGTGCTAGGGAGACCATGAGTAGAATTTTTCTCCACTTGTCATCTGCCTCAACACTTGCCATAGAGTGGTGAAGACATGACAACACACTCATCTCTGCACACAGTATGGCAGAGTGTAACACTGGGAAGATTTTGTTCGATGTAATGCTCTTCACAAGTTCAACCACTTCAGATAAATCCCATAGCATGTTAACTGATTGATATCTCTATTTCACTAATTCAATAACCAAGCAAGGTAGTAGCGTCCAAGTACTTCCAAAGTAATCCCTGAGAATGCCAAGTCTGAGCTTCCCGTGTAGTCTCTGTGTGTGTGTGTGTGTGTGTGTGTGTGTGTGTGTGTGTGTGTGAGTGAGTGTGTGTGTGTGTGTTATAGCCATTTCCAGATGAGCTGAAATATCAAAAACATATATTTTCATAACTAGCATTTGCAAATTATTTCAACATTACTGTATCACAGGGAGGTTAAGGATATGATTGGCTGAGGTAAATTAAATGCTTTCATTTCAACAATGAGAAATTGAAGTTATGATAAAGGCATGTTGGAACCAAAAGAGACTTCGTGGAGAGTAGTTAATATAACTCCCACATTTTGCAAATGAGACTTCATATAAGTCAGTGCCACTGGGTCTTTCAATGAGATAAGAGGAAGCTTATAAATGTGGCTGTTAACATATTGTCCTAGAAACAAGGGTACAAGGCCCCCATTCAGCAGTGTTCAGCCTGGGTGATGAGCCACAGACCCCAATTTTACATTCCTTTCAGGTGCTCTTGACCACTCTGTAGTTCATCTAGGTATCCTAGTATTAAAAGCTCCTATAATTGAATGTAGTTAGCATAGTTGCAATAAGACATTGTGTCTATAACTTACCATACCATTATTTAGATGTAGTGAACAAGGGTACGCATGTTTCTCTACTCCTTGATCTTCCTATCATTTCTTACCCAATCGATATAAATTTAAGAAATACTGAACTGGTGAGTTAGCTCAATCGGTTAAAGGGTTAGATACCACATCTCATGACCTGAGTTCAGTTCCTGAGACCTACAAGTTAGGAGAGAACCAACCCTTATAAGGTGTCCTATGACTTCCACATACATGCCATGACACACATACATGTACACAGTAAGCAAATAAATAAATAGACTGGTTAACTAATTTTTTTAAATTCTACTTTAATTTTTAAATGGGTATTTTAGAAGTAACTCAAGAAGGGCTAAGGATGTAGTTCAGTGGGTGGAACACTTGCCTACCGTGCATAAAGTTCCATTCTCCAACACACACACACACACACACACACACACACACACACACCACAAGACAGGAAAATGGAATTTCATAACATAGAGTGGAAAGGGATTACCTCTGTCTTCTCCCTTCTTCACTCCTATCACCTTAGGTCATATTGTATATGACCCAAAACTAAACAAGACCTTTCTGGTGGGATATCTGCTCAGTTTGAATTACCCATGAAGGCTCCCTCCACCAGCAGAAGGAACATCAGCTATATCTTTACTAAAAAAACATTACCATCAGCAAAAGAGATTCGCTCTCTAAAGACAAAAGCATGAGGCTTCTCACAGACTAGCTAACCAGTCTCATCTCAATGGCTTCTGATAATCCTTTCAAGTCGCCTTGGTCTCATTGGTGCTCATTGGTGCTAAGCCAGAGCCCTTTGGCTGGGCTAACACTGAAGACAGCACTGCGTCTCGTCGTCAAACACTCTACTAACTTGGATTCCCTCCCACCTCCTCTTAGCTAGGTAAATAATAGCTTAATGTGTAGTGTCTGCTAGGTGAAATTAAAATGGAAAATGTTTTAAGGACTTATACTCCATGTCTTTTATACTGCTGTAGATGTATGAAAATTTTATATTTGAGTCTATATTACAATAGATGCTAAACTGACAGGGAAAAATAACCCAAATAGGCACATTAATAAAATGTGTGAGGCTTTTTTCCTTTCTCTTTTAAAGAACAAAGATAAACATAATTAAATGATAGAAGTCATTTTCATCTCTTGAAGTAGATTAACTAGCAACATCAGATTTTTTTTTTTTAATGTAGTAGCCATTTCCTTCTTGCCTGGAAAGCCTAATGTTTCCTTCTGCTGTGGCTGCATGGCCGTTCCTGCCCTTATACTTGTAGCCTTGCCCCTCACCATGGCTACTCTGGCACATTTCAGACAAAAGTGATGTAAGAGCCTTCAGAAATATGCCTGCCCACTGCAGAGAGCCAAGACAATACACAGAAAGAGCACTAAGAATTGTGGGCATATGCCAGGAGAGGCCCTGTGGAGAACAGACCTGCCCTGGGGTAGGAATGCCAGCATTAATCCAAGTCACTCAAGTGGGTTCAACCCACCAGTAACAACAAAGAGGCTCTCAGCACTCTTCCAACAATGCTTTCTCACAGGCAATCATGAACAAGAGCTTTAGAAGTCCACATTCATCTCAGAGGTGGGGGCAGCCGTGGAATCAGTCACACCTGCCAGTGAATGGCACATTACAGCTGTACAGACCCAAGTGAGTTATTGGGTCTTGGGCTCCCATCTCCCCAGAAGCAAACTGTGGACGTTCTCCAGCCTGTGTGCCAACTGAAAGGAACTTAAACATGCAAGCGATTAAGGCTGTTAATTGTGTCATTTTCAGGCATTTAACGACCATAACCAATACTAAGAAGCTGGGAGAGCTCAGCTGCTGCATTCAGAGACCTGGCCCTAAATTTCCATCCCCTTTGACATGTTCCATCCTGTGTCTCCCTCACCCTCAGCTGCTGGATGTGTGTTCTCACTTGCCTGACGAAAGCTGTTAGTGGAAGGGGCCGACCTAAGACTCAGGCTGCCGACTCCCCCAGTCCAGGGTTCATTCTTACTGCAAGGTTCTCTAGTGGTCATTCAACAAGAAAGGAACATTGAACAACTGCAGAGTAAGTATGAGGTATCCAGTGGACTTCTCCCAACATTTAGTTTTATGAACTTAACCTGTATTTACTAAGTACCCACTGAAAATCTAACTCCATGCAAGATGCTAAGAAGATAGAATGAACATAGTCTGTGGAATGTGCCCTCAAGGAAATTATGTTCAGGACCAGGAGGCAAAACTAACATTATACTAACAACAATCACTCAACAGTATGTCTTAATTCACATTCTGAGCAAAGTATTGCTAAATGCCTTCAGAGAAACTACAGTGAGACAGAAACATCCTTCTGCGAGACAGTAAGTAGGTGGTAAATCTAGAAACTCAGGGCCCTTGGAAAACACTGCTGAAGTAGCCATGTTCAACCACCCTGGCCAGTGACTCTCACCATTCCCCCTACACACACAAACACATTGCAATCTCTCTACTCTCAGCTTAAAACATAGAGCTCAGAGTGAAGCACGGGATTCTAGGTGCATCTTTCCTCCTCTCTCAAGACAATGTGCTTGTGTTGCTGAACCTACAAAACTCAAGAGTGTTTTAAATACTCACATTCCACATGTTTTGTTGCCAAATAAAAATGAAAGCCTTTCTCTCCTAGAATTTCCTGTGTTTGGTTAATTCCACAATTGGATTCAAGTACCATGTTCCTAAACTTTAGCACTTCCAAACTTACCAACAGATGCTAGCTAATAAAATAATATGAAGCTTACAATGAAAACTCATGATTTCATATCTGAATCTTCTGGCCTTCCAAACTCTATCTCTCACAAGTATAATGATATATATGCTGTCCTAATTTGCTTTCAGGGGCCTATAATAAACACCATGTCCAAAAGCAACTTGGAGAAGAAGCAGTTTATTTCATGCTACACGTCCAGGTTCATCACTGAGGTTAAGTCTAGGGAAGTTGGGGCGTCAGGAATCTAGAGGCAGGAACTGAACCAGAGACCATGGAGGAATGTTCCAAACTGCCTTGCTCCCTTGTTCATAGTCAGCTACCTTTTATATACAGCCCAGGCCCACCTGCCTAGGGAATGGCACTGCCTATAGTGGGTTTGGCCTTCCTTCATCAAGTAACAATCAAGAAAATTCCCCATAGATGTGTCACAAGCCAATCTTCTTGAGGCAATTCTTTAATTGAGGTTTTCTCTCTAGAGTTGACTCTAGATCTGTGTCAGGTTGACCGCCGAAGCCAACACATACCTTATCTGTCTTCACATAAGTCAGTAGTGAGGAACTTTTGCCAAGAATCAGGTACCAAACCATGATCTATGGGCAACCACAAGCAAATTACTAGTTCCATGTGAGTACTGTCAAATGCTATGTTGTTTGGCACAAATCAAACTGAGTGCTTTTCTGGACTTTAAATGAATTTTTGCTTAACAGAGCTATTTCCCTAATGTCAGGTTTGAATATGGAATGTCCCCTATCGGCTCAGGGTTTGAAGACTTAGTCAGACTATCTTGGGAATCCGTGAAACCTTGAAGACACAGAGCCTAGCTAGCTGACACAGGCCACTTAAGAGTATACCTTGAGGATTATGGCCTTGATTCATTCCCAGACAGTTCTCCACTTCCTGGTCTGCCAAAATATAAGACCATGTGGTTTGTAGGCCTCAGGGACTGATGTGCAGCAAGCAGACCGAAGAACCTGGAGTTATGAGCTAGAGAATTCCTGGAATGCCAGAAATAGAGGTTTAGAACAGACTGCTGATGGAAATCTTGCCCTACCTACAAGATGCGCAAGGATAAAGATGGAGCAGAGATAAGGAGATGGCCAACCAATGGCTGGTCCAACTTGAGACCCACCAATGGGAGAGAGCCAACCCCTGACTCTATTATGATACTCTGCTATGCTTGCAGAAGGGAGCCTAGCATAATTTTCTCCTGAGAGCATCATCCAGAAGCAGATGGAAACACATGCAGAGAGCCATGATCTAACCTCAAGCTGAACTGGAGAGTCATGTGGAAGAGTAGGGGGATAGAAGTGAGCAAGTCAGGGCTCAAGGACAGCACAAGACCTACTGAGTCATCTAACCCGGGCCCATGGGGGCTCACAGAGACTGAACCACCAACCAAAGGGAATGCAGGGGCTGGGCCTTGGCCCCCTACACATTTGTAGCAGATGTGCAGCTTGGTCTTCCTCTGGGTCCCCTGACAACTGGAGTGGGAACTGTCTATGACTCTGTTACCTGCCATTGGATCCCCTTCCCCTAGCTAGACTGACTGGTCAGGCCTCAGTGAGAGAGGCTGTGCCAGTCCTTCTGCGACTTGATGTCCCAGAGTGTGCAGGTACCCAAAGGAGTGGAGCTTCCCCTTCTCCTCAGAGAAGGAGAGGAGGTAATTGGGGAAGAGACTTGTGAGGGTAGGACTGGGAGGAAAGAAAGGGGGCCATGACTGGGATGTAAAGTGAATGAATGAATGGATGGATGGATGGATGGATGGATGGATGGATGGATAAATAAATAAATAAAAAAATAAGCAAGAAAGAAAGGCTGCTCCTGTCATTCCAGACAGGATCAAGGACTCTCATATGGACAAAATGTCTGGGACTATGCATGCTTCTGAATAATATTCTGCCACAATGATAATAAAAGAAACTTGGATATAAGTCAGTCAGCAAAAAAAGAAAAGAAAACCATAGAAGACCGAGGACAGCCCTATCTTCAGTGAATCCACACTGACTTCATAGTGATGGCTGGTTCACCATCCATCCTTGTAACAATGTGGATTAGATACTCATTCTAGATTCAAAAAGCCATCTTTAGTTAGAGGGGAGAATCAAAGACAGGAAGAGACCTTGAATTTGGCTAAGCAAAGACCAGTGCAGAGTGGCTAGAGGCAGTGCCTGGTATGTGAAAGAGAGATGCCATGAAGGCTCTACTGAGGAGATGAGGGACGCAGGGACAGGGAGAAACGATGGCGCACTCTGGAACAGAGGAAGGACGTGATGAGAGCATGAAGTAAAAACAAGAGTGAAGGACTAGAGGAGACAGGGCAGCAGATGGTGGGTGGGATTATAAACATCTATTCCTGGAAAGGGGCTAAAACACCCTGATATAGCGAATGAGAACATTAGACAATGCTGAGATAGAATCTGGTGGCTGATTACACAGAGAAGGACACAAGGGAGGAGTCAGTGATGGCAGCTTGTTATTCAGTAAGGAACACCAGGAGAACAGAGCACTGGGGAGTAGAAAAGATTCCGTTGTTTGGACAGAATCCTTGAGATCCCAGAACTCAAGTGGAGGCAGTGAGTAGAAACACCACTTCCCGAGTTTGAGAAAGAGAAGAATGATCAATGGACCAGACTATATAGATTTGAATACAAGGAAATTAAGAATCAAAAGAAAGAAGAAACTACTCTAGTTTTTAAAAGTCCTCTGCCAAAGACACTCTGCCTGGGGGCACCAGTTAGTTGGATAAGGGAGTTTGGGTACACAATTTCAGTTCCTCTGTTATTGCTAATTGGCCCCAGAGATTGAAAGTTTAAAGGTGGGGTTTCAAAATAAAGTTAATCAGCAGAGAAAATAAGCACACCTCTTTGTGACCCCCTTTAGTGCCCGGGTCACCACTCCCCATTGCTTCATGCTAAGATACTTCTAGACTAGTGTTCTGCTCCCACAATGCACTTCCCCATAGCCAAGCTTCACAACTCCCCAACTCCCCCATGCCTTTCTGATTAGCACTTGCCCTCTGCTGACAGATTTTTACCTTCGGCAATGCCCCCAGCTATGCCAGCAAGAACATGTTAAGGAAATGATTAACCAACCCGCTCTTCCTGATTGACGCCCAAGCAAGAAGCAGAGGACAGACCCTCTCAGCCAAAGGTCCCAGGGAAATGACTTGGTATGGAGCATTTGTGTCAACTCATGGGATCACAGCGATGTTGAGAACCCCCTTATAAATAAGCAGAAGGCTGGCCTACCAAACTTATCCAAAACCACAGATCCTCAGTCTGTAAGGCTTGCAGATGCAAACCCTCCACGGGCATCCAAATAACTCATCTTATTTCCAAGGGCCAAAGAAATTCTATGACTTTCCCAGGAAATCAGATGTACGTTTGAAATTCTAGTTCATCTCCTTTCAAAGGGAGCTAGCTGGGTTAGGAAGATAGTGGTGTTGTTGTCATGAGGACATGAGTTCATCTCCAGGACCAATAAAAAAGCTGGGTGTACTCTTAATCCTAGCCCAAGGCATCTGGAAACATTCAGATTCTGGGGATGTGCTGACCAGATCAGATCACATGGTGAACTCCAGGCCAATGAGAGACCCCTGAAGGATGACAGCCAAGGATATCCTATGACTTCCACAGGTCATGCATGCATGCATATGTATATGCATCCCCTGACACAAACATGCAAGAATACACACATGTGCATGTGTGTACACACAAAGATCTAAGGCAGGAAGAGGCACACAGCTAAAGACAATGCAGCCACCAAATACAGGACTTGAGTCAATGAACACACTGCAGGCTCCCTTTGTGCTATCCAGTGCAAATCCGTACAGAAACACAGAAAGGTTTTTTTGCTCTCCTAGCAAAGTAGCTACAAATAGCATCCTCTGTCAATGTTGGCATCCTCTTGGTCATCCCTGAGTTCAAATTGCTTCACTCGGCCTGGATTTTCAGACAGGGGCTTTAAAGACCTTTAGGCAGAGGCCAGACAAATCAGGCAAGGAGGAGGGAAAGGGCAGAAAATCATCCTCCTGTCTATCACCTAATTTACTTATTTTTCCAAGTTGGGTGATAGTCCTTCCTGGGGACGAGCAGCCTGGGAACCTGAGTGACACCCCATCAGTGCACATCCCTCATTCATCAGACACTAACAAACATTCTGCTGGCTGGCCCCTCTAAGCCTAGGAGTGCCCCGCAGAATTTAGATGTCACTTAGTCGAGTCATTCAGGCCAAGCCCTCCACAACATCATTCTGAAAGGACACAGCTAAACACCTGCCCTGCAAACCTCTTGGGGTCCCAGCTGGAAGAGAGCGGAGCTCCACAAATCAGGGCACAGTTCTCCACATTGTGAGGCCCTGAAAGCAGGGATAAATAAATGGGCTTAGTGAAAATAGGAACCACTTGCTTACAGGTGGGAGAGACAGAGCCAGGCAAAGCAGGAGAAAAGACGCATAGGCATCTTGCTCTCACTTCATTCCGGGCTTCACCTGGTTGTCAGGACTGAAGCAGAGCCTACCTGACTCGGCTCCAACTCAGGCCAAAGGAAACGCAGGCCAGACATGCTGGACTCAGCAGAAGCCACACCTCATGACTGTCTGTCCCATCCTGTCACTTCTCTTCTCTCACAGGTCTAGCACACACGTCCCCACTCTACCTGAGGCCCCAAGAGATTTCCGAAGCCGCCAAAGGCATGCCTGAGCACCGCACAGCCAGGCTTTCCTGGGACATTGCAATCACATGTCCAGGCTGTTAACACTTAGTGTAATGATTACTGTGGCTGCAATCTGACATTTTCACCTGCCTTCAGTTTGCCCACTATGGTCTGTCTTCCTTTGCCCTCCTCTCTCTCCTTCTGTTGGAGAAATTAGGTGGAGTTTTCTTAGGATTTCATTTTCTATTATCTGTTAGCTTCTTTTGCTCTACCTCTTATGGAGCATTTTAGGGAGCCAGGCTCACAGTAGATGATCGCAACTAGACTAATCTGTCTAGAGTCAATATACCAGGCATGTAGAGAGAACAGCAATGAAATAAAAAATAAAACAGGGTAACAAAGGCTCTGTTGCCGCATACCAGGTCTCTATAATATGTTTATCATGCACCGTATGCCCACGCTCTCTATAGATGTCCAAGTTAGGGAGGTAAATAGACAGTGTTTTGGAGAAATTAGGGGAAGTCACACTTACATTTCTGTCATCAGATGCTCTTCATTGCTTCTGAGGGTGACTTCCCATTCCTCAGCCCTTGCTTGGCATGTGGGTGATTAGTTGTCTTAGTTTTCATCCTTGGGGAAATGTCTTTATTTCACCTTTAGTCAGGAAGGGTGCCTTTGCCAGGTAGATAGATAGTTCTGGATTCACATGGAGCTGGTTTGAGTGTGGGTTTTCCTCTGAGCCTTATCGAGATGCTGTCCCACTATGTTCTGCCCTTGAAGGTTTCAGATGAGGCCTTTACATCTAGACAGATTCTCTGCAGTAAGGCATATGTCCCTTCTAGGTGTTTCCATCTCTGTTTTTCCTTTTTGATTTTTGTTTGTTTTGTTTTGTTTTGTTTTGTTTTAGGGAATTTGTTAAGCTGTGCCCAATCTGTTTTCTTTCTTTTGTGTATGTAGGTACACATGCATGCACATGCCTGTTGAAGCTAGAAGTCGACCTCAAGTCTCCTTCCTCGGGAACTGGCCACCTTGACCTGGGAGTTTCCATAGGTTTTTCAGCTATGTTGGCTGACCAGTAAATCTCAGAGATGTTCCTGTCTCCCATCCCCCCAGATATGAGATTATAAGCATGCAACACACCTAGCTTTTCACATGGGGCTAGGGATAAACTGAGGGCCTTGTGCTGGTCAACAGGCATTTTACTGACCAAGCCATCTCCACAGCACACACACTCAAGTTTCTTCCCCCTCTCTGCCTCCCCCATTGTGTGTGTGTGTGTGTGTGTGTGTGTGTGTGTGTGTGTGTGTGTGTGTGTGTGTGTGTGTGTGTGTGTGTGTGTGTGTGTGTG
>NC_034597.1:13731395-13735973 GCF_900095145.1 Mus pahari | reverse complement strand
AGAGAGAGAGAGAGAGAGAGAGAGAGAGAGAGAGAGAGAGAGAGAGAGAGAGAGATTGGGAATGTGAAGTTGGTTGAGTAGGTGAGTGGTAAGGATTTAGGTGTATTATATGAAAAGTATAGGTATATTATATTTTTTAAAAGAAAAAAATTTTAAGAATGTCCTAAAACTAATGAAAGATATCTGACAAAAGTTCAAAGAGTCTCAGAAAACCTTAACTGAGTAATCAGAGGATAGAACTACTGGAAGTAAAAAATACAGAAAAAAAAAAAAACAGAATAACAACAAAAAGAACAAGATGCAAAGCTGACAATGAGAGCAGACTTCTGAGTGGAAAGTAGAAGAAAACGAAATGATATCAATAAGGTTGTGAGCAATACTTTCTATGTGGAGCTCTGCACAGACAGAAAGTATCTTCCAAAACTGAAGGGAAATAGAGGAGACTTACTTCATTACCAGCACATCTGTACAATAAAAACTGTTGAGGGAAACCCCAGGAAAGAATCTGATGCCAGAAAGTCAGTTTGATGTACATAAATACAGAGTTCTAAAGATCATGAGAACCTGAGCCCTGTAGCAGTCCTTCCATCCTCATTTGATACCCTTTAAATGATAAATGTTTGCTCTTATATTTAGTTTGCAAATATTTTAAAAATTGGAATTTGTTAAATAGACTGAGCTTGCTATAAAAATAATTTTTTAAAAAGGAGATGTTTTCTCTAGTTAAAACAAAACATAACTGACATTTTTAAAAAGGGACAATAGTGTAGATCAACTGAGCTTGTGAATATATCCAAATGATTTTTAAAAAGAAAAATTTCAACAAACAGTAATTGAGACAAATAGAAAACAAGTTTACAAAACAGTAGATTCTAAATAAAAAATATTGGGAAATATGTTAAACATAAATTGCCTAATTTGTAAATTAGAAAACCACAGTCATAAAAGTAACTATGAGAGGGACCCAAACTATGTGCTTTCTAAAGGAAATTCATCATAAATATAAATGTAAAAATGTTCAAAAGGAAAAGGTAAAGTTTACCACGCAAACATTAAGCAAAGAGACTTTAGGTGACACACAAGAGAGGCTCATGCTCGCTCTAGGGTACATAGTGACATCCTTGTTTAAGTCTCTCTCTCTCTCTCTCTCTCTCTCTCTCTCTCTCTCTCTCTCTCTCCTCTTTGTGTCTCTCCACTCATGTTTAAATTAATATTAAACCCTTTTAAAATGAACAGCAACTTTAAAAATACAACTTTGAATCTCTACAATGTAATACAAAGTAAACTTTGAACAAGAAACTTGTTGAGGGACAAAGGGTAGGACTGACCAAGGAGACATAATAAAGATGTGTGCATCTAATCATCCAGTCTTAGACAATGAAAAACCTAGTCTAAAAGCATAGACAAATTTCATTAATCCTTTTTTGGCCATATATGCATATATATATGTATATATATTATATTCTTGTATATATTATATGTATATAATATAATATATATAATATTACATACATATTCTTGGAATTTTGCCTACTTTATTATATATACATATATATGTATATGTGTGTATACATATATATATGTTCTATATATAAAAACATATGTTGTGTATGTATATGTGTATTTGTGTATATGTTTACATATATGTGTATATATTTGCCTACTATATATACACACATATATGTATTTATATAAAGCATATATGTATATAGACATATATATAAAGTAGACAAAAATCACAAGAATATAGAAAACATTACAAGCAATTTAACTAAATTGACATTTATAGAAGAGTTTAATTAACAGTTACAGAATCTATAGTTTCCCACAGCCTACAGAACACTCAGGAAAATAGGCTATTTTCTGAGCAAATGTTGACTATTTTAGTCTTAAATTAAAAAAAAACTGTAAACAATCTGAACATCTATCAAAAGGTGACTATGTCAACGATTGTGGCATGTCTGAGCAATGGAAAACTATCAATAAAGAAGGAATGGAAAGAAAGAAGGAAAGAAAGAGAGAGAGAAAGGAAGGAAGGAAAGAAGGGAGGGAGGGAGGGAGGGAGGGAGGAAGAAAGAGAAAGAAGGGACTGGAAAGATGGCTCAGAGGTTAAGAGCACTGGCTGCTCCTGCAGAGGACCTTGGTTCAGCTCCCAGCACCTACATAGCAGTTTATAATCATCTATAACTCCAGTTCTAGGGTATCTGACATCCTCTTCTGGCTTCCAAGGGCCCAGTCACACACATGATACATATATACATATACATATGCAGACAAACACTCATACACATAAAACGAAAATAAATAAATGCTTTAAAAGAATAAAGAATACAGATGATTCTCAAAAACATTATGCTAAGATTTAAAAAAACAAAACAGTGTACCACCTGGTATATATACTATCAGGTTTTATTTTTATGACATTCTGGAAAAGGAGAAACTACACAGCAACGAGAATTGGGTCAATACCTAGCACGATCTGCAAAGAGAGAAGGGAAGCAGACTAAAAGGGCCACAAGAAGAGTTTGGGAAATGCTCTACCTTTTGCCTGCATCTGCTAAAACTCATCAAATTGCTCACTGAAAAAGGAGATTAAATATATAAAAACTGTACCTCGCTAAGTATGACTTAAAATCAAAACAGGGTGCTTGCTTCCAAAACTAGTGGCCCGAACCCGAGCTTCAGATCCCACATAGTAGAAGCAGAGAGCTGACTTCCTGGAGAGGTTCTCTGACCTCCACAGTCAAGCTCTGAATACCCCCTCCTCACCACACACACACACACACACACACACACACACACACACTGAAATCAAGCAAATAAATGTTAAATAACTAACATGCTATCACCCAGGAGAAGAGATTGCTATAATAAATAATACTAATACTAAATAAATACTAATATTAATAAACAAGTCTTATGTACTGGGATCAGCCCAGGCCTTGACTTACCTTCCTATAGAAGACTTGTTTTTAGCTGCTAACACATTCTGTGACTTCAAATAGGATGTCACTCAACGCCTAGTGACCAACGGACCTCCGCCACCAAGAACATTTCACTTCTGATTACTTACTTTGGTCTCTTTTTCTAGGTAAGGAGTCAAAGCAATGAGAAATATTCCCGACTTCAACAGCACAAAGGCGGCGTGTGTAAATCTGCTGCTTCGTGTGTCACGGCCCATCAAACCACCTGGTACTGAGATGTTCTCTCTAAAACAAAGAAGATTCAGGAGGGAGCTCCAGGAGCCTCTGTTGAGAACAGAAAGGGTCTGTCACCACTGTCTCTCAGATAATGAAGGTTGTCCAGGTCAGAAGGAATCTAATCTGCAGGCAAGAAGGCTGGAGCTGGATGCTGGAGCTCCTGATCCACCAAGGTACTAAAAGGAAACTCTGAAGCCTTGAAGTAACGGGAGAAGACCCCGGGCACAGAGCAGGCCTTGCTGCAGAGGCAGACGCCCTTGCTGTCAGTGCCTGCCTGGTTCCAGCTAAGACAAGTCAATACCGGACAGTCTTTTCATTGCTAAAGGTTAATCTTCAGAAATATTAAATGCCGTGCTGCCCTGAAGAAGCGCTTCTGGAAAAGTTCATGGTTTTGCTACCAAGCCCAAAATAACTTCCTAATTATCCACTAAGGGCTCCGACAGGCCACCTCGAGGAAAACATTTGTCCTTATTTTTTTTTTCTTTTAAATTCTTTTACCACTTTGCTTACACTTTCCTCAAAGGTACCAGGCGTGATTAATGTAGAAAAAATAAATACCAAAGCCTTACAATCAAATTAGGAGAGCACTTGATAAAATGAGCCTCTTCTTGTGAATAATTTGAAAGAATAACTGGTTTTCATTACAACCTCAGCTCCCAGCAGGTCCTACATAAACCAAGCCAGCTGCGGTTCAAGCGAAGGTCCAAAGGAGGGCCCACTCAAGGTAGGGATAAATCACAATTGTGATCACACATCAGGTCTCTCTCTTTTTTATCCCCCCTAATAAATTGAGCTTGACCTGAAACTCCAATAGAGTTAATTTATAACAGCCCCCCAAATTCTTTTTTTTTTTTAAACGAAACAGTTTGCCTTTCTTTTTCTTTTAAATTTAAACCATTATGGCAAATGGAGATTTACTATATACTATAAACACATGTGGCTTGAGCACTGGTATTTAGTCTGGAAACTCGGATGAGGTGGCAAGCTGTTGGTGCATTCAGGAAGTACCACATGACACTCCTGATAAAGACAAAGCACGCACTCATTCCACGGTAGTTTCTGTGGCCACTGTGGTTGTGGCCATGGTACAAGCACCGCAGTCCCAGTGAACTGGATGATCCAGCTAGTCAGGAGGAGGTGTGGTCTGTGAGTGTCACATCCATCCATCCAAACCAGGGCTGAAATCTTCACAAAGACAGCCAAAGGGAGCACTGCGTTAGAGATGAGGAGCACTGCGATAGAGATGAGGAGCACTGCGTTAGAGATGAGGAGCACTGCCTTAGAGATGAGCAAAGAAAACCAACTTCCTCGGGCAGTTCTCCAACTTAGGCCTGGCCGCCTCCTCCTCCTCCTCCTCCTCCTCCTCCTCCTCCCCCTC
>NC_034597.1:13637061-13731324 GCF_900095145.1 Mus pahari | reverse complement strand
TTCCTCCTCCTCTTCTTTCTCCTCTTCTTCCTCCCCCCTCCTCCTCTCCTCCTCCTCCCTCTCTTCCTCTTCCTCCTCCTCCCTCTCTTCTTCTTCCTCCCCCTCCTCCTCCTCTTCCTCTTCTTACTCCTCCTCCTCCCTCTCCACATCTGATAAGAGCCCCAGAAGTGGCCCATGTGTTAGCAGCTTTGAACATTCTTGTGTCCAGCCTGATTCCTATCTTGGTTGAAGGTGAATGATAACCTCATTTGTTTTTACTATGCTGGGGATGGAATGAGACTTCTGGTCCTTCTTCTAACGTCCCTTCAATGGGCTGAAATAACCCACCCGTCTTCAACAAATCCTCCTTGCAATCCTCATGGACAACTAGCCCTAGGGGCTTTACCAGCCACGCAGAGTCCTCTGGGAAACAATATTATCTGGTGGTTAGGAGTGTATACTTTGGAATAGAGCCTGGCTCTGCCACTTCCCAACTTCTCTAAATCTAAACCCTTCCATCTGTGAAATGGGAACATTTACCTAAGCACCAAGAAATGTCTTTGGGGAGGATTCAATGACGCAGTAAATATAAATCACACAGATGATCCTATGTGTGATAGATAGACGATAGATATTCAGAGACTCTCATAACCTCACAGCTATGAAACAGTGTAATAATAACTATCAGAAGTGATCATTATTATTAATCAACTCTCAATGGGTGTAGGTTTTCTCTCCAGGACCACTACACAATAGTAGCTTCCAAAAGGAAAAACCTCCATCCTTACATTGCTCAGGCCTGGCTATATATTTCCTTATCACGAGTAACTTATTAACACATATGTATTTCTTGTATCACTCCCATCATTCACAGAAACAACCTCTGTTATAATTACTTGTGAAATAGAAATGTGTAAAAACAGATCAAAACTAAAATCTTCCTTGACCCAAACGCTAGAAATAGCCTATTAACATTCTGATACTGAGTCACCTGACTGTCCCCTTTTCTGTACAGATCTATTCACTACTCATATATGTCCATGACTTCATAACCTGCTTTTTTAATGAATAACTTATGGATTTTTCTTACCAGTTAGCAGTCTTTAAAAGCATGGGCTTTGATTTGGTTATTGTGGCACACACCTGTAATCTTAGCTCTCAGGAGGCAGAGGCAGGAGGATTGTGAGTTTGAAGGCAACCTGGGCTATACAGTAAAACTCTATAACAAAATGGTAAATGGATGGATGGATATATGAATAAATAATTTATACACAGAGGGATGTAGCTCTATGGTAGAGCACTTGACCAGCATGCATGAGCTACTGTATTCAATCCTCTTTAGAGAAAAAAAATCAAATTAAATTAAAAGTAATTCTAAACAGAATTTAAAAGTTTAAAGAATAGTCTTTGAAGGCAGTGGAGGGCACTAGGCCACACCACTCAGTTCTTTCACCCACCACCACCTTACAAATGAAGAAGCTTGAACTGTCAGAACTCAGAAACACTTCTAAACCCTAAACCGATGTGTGGAGTCACCTGGCACCGTGCCTGACACTGGTCAGCACTCCATAAATGTCCTCTCGTTCCTCCTCTGGGGATCTAGAGTCTTTAAAGAAACTTCATGAAAGATTCTGGCTTCCACCTTAAGATAATGCATTTCAGCACAAAAAACCAGCTCCAACCCAAAGCTTCCTCTTGAGACCTCAACCCTTCCGCCCTGCATGGCTGACGAAAGAGAACCCTCCTGAGCTCCTCAGTCGTCCCACGGCAGCCCTTCCAGAATCCAGAGTGCAGACTGGAATGCTAGCAACAAATCCTTCCTGTGTTTCAAACACCTTCAGCTTTGCCTGCCCACTGGGCTGGGGTGGTAGATTTTGACTCAGGACTTGGAATCAGGAGTTCTGAGTCCTAATCTCAACTTTGCTTCTAGCAGGCTAGCCTCATTTGAGGTTAATAAGGACGTCCCTCCCCGCTAGATCTGTTTTCTTGCCTGTGAAACAGGAGGCTTAAGCAAACCTCCCCATCCCGGAGGCTCCTATGTCACCCACCCTTAGAGCCACAACTGTTTCTAACTATGCTTAAGCACATGCCAGTATTATAGGCTTTGTGTTCTTAATTATTTTGTTTTATTTATATAAATAACCATCCCTTGGTCTCTGTTTTAGGAGATTGGTATTGCTACCTCTGCTGCTTGGCAGAGAAGGAAACTGAGGTTTCTTGGAGTTAGGCAGTACAACCCAAAGTCACTCAGCATGTCACTCTGTGTGTGTGTGTGTGTGTGTGTGTGTGTGTGTGTGTGTGTGTTTAAAATCTATGTTCACAACCAGGAAGCCACATTCTTCTCAGATCCTTTCCTGTCCACACCCCCATGCTTTCTCTGAGCTCTCGGTCACACATGCTGACTGACAGGTTGTGGTTTTTTTTTTTTTTACTTTAGTCATGGACTTTTTCTGAGGCTGAATTTCAACGTGTCCTTGTGTGAGACAAAATATTGACATAGGGACATCATTAATGTCACAGAAGCCATGCTGGGGACTAGAAGATGAAATATACCATTTCTAGCCTCTACCTACTAGACACCAGTTCCAGTTGCCCTGCCCTAGGTTATAATGGAGTAAATGTCCCCAGGTGGTGAGGAGAAGGTCCCTCTTCACTGAGAACCTCTGATTCATATCCATCCACGCACCCTCACAACAGAGAAAATGGACAGAGGGGGGGGGGAAACATCCATCTAGTGCCTACACATGGGGTAGGGACAAATGTAAAGCCAAATAATTAATAATTAATAGACTAATAATCCTCCCATGTATCCCTTCTTTAAATTGTCTGCCTTATCAGCATGCCCACAGAAAAGGAACCGCACCAGTAGCCAAGCAGGAGAAGGGTCTGGACACTTGCCTGGCTATTCCAGTTGAGCTAAGGACAACTAAGGCCTCTACTGTTGAGATCAAATGAGCAGGCATCCCTCCCATGCCACATCATAAGCCAGGAAACAACTTTGCAGCCTCCATCTCCAAGTCAGCATCTGCAGGTATTTCCTAGTAGGACCAATGCTATTATGGTTAGGTTCTTGGGCTAGCTCACCGAAGTCTGTTTAACCTACAAATACACAATCTGTGTGAAGTCATGAATGTTTTGAGATGGTCCAGGAACCTCTTTTAAACCTGTTTTTGTAAGAATATGAAATTTAGGAGAAAGGGAGATGGCTCAGTGAAATGCTTGTCAAGCAAGCATGAGGAACTAAGTCAGAACCCATGTAAGAAGACTGGCACAGCAATACACATCTTTAATCTCAGCATGAGTGAGGCAAAGACAGAGGGATCCCTGGGGCTTGTTCACCAGCAAGGCAAACCAAATCAGTGTACTCCAGGTTCAGTGAGAGCTGTTGTCTTTAAAAGTAAGATGGAGAAGCAACGGAAGAAGTTGCCAGACTTCAACTTCTGGCTTCCACCTGCACACACACACACACACACACACACACACACACACACACACACCAAGAACCTGAATACAAGGTTGAGTTTTTACAGATCTTCTTGGCTCTCTTTTGAGATTGGTTCTTGGTGGGGAACTGTGTTATGAGAGACCCAAACTTTAAACATAGCAGAAAGCACCAGCTATAGTGGGAGGAGCACCCATGGTCCCTATATCAGAATTAGTCAGTTTCTGTCACCAACAGAGTGAAAATCCAGAAGTGCTATAGATCATCAGGGACACTTGAGCTTACAGTCATATTTCACAGACAAAATTACATTCCAGGAAGAGAGATGGGGGAAGGGAGCAGAAGTGGAGGGAGGGAAAGCCACATAAAAGTTCTGAAATATATCAATGTCCAAAAATGGATAGGGGAGGGGAATAAAAAGAAACCTTTGAGGGGTGTAAAAACCATGAAATAAAATATCTATCTTATTTCAGGGTCCTGGAGTAAATAATATTTCTGATGCTCCCGAAGAGAGTCAAATGCAGCCAGCAAAACAAACACAAATACAAATAAATACTGGGCAAGTGAATTAGGGAAGGTACACCGAGGAATTTCAAACTAGGATGAAGGTTTGATTCGGAAACGAGTTCCTGCCTTCTGCCTCCTACACGCCCCTCATTCTTTTCTTCGTGAAGTAAAATCCATTATTTTGAAAACACCATTTGAAATCCTCAAGAAAGAGCAAAACACAGTATTGTGGTATTCCAAAGTAATATCTCTTGTTTATAACCATATAAATTTAGCCCCTGGCACTACAGGGCTTATATAATAGAATAGAGTTATTTTAACAGGGGCCTGTTTAAGAGGCAGCAAAATGCTCGGCTCATTTTCTCCAGTGGGAGGGACACAGCCTCATGTGAGGGGGAGAACATGCCGAAGTCATTACCTCGGGAAGGCCATCCGTCAAAGCCGGGTCGCTCTGGCATGGCCAGCACCTCTGGTGAGATCAGAGAGGCGCCTCTGCTTGCAATTACCAAAGAAGGGCCTTGGCTTTAGACAGCCTGCTATCAATTACGACCCTGGCCTCGCCGCTTGGACTTGTCAGTTTCCCAGTGTCTTCTGTTTTGTAACAGTGAGCAAAGGGGGCTCCTCCTGACTGATTCTTGGAAGTTCCTCGTGTGTTGTGTCACTCCTCGGTGTCATTAACAATTCAATTAAAATTTCACAGCACACAAGGCAGGCAGTGCTGGACAGAGGCTGAAAGGGCCTGGCCCAGGAGTTTCCAGAAAGACCTGCAGTGGGGCCATGTCCGATCACATCGACCCAACCTTGAGATGTTTTTCACTTCTCAAGTCAGGCTTACATGTGTCTCCCATCTGACACAATGCTGGCTGTCATCCTGGCAAGAAAACACGTTTGATGTTCTCACCCCATGGTGTGTGGGGGGGCACTGATGGAACGGAATTTCAGGCCAACTAGAAACAAAAATCTAATATTATGACACTCGACATTCGGGCTCTGCAATGGATAACTCTTGAGTACTCACAACCGGCTCTCTTTATCTTTGGCATGTTCTAGAAGCTTCTGTTTTCTAAATTTCTTTGGGCTGTGGTGGTTGTTTGAGTCCTTGCCTTTTCTTGCTCCTTGGAGCCCAGCTGTCCAGAAGAACTGAGGCAGGCAGGGTGTAAATCACAGTTAAATGATTTGGGTAGGCAGCGGATGGAGACAGAATAACCAGAAACCAGAAAGACTTACTACTGTCGTTATTAACTCTCTGGAAGCGCAAACACCCCTTTGTCTGGCTGAAGGATGGAGCAACACATGCTCAAGTGTTTTAAGGGNCCCCGNGGGNTCNNGGNAAAANNAAAAAAAAAAAAAAAAAAAAAAAACCTTTCAGGTTTTTCAAAAAGTAAAAAAAAAAAAAAAAAAAAAAAAAAAAAAAAAAAAACCTTTCAGGCTTAAGACTTCTGAGGCAGCTTTCTCTCTAACCCTCTCAATGAGTTTAGTCATGCAGGGAAAGATTCTTTAAACTTACCAAAGACTTTGTTTAATGCCCAAGAAAATGCAGACTGTCAGAGCCCTTTGTCGGGATTTGGTGGCTTAAGTCCATTCCCCAGTACACTGGGACCCTCCACCTTCATTCACGGGGCTTCCTTTTGACATCAAGTGCTGGATAATTGTCTGATTTCCTTCTAGGTAAAGGGAGATTAAATGCCCGGCTGCAACAACTGACACACAAAAGGGAAAATATAGTTTAGCCACCATATTTATCAAGATAATTTTTCCTCCACATGCTGATTAATAACATTAGCCAACATCCCCTTTGACTTGGGGTGGGGGTGGGGAGAGAGAGAAGCTGGGGACAGACATGTCCCCCTCAGAGTATCAGAGTTGACAGTTCAAGGCAAAAAATGATTTGCATGTAAATTCTGATCAAAAGCAAGTCTGCACCCTGAAGTTGTCAACTTTAGCTACCAATTTGACACGTAAATGGGCTATAGCAAAACTTGATTTAAACTGAAGAGGGAGAAAACATGGCAACTCAATTACCCCTAGCAGATCGGATCTGGCAGCTGGGGTCAAACTTTTCACCCTGTTGCATTTCTCAATACCTGATGCTTTAAACAAACACTATGTATTCCTCCTCCGATCCTGGAGGAAAATGCGTTTCTCAGGGCTCCCTACTGTGGCCCAGATTAAAAAATAAAGTTTCACTTGTGTGGGATCTGGAGCCATTTTCCCCATGTAAATTTCAGAATAAATCAGGACTTACAAAATGGCCTTTTGCAGGGGGGGAAAAAAAGGAAGAAGAAAATTGTCACTGCTAAAAAAAAAAGGTGGGGAAAGAAAATGGGAGAGGGAGGAAGAGAGCATCATGGGGGAAATTTGTGATGCACTAAAAGATGATTTAAAATCAAATATCCCCATAGCATTAGAGGCAAACCACTGACTTGTTTTTAGTTTGCTTTTAATATATTCCATAGTTGAGCTTAGACTGAACAGCTAAAAATTCAGTGGGGAGAAAAACAAATACCCAATTCTAAATCAGCTCCAAATTTTTAAGGGACAAAGTTCCTAGTAAGGTCTGGGGACAAAGACCCGCAAACAGGAAGGATCCAGGCTCACCACCCAGCTGGGGTTTGAAGACAGCCACGCCTGGGCTGACGAAGCCCCAGGAAGACTTCCCATTCCCGCAAGTACCATTTAGGCCAACTGCCCACCAAGACTCTTCTAAGTGGCCTAAATCCAAAATTACTTTGAATTGGTTTTAAGCTCATTCTAGAAAAGCAAGGAGTTGATTGACTCTGAATTCACCCCTAGTTTCTAGAACCAAGAATGAGCAACCAGGGGGGAAAGTGTCTCACTTATTTAACCAACAAATATATTAAATATGTGCTGATTTCCAAACCCTGTGATAAACACAGTGATATCAAATATAAGTACTATCTGCTTCCATCCAAAAAGGCAATCCAAGGTACAGCTAATCACAAGAGTCTGGGGAGACAAAGAGAGAGAGAGAAAGCGTACATTTGAACAGTGTGGCTGGGGAGTCGCTGGAAAGGAAGCTGACGAGGGGGCATCAATGATCTTGGCATCTAGCAAACAGTGGCACGGGGATGCCAAGAAGGGAGAAAGATGTTTCTACAGGAGCCAGCAAGGGGAAAAATGAGACTGTCAGTTTGGCTTGGTGCGGGGAGATGGAAGACAGTATGTGCAATCAAGCCTCCTATGGCCACACACGGGACAAATACCAGAACCATATTTCTCTTGTAGGTGTCCTCCTGTATGCCACGTATACCAACCTCTAAACTTGAAACTCTCTCCTGATGGCTCCAGCGATAGCCTTCCTGTACACCCTGCATCATGCAAAACCCATTCTGGCCCCAGGACCTTTGCACTTACTCTGTGCAGTTTGGTACCTTCTATCAAGTCCCCAAAGCTTTGCTCAGCTCAAGCATCAAACCTGTCAGCTCTCTGCCGAACAGCTTTTCCCCGGAGTTCTGACGCAGGATATCTTCATCTAAAGTCACTCTCATACTTGCTCCTCTGAAACACCAATGCCTATGCTCTGCTTAATTTTCCTCAGGCCTGTATGGCTGCATGGAATTGTATTGTCTGGGTTCCCTACCCCACCCTCTGCCCCCTTTCTCACTAGGATAGAAGCTACAGGAAAATCAGAGCTGTAATGCCCAGTTCCTAGGAAAGATTGCAGGTATTCGCTAAGTATACCGTGGCCATATTAATACCCATTAAGACACGAGATGCCGTTAAGCTAATTATCCTGAAATTAATAAAGAAAATTAAGGCCCAAAGCCAATTTCACCACACATCTCTACTTCTAAACAGCCTTTGCATCAAGACCAAATAATTCTAGAAGGATGCATACAAATGGCACATTTATTTCAAATGGAAATAGCCAGAGGGGCAAGATCGCCATTGACCATTTAACTGAATGAGATCTCTGCTGTCTTTCTGAAGAGTACACCCTCAGCCCTCACCACTCTCTCTGGCTTCCCACACATTGCACCCCTGCCGCCGCACCCCAGGAAGCCATGTGCGAAGTTGTGTTCTCCTGAAGCGGTTAGGCATTTTTATCAGTATCACTTGCCAGTATAAATATCTCCCCCATAACCTTGTATTTAAAATAGGAATGCACCAAAGCGGGACTTACACTGAGTCAGGGAAATGGTCCCGTCTACGGTATTCATGACTTCAGTCATTCTCTCATAAAACAAGAGATGAAATAAAATGTACGACATTCCCAAAGAGGGAGTTGCTCCCGTAATTCATCTTAAAACGCAACATTCTGTCATCTCAAGTAACACTTACTGAAAGCAACCATCAATACTTTTTGTCAAAAGCCTGTACTCTGTGTAAAATGTTCCATCAATCTCTATTTACATAAAACACAAAAAAAAAAAAAACTTTCAGTATGGGTCTCTCATGCAGCCATGGTGTGTCTCAGTCTCTACTTTCCATGCTTGGCTGAAAAAGAAACTAACTGACACCAGAAAAATAAAGAAGACCATTAAAGAGAGAGCTCTGGGGAAGGGGAAAGCTACCGAAAGGATATCTCAGAGGTTGAGCTCCACATACATCCTTTGCCGGGGCGGGGAGGTGGGCCGGTGGGGGAAAGCTTTAGTTTTAAACTCATAAAAATATTTTTCATTTAAAAGAAAAAATTCCATTTGCAAGAAGACCCCTTAGGAGGCCTTCATTCACAGGCACACAGCAAGGCTCACTAACATCTCCTAAGGGGCTGGCCCCCTGCTCAGTCTGCACTGATGTGCGGCATGGCACCGTCCCGGGCACTGAACTCCAAGCCACACAGTGGAGCTGTGGGTCCTGTAGAATACGAATCATGGGAGGCTACAAGAAGGTCAGCATCGCCCGGGGATGTTTATTAAACAGGCAAATTAAAGTATTAGCCTTTCACCCTGGAGGTCTGAAGATCAAGTCCCAGCTTAGGTAACAAAATAGAGTCTTACCAGCCTCTCCCTAAGATCTGCAGGCTGGAGACATACAGGCCCAATCATCTGACACAAAGTACATGCCAAAGCCAAGGAGGAGTGCCAGGGCCCATCTAAGGTACCCAGTGGCCGTGGCATCCTATCTATCACCCTAAAGTTAAAACAGCCCATGGTAAAAGTTGTTGTTGTTGTTGTTGTTGTTACAAAGAACATGCAACTTCCTTTTTTTTCATTGCAAATAGGAGATCCATGAGGGAATCGTTGGCCCCTCGTAATTATGCCTTGCTTCCCAGCTCCTACTAAGTGAGATGGAATAGGGCGAGGAGAATGTGTCTGACTTGGTTTCAAGAAGGCTATAGAGCCTTAGCCGAACTACTGCCCCTCCCTCTATCTCTGGCCGTTTCTTCATCAGTGATATCACAGTTGAGTTAGTCTGCTCTGTCAAGCTTGCCGACCAACACAAAGATTGCAGGGGCTTCTGGGAAAAGAAGGGAAAATTGAGCAAATCAGGTAGTGGCTCCCTCTTTGGCCTGACACGGCTCCCTGATCCACATCCAATCTGCTGGCAAAGCTTAAGGTTCCATGGGTCTCAACAGTCCTGCCATCGCCGCCATTTTTCCACCTCAGAGGGTGACAAAGCGGATACACAGACATGCACCGCAAACGGGTGGGATCACTGCCAAACCTTGGCTCAACGAGGAGAGAGGGAAGGGCAGGACAGACCCCCAGGGAGGCATATGGGAGCCGAGGGCCCCTCGGGCATAAGCATAGAGCTTTCAAAGGGCAGGGGCTGGACAAGCTACAGGATGGAAAGTGGTCTCAACAGAGGGGCAACAAATTAGAGCAGAAGCAAGTTGGTTAGAGCAGCGGCAAGTTAGTTAGAGCAGCAGCAAGTTAGTTAGAGCAGCGGGAAGTGCACAGAAACCATGGAGGGTCTCTGTTTGCTGGCTTGCTCCAGCTTGGGCCCGGCTTGCTTCCTTACAGTACCCACAACCACCTGCTCACAGAAGGATACAGCGAGCTGGGCCCTTCCCCCAGCAATTAACAAGTAAGACAGTCTCTCAAGGACATAATAACCACTACTCAGCTGAGATCCCTCCGTCCGGTGAGTCTAGGCTGTGTGGTGTGGAGAGTTCATGATAACGAGGGCACCATGCAAGCCACGTGATCTGAGTTCGCTCTCCAGAACTCACTTAAAGGTGGAAAGAAAGAACACACTTTCACAAAGATGTCCCGACTCACACGTACAAAATGGCACATACTCTACACACATCATCCATACACACAACCATGAAATAAACATTTTAATTCCAAGGCAATAAATCTCTAATTTAAAAAGACTTCTTCTTTTTTTTTTTTTTTTTTGTCAAAGAGAGCAGTAATTCTGTAACAAAAACTATACGTTTTTCTCCCATACACTTGACCAGGTCTGCATGTGGTGGACGCAAAGATGTTATTTATCTGAGGGCCTGAACTTTTTTAGTTGTCGTTTTTCTGAAGTTTATAGGAAAGGAAACATTCTGAGCTCTATTTTTAACCTCACATTAACACAACTTCCCCTCAAAACTGACCTGCTCCCCATTACTTAAGTGCATAACAAGCTTAAAGGGGGAGGGGGGAAAAACAGTTCAGCACCCTTCCTTAAGAGTTCCATTTTCAGATTCAAAATCCTTAAATAAATAAATACATAAGCCAAGTCTGACTTATTCAGCCGTTCTGTGCTTTGCGTGAAGGTTTTATGAGCATCTTTGTGTCTGTCAGCCACTGAGAGTCGGGGGAAAGGAAGACAGATCCGTTGTAACTCCGATGCTAGTCCAGTCTAAGTGTGTGACCCAGCGTGTTGCTCAGTGTCCACTTGCCCACTGAGCGCTAACATGCATGCTGGAGAGTGGTCCTTGACTTAAAACCTAGAGATCACAAGTCCCTGCCATCCTCCACTCTTACTCATGAACCTGACTCGTAAACCCAGGATTCCTCCCTGCCAAAAATATACATCCACAACGCTGCAAGAAAAGCAAATAAATTTTTCAAGAGCCAGGGTAGCTAGAGACCATCTTAAATGTCATTCAATTCCGCTTTTTTTCACTGTTTTAATATACTACATGGCAGTAGAGGGCTCATGGGGCCCCAAGGGCTATTAATGGTCTCACTGTCCACACAGCAATACCCAGTCCCAACTAGTGTACTGGGTTTGCATTATGAGCACTTCCCGTGAGAGCCACTTCCAGTGCTCACCCTCAGATACCAAGTACTCTGGGAAGGACCCACGCAGCAGGCTGTGCAGTTACTGTGTGGGTTACTTTAGGGTCTCCTGTTGATGCTAAACATGCCAAGAGATTCTTCAGGATGTCATTCCAGCTTTCAGAATTCTTAAATCCAGTTTAAGTTGGACTATCTATCCCTGCAAAATAAAGAATTGTAATTGTAGAGGCTGGAGAGGTGATTCCATAGTTAGGAGCACTGGCTGCTCTTCCAGAGAACCTGGGTTCAGAGCACCCACATGGCAGCTCACAGAGAGCCATGCCTGTAGCCTCTCTTTTGACCTCCAAGGGCCCCGTTCACACATGTGACACACATACAGACATGCAGGCAAACAACGCTCATACGTACATAAATGAATCCTTTTTAAAAGAAGAATCCTAATCTTATATCAGACATACATCTTAATACAATATTAGTCTTTTTATTCTATGACAATCTTTTCAGTCCTCTCCAAATGTCATGCCCTTTGAGGAAGTGCAATTGCTTGTTACTCTCCTTGTGCCCTATTGACTCCGCTTCTCACTCTCACCCCTAATTGTACCTGACTGTCCTGGTGGGCATGGGAGGCAGGGAGGGCTCATCAAAGCCCCACTGTTCTTTGCTGACCCCTTTTGCAGCCACCGAAAGCACGTAGAACTTTCTACATCCGTCTACAGATGATCTTCCAATTTCCATAAAGCCTCACCACGAGTATATACTTCTAATTACTGACCACATGCTCTCCTTTCCTACTTGATAAGTAAAGCAACCCTGAGATGGTGGCTTTGTCGGAGGCCTGATAGCTTGTCTGCCTCCATAGAGAGCAAGCCCTGTTTGGGAAATGGCAGCATCTCTCCTCGAGAGGTTCAAGTGCCTAGAGCTGAACTATATATGGAACAAACCAAGTGACTATAACTGGTCCAAGCACCACACTCACCCTCAGTAGAGAGAAAACACCACCCCCAAACCTGCCCCTCTTTCCTTCGTGCCTCAGTCACTCAGGATCAAAACCTACACCTGAGGACTCCGAAGACTGGAAAAAGTAGAACAAAAACTGCAATACTCTGCACAGAAGAAAACAAAGGAGCCCAACCCTCTACTATGGTAGAATCAGGCTATGAAGACAACCTTGTTGCCCTGCCCCAGGATCTTCAGGATCCGGCTCAAGAGTCTAACCTCTGGTCGGAGGTCAGACAAGGCAGGGTTCCTTAGGAAGAGAATGGGGACAATGACTGGACCAGCAGCAGCTCCAGAAACCCAAAGGGGGGGGCATTTATTCTCTTTTGGAAAGTGTTAAATACGCCCTAGTGCTCCTTGCTGGTCCTTTTCCAAGTTGAAGGCCACCAGGTGAGTCCTCTAAGAAAAGATACTGTGTGTCCCATTTTTTCAACTCTACATTAAAGCTGGATCCATGCAAGGTAATTCCAGGACCCTCAGAAAACTAGAGGATACCACATAGCAGAGAGTTCTGGGTTTAGAGTCACAGAAAATGGTTCACCCGTGGCCTGTCTTTACCGCTGCAGTGCTGGGGGACCGGGCTTCTGACAGACCAGACCAGACCAGCAATCATTCCACCCTTGAGCCACTCTCTCAACTTGCAGTATACAGCAATGAAAGGGGCACACTGGGGTTGAGGCAGGTCTGGCATCCCTCAGGCATGTTCACAACCCCTATAAAGCATCTATAAAGTCTGTGATAGAAGAGAAACTTAAGCTCAGACTGTCACAGCCTGTTCGCTCTCCTTTGGGTGAAGCTGTTCCTCCCGTGGGACTAAAGTCCAGTAAGTCTTGCTGGTTCCCTGACTGCACTCTCCATCCCCCCCCCTTGCTTTCCTCCCCTCCCCCCCTCTGAACTTTCCTTGCAAAGTTGTGCCTTCCCGTGGGTATGTGTGCTTATCCCACAACTGAGCTCTATGAAGTTAGAGCCAGCAGAGATACTGTCCTTCCCTGTGATCCCAAGACTGACACACACAGACAGGTGATCATGTCCAAGAAAGAAGAGACCTTCCTAAGCTTTGGTCCTCTCCATGAGATGCAGAATGAGTGCCTCACCACAAGCCTGTTGGATGACCAAAGATAAGGTATGTGCATGCCTCGGCTCCATCTCACTTGATAAAGCATAGAGTCTGCCAGAGACCATGAATACTGAACTATTTATCTCCAAAAGGCCTAGTATTTACCCCTGGGCAACTAAGACAAAGGGGCACAAGGGGATTACATGCCAGAAGAGACTTCCTGAGATTCCAGTCCCCAATTCCATCCTTAGGTTCTGTTTCAAAAACAGTGCTCGGGAATGTTGAGCTGAGGTGTCCCTGGCCTTGTGTCACTTTCTAGTCTCAATGGGTTATTACCTGAAACCAAGGGTTTGTGTGAGGGAATGCGGGAAGCCATTCCCACCTCAGAGAAGGAAGGCGGACTGATTTATGAGGCACGGCTCTAAAGAACCTGAGTACACAATGTGACACAGTAACCAGGGTGGGAATGGGGGGGGGACTCCTTTCACAGCTACAAGCCACCAGAGATGAGTCAACACTAGGGTCAGCAGTGCAAAACACAGGTCCCTGCACTCTGGGAAGAACTCACAGGCATCCTGTCACTGTCAACTGACCCAAGGTGCTCTGACCATTTCTGCCTTTGAATTCCTGGGATGCTGTAGTGTTGTTAAGAGACTCCCCCTCCCTAGGGAAAGCTGCAATGAGTAACACGCCGTGGAGACAGACCAGGAATTCTCATGCAACTTTCCCATCCGTCAAGACATTGTTATTGTTATTTTTCAAACTGAAAAAAAAAAAAACAGAAAGGTATATTTTCACTGTAGAACATTGAGGAAATATAAAACCCACTAAGAGGCAGGGATAAATTCTCAGAATCATGCTATCAAGATCCCGCCCCCCCAAAAAAATGGTTTTAAATATTTTCTTCATTTTTAATTATGGATGTGTATATCTATGCATGAATGTACGCACGTGAGTGCAGGTACCTATGGAGGACAGAAGCCTTGGGTCCTTGGAGCAGGGGTTACAAGCAGTGGTGAGCTGCCATGTGGTTGCTGGGAGCCTTTGCAAGAAAGGCAAATACTCTTAACTCTGAGCTGTCTCACCAGCTCTTACATCACGCTCCATTCTTATAATTTCCCTCAAATGATGCTACTCATCTTGTAATCTTTTCACTCCAGGGCTTCAAGGCAACAGAAGGCTCGTGGACTCTACCCAGCCACTCCTACTTCAAAGTCTGTCTGTATATTATCTAAACTAGGAAGCCAACCACTATTTCCCAATGGGGGTTAAAACAATTGAAAGCACTGGAGAGCAAAGCCCTACCATTCAGGCTCATAGCGTGAGGTTAGGATTTAAAATTCAGACTTATATACACACACATATAATATATAGTTGTACTTGGCATACATCATATGATGTACAGTAGCATAGAAAAGAAGAGACAGCCACACTGTGCAATGAGTAGTTGTGGTCAGGCAGTGCAGGACATGGACATCAAAAGAAATGGATATAGCTGTGGACATTATCAAAGGCTTTGGAATAAACACAGCTGGGTGAGGCAGGCCCTAAAAGGGAAGATTAGTCCAGCACGTTGGGTCGAGAATGAGATAAACACAAGAAAACACAAATACATTTAGGCCAGGATTCGAGGCCAGCTGGGCAAGTTTATAGTAACTTATATATACCACAGGGAGGAAAAGTGGTCTGGGGTCTCATGGCGAGGGGCCAATTTCCCCGTTTATAAAGGCTTCAAAATGCAGTTACACTCACCCCACCAGGCACCATCCGTGCCAGACTGATTCCTAATCAGCTGAGCATTTTCACCTTCATCTCTATCTAGATCAAGGGCCCAGACCATGGGAGTGCAGATGCTGATCATCTGCCAAATCTCAGGTTGTGGGCATGACAGCCCAAGCCCCACTCCTGCCCAAACCTTTGCCCGAGGATCCTCAACACCCATGCAGCCCCCTTCAGAAGGCTCCTCCTCCTGCCTCCCTCTACTTTGAGGGAACAATAAACACTCACAGATTTGTAACTGGATGCCACCCATGGCCTAAAATATCCTTTCTTTCTCAACTAAGTAAAAGATGGGAGAATCTGTGTGGACAGTTCCCAGCCCCAGTCTTTGCACGGTCTGGAGACTTCTCAGTGGACTGAAGAAGATGCCGTCGTCACTGAAATCCCAGCGACAAACAGGTGTGGTGCATGCCTGTAATCCCACCCCCCAGGAGGCTGAGGTTGGCAACTGCTGTGAATTTGAAGCCAGCAGGGGCTACACAGTAAGCGCCAAGCTAACCCTGGGAAACAGACCTGAGCTACATGGTGCTGGAGGCCTGGCTCTTGCTGTGTATCACAGGCTGGCTTCAGACTCCCCATAGTCTCCTGCCTCAGCCTCCTGGGTGCCGGAATTACAGGCATGTACCACCCCACCACAATGCCTCGTGTCTAGTTTACTTGTCTTCTATGCTTGAGTTCTCAAGCTCTCCATTCTAACATCAATTATCTGGAGACCACAGGGCTACAGTTCCATAACAGTTCCTTAAAGGCTATCCTCACTAACTTACTATTTTTCTCCCCCCATGACCTTGGCAGAGGAACACAAAAGAAAGGCAGGCCCAATGTGTCACCAGCCCGAGTATGTCAGGCACTGTATTTGCAGTTTTGTAAATATTCTCTCAGACACTGCGGTCCACTGTAGAGGACAGTGGTGCCAAGACTCAGACGAGAGTTGAAACCCAACTCTCAAGGTCTTGCAAATTATACACACAAAAAAAGATTCAAACTTGGGTATGTCTGTCTCCTCAAAATCAACTCTTAAGATGAACAACTTGCCAACAGGACACAAGTCGAAGGCCCCCAGAAAAGATCAGTCCCCCAAAGCGTCTCTCACCAAGGCTAGCAACGTCCTCATTGTAAGTGACTCATGTGGGCTATTTCCTCTAAGATGCCTCTATAATCTTATGAACAATCATTTGTTTCTGTATTAACCCTTCATTATCATTAGTTGTGAGTCATTTTCATATAAACTTGTTGGCCCTACACAGAGAAGTCATAACACTCTTCATGTTATCTCCGCACTGGAAAAGAGAGGTGCAGGCCTAGCCAATACACAGCTCTAGATTGCTGGCCCTTAAGTGTTCCAATCTCTCTCTCTCTCTCTCTCTCTCTCTCTCTCTCTCTCTCTCTCTCTCTCTCTCCTCCCTTCTTCCTCCCTCTTCTCTTCCTTCTCCCTCCTCCTTTCAGTATGTGTGTGTCATGTACATACATGTTTATAGAGGCCAAAGGTCAACTCCAGTATCTTCCTTTATGGTTTTCCAACTTATCTTCTGAAAGAAGATCTCTCGCTGAAGCCAGAGCTCACTGATTGGCAACACTGGTTGGACTGCAGGATCTGGAATTCTCCCTTTCTCCGTTCCCCGGGTCCAGCTTTTCCCCGAGTGCTAAGGCTCTGAATCAAGTCCTCGTGCTTTTGTGGCCAGCGCTTCACTGACTGCGCTATCTCCTCAGCCTCCCAACTCTATGTTTTCAGAAGCTTATTTTATTTGCAAATTTTATCAACTGGGATGAAGGCTGCCTGGTGACCAAACTCTAACGGAAGGCGTCTTTAGGAAGGAAGGGCAGACAGGAGGACGCTGAAGAAAAAAAACAGTAGAGGAAATAAGGCAGAGGTCAGGAGCTCAGTAAAGTCCTTGCCAAGTGCAAGGTGCCAGCCAACCAGTGTCCTGAGCCTCCTTGGGAATACAAAGTTAGAGGCTAACCCTTCTTCTCAAGGGTCATGTTGTAGACCTAGCTGGACATAGCTATCCAGATGTTATTTCTAGCATAGCCACCCGTCCCAGCCTGGAACAGCCTCAGGTTCCACCCAGATTGCTTACTGCAACTCCCTCTTCCTTTTTTCATTTTCCGACATGTCCAACCTAGACAACAAATTACACGCTCACTTCTGTTATTCCCTGCCACGAGCAGACTTGAAGGCAGGTCCTCCTACCCGGCTTGTACAGCTCTGAGCTAACGCATGCTTCCAGTTGATATAGTCAAGCTCTCCTGCTTCATCTAAGTGAAAAGCAACATGACAGCAGATCACACGGAGGCCCCTGGGCAGCAGACTCGGGTGCCCATCATACCAGGGTTCTTATTCCTTCTGTAATTATTAGGTGTCCAACATGCAGAGCACCACCCACACACACACACACTACTGTGCAATTATTGGAAGACTTGAAGCAAGATGTCCTCAAGGTGACACGGGCTTTGTCAAGAAAATACATGTACACACATGCTGCTGCGCCCGGCTCTCATGAGATGTCCGCCCAGAGACAATAAGCAACAGTTTATATACAGGCACGCTCCACAGTTAAGGAAGCCATGTTACTCTATGTTCCCATTTCTTTCCGAGCACCCTCGTGAGGGAGGAAGGCCAAGCATACCAGCTCCAGGTTCCAAGTCAGGAAACTAAAGTTAGTCCAAAGGGGGTAAAAGCGGCGGAAGGCTGCACTGCTGGTCAGAGGCAAAGCCAGGTCCAGATCCAGGTCTCCCCATGGCCTTCTGGTGGCTCTCTCCCAGGTACCAGGTACTCAGGTCAGAATTGTGGTAAGCAGCTTGTCTGGGTCCTGATTTCCCAGAATGCTTTGGCTTTAACCCCACCTTTCTCACATGTCCCTTAAAAAATAGTTATTAGGTCAATTCAGTTCCTGTTTAGTAGATGATTTCCTCTTTGTTCAGCCTTGATACATCAGGCCTGACTCTGATACATTAGGTCTGACTCCGATACATCAGGTCTGACTCTGGCCTGGTCCACAGCATGAAGGAAGCTCTGGTTTACAGTGAAAGTGAGCCTGCGATTTGGAACTCATGTCACCTGATCACCTCAGCCAATCCCAAGGTGGGGACCGGAACAATTTGCCTCACCCCTTCGGGTCTCTGTTTCTTTCTCTTTAAAATAAGAAGGCTGCCGCCATCATGAGGACTCATGCCTATAGCCTCAGAACTCAGGAGGCTGAAGCAGGAGGCTCACCATAAGACCAACCTAGGACAAACAGAAAACATAACATAAGAACGTTGCCAGGCATGGAGGTTCATGCCTAGAATTCCAGTATGCAGAAGGCTGAAACAGGAGGAGTGTTGCTCAGCCAAGGGCAGGCCAGGCTAGGATGTAAAAGCCTTCTCAAATAATAAATAAGAGAAGGAGGCTGAGCTAAGTTAGCAGTCACAACCTCAGGGGCCATGCCAATGTCCCCAGATGTCTTTTGGTGGTTTTGTTTGTTTCAATCCAGTTTTGTCTTTGTTTTTGTTTTTGTTGTGTGGGGACTGAACCCAGGGCCTTACAGGGTAGCAAGGACTGTGTCACTGGACACACCTCCAGGCCCCATGTCTTGAGTTGGTTGACTTGGAATTTTTTACTGGTGCGTGTGGGGTGTGTGTGTGTGTGTGTGTGTGTGTGTGTCTGAGAGAGAGAGAGAGAGAGAGAGAGAGAGAGAGAGAGAGAGAGAGATGTGTTACTGTTTTGCTTTTGAACCCACACTCTCCCCATCCCAGTTATTGTACCTGAAATTGCTTTGTTCTTTCAAATTCTCTGTCCAGGGCTTTTGAATTTGCAGGCCCTACACCAGAAATCCTCTATGTCCTTTCCAGCCAAACTATTTACATTCAGACTCTGAAGCCAACCTGTTATTTTCAGTGGTGGGCCATTGTCTGGGTGGCTAGGCCCCACATCAGTGTCTCTATCTGCTGAAGGGGACAGTTGTAGTATTTCCTCCACAGTTTGTGATAAATATTGAGGTTCCATATTGGATTTCTTGTTGTGACAAAACCCCTGACAGAGACAGCCTAAGAAAGAAAGGCTTTACTCTGGCTCACGGTCCATCATGGTGGGGGGGGGGATGTTGGCAGGAAGAGAGAGCAGATGCTCACCTTGTGTGTACGCCCAGGAAGCAGAGGGGGAGGGATGCCCACTTAGCTCTCCTTCCCCTTTTTATGCAGCCTGGGACCCCACACCATGGAAAGGTACTACCCACACTTAGTATGGATCTTCCCACCTCAGCTGACCTTCATCTAGAAACTCCCTCAGAGACATGCCCAGTTTGTCTCAAAGGCAGTTCTAGATCGTGTCTACATATGCCATCACAAGTCCAAGCGTGTCCACAGTGTGGAGCACAGTTGGCTCCAGAGCAGGTCCTGTGTTCTCATTAGCAACTATGTGGATTGTGTGTTCCTATCTGAAAATCTGAAGCATTCTGTGATCCAATATGATGCAACCAGAGATTTCCACACCTGGCTTCATGATGGGCCACAGTTAAAGTAAGGCATATTTAAAAATATTGCGTGTAATGATTTTCAGGCTGTGTGCATAAGATGCACAGGAAACACATAAGTTTTGTTTTTTTAAGATATGAATCCTACCCCCAAACACAGCTCATTATGTATATGCAAATACTTCACAATCTAAAATACAAAACACTTCCTGAACATTTTAGACACAGCCACATGGTCTTTATTCATTCACCAGTTGATGGATACCCTATGTTTTTGTGTACTACCTAGAATAGAAAGCTTACTGTCATCAGAGAGGTCAAGTTACCATTCTAGAATCCTGCCATGCCTACCCACTCTGGACCTTAAGTGGCTTCCATAGACTCATATATTTGATTACTTAGTCACTAGGAAATGGAACTCTTTGAAAGGATTAGAAGGATTAAGCCGGGTGTGGTGGCACATGTCTTTAATCCCAGCACTCAGGAGGCAGAGGCAGGCAGATTTCTAAGTTCGAGGCCAGCCTGGTCTACAAAGTGAGATTCATGACAGCCAGAGCTACACAGAGAAACCTTGTCTTGAAAAACCAAAAAAAAAAAGAAGGATTAGAAAGTGTGGCCTTGATGGAGAAAGTGTGTCACTAGGGGTGAGCTTTGGGGTTTCAAAAACCTATGCCAAACCCAGAGAGTGTCTGACTCCATCTCTGTCTGTGTCTCTCTGTCTCTCTCTCTATCTCCCTCTCTCCTTCTCTCCCTCTACCTACAAATCAGGATGTAGCTCTCAGCTACTACTTCAGGCCATACCATGCCACCAAGCTCCTCGCCATGATGATAATGGACTAAAGCTCTGAAACTACAATCAAGTCCCTAATTAAATAATTTTTATAATAGTTGCTTTGGTCATGGTGTCTCTTCACAGCAATAGGACAGTGACTATGACAGGACTCATACTTTTTTGTGTGTTGCAGCCCTAGAGATTGAACCCAGGGTGTCACAGATGCTACTAGCTAGGCAAGAGCTCTACCACAGAGCCACACCCCCAGCATTCTTATGTAGATCTAGAATAGACACTATAAGGAACACAACAGCCACTCCAATGAGGACTTAGGTATTTCCCATACTAGAAACAATTCACTTGAAGAGTTTATGGGTATGTGATGTGTATGTGTGTGACGTGTATATGTGGTATGTATATGGGGGGGACAGTGCGCGCACGCACACAGGTATGTGCGTGTGTGTGCTTGTGATGTGTATATACATGTGTATGTGCTGTGTGTGTAGATGCTGTATGTGTATGTGTGTAAGAGAGAGAGAAACAGAGAAAGGGAGAATAAATAGTCATGTGCTTGGCATCTTGCATGTATAGAGATCAGAGGACAACCTCAAGTATCAGTCCCAGCATTCCAGGATCTTTTGTCATTCACCACTGTGTGCACCAGGTTAGGGGGCCTGCTTAGTTAGCTTTAGGGATTCTCTCATCTCTATCCTATCTCTCATGAGAGCACTGAGATACAGGTAGACGTGGGCGTTCTGGAGAGTCAAACCAGTCCTCACATTTTTGTAACAAGTGCTTTACATACTGAGCCATCATCCCAGGCCCCTGTGGTGTCTGCAAATGAGAAAGCATGAACATGGAAGACACACAAAAGAGAGAGATGGGGACAGCAAGAATGTACATGAGGGGACCTAGATAAGGAAGCAAAGTCCAACCTTGAAGTTACTCAAAACAAAACACACACACACACACACACACACACACACACACACACACACACACACACACATCTATCACAGAGCATTGTGTGGTGCCTTCTAGTCAGATGAGCCTGGTGAGCAATCTTCTTAACCAACTACACCTTGTGGTAAGGCACAGAAAACAAACTTTCAATTTTCTTAATTTGCCAACTAAATGAATTAGATTTTTTTTTCCACAAGGAGGGAACGAGGCTCCCCCAAACCAAGACAACCCCCTTTCCCACACAATAACGGATAGGCTCGAGATAAAACTTGCCGATATAATGGCCTCGTTACTCTTGCTGCAAACCACCTGTCAAATTTTGTTTAACAAGTAGGGCAAATTCAAGAGAAATAAATAACAGCTTTCTGCAAGCCCTCATGTCCACACAGGTATACTTCAAATGAGCTATGCTTGACATAAAGCACACACACTCACTCTCTCAATTTCCTGCCAACACACTCTTGCTTAAATACACAGCCATGGAGCTCAGAAAGATGCCTATGGTTCCTGATGCTCCTGAGAGCCTGCCTTCCTCCCCTCCTCCTTCCTGCTTCCTTCCTCTCTTCCCCGCTGCTTCCTCCCTCTGCTTTCCTCTTCCCTCCCTTTCTCCCTTTCCTTCACTTTCCCTCTCCCCTTCCCTCCCTTCTCCTCTGCTTCTCTTTCCCTCCTCCTCCTTCTGCTTCTTTCCCCTTCCCTTCTTCTAGTCTCCCTACTCCTCTGCATCTTCTTCTTCCCCCCTCCCACTTTCTTGGAGAACTCAGACTCAAAACAGCTCTGTCCCCGCTCAGCTGCCAGTTCCCAAGCACCATCTCAACCCACTCACAAGCCCTCCTAAAACAAACAGCACATAAATCAGCAGCGAAGCTAACTCGATTTCAAAAAACCAGCCGGTTTCAGCATTAATAGTGCCTTTGTTGTCGATAAACCTATATTTGATGTCTCCTATTTTATGTGTATTTTATTTATAAATTACTAATGCTTTTCCTGGAGCAAAATGGTCAAAGTAATACTCTACACAGAGCCACCTTCTGTCAGCTGTGGCAGGAAAGAGTAATGGCTCAGGTGAAATCGAGGGAAGGAAACTGGGAGCTATGCATCTTGGGGCCCGTCCCCTCTGCATCATTACAAGTGCCTAGTCTTTGCATCCACCTATCAGAGGCAGCCAGCATGGCTCCCCTGGCTGTGCTGTAGGGAGTCAGTGGCAAGTGAAGGCTGTCACTCTGAAGAGTCACTCTGTTGAGTCAGTAGTGCTGTTACACTGACCCAAAAATGGACATGCAAGGGACGGGACCGAAGCGCGTTCTCTGCCAAGTAAACTGCTGCAAATGACAATGTGCTTCAGAACCCCCGCAACCCATGAGATGGGGAAATCCCCCCAGAAGCATGAGCTTCCCAGGAAGTCTACACTACAGCAGACAGGAATCCGTGCCTGCTGGGGGATGTGGAAAAGCTGAGCAGCTTGTAGGGAGAGAAAGTGGCTGGAGGAATAGTCCAGGATTTGTCATGTAATGCCAGGCCTTTTCTCTGCTCACAAATTGCAAGTTCTGTTTCTCTCCCACGGGCTGTTCATGATCTAGCGCCATGGTTCTCAACCTTCCCGATGCTGCCATCCTATGCAGTTTCTTATGCTGTGGTGACTCCCAAACATAAAATTATTTCCTCGCTAATCCATAACTGTAATTTTCTACTATTATGAATCATAATGTAAATATCTGATCTGCAGGGTACCTGACATGTGACCCCTGGGGGAGGGCAACCCACAGGTTGAGAACTACTGACCTGGGGGGTTGTAATGGGGGGGGGTTATTTTGCTATTGCTTTGGTGCTGGGACTCACACTCAGACATGCTAAGCTCCACCACTGAGCTGCACCCCCAGACAATCTAGGGCTTTAAAAGGCAGAATACCTCGCATTAAGGGTCTCAAAGAAATCCTTTTCAGTCATCCTAGTACCTTGAGCCACCTAATGTGGATGAAATGTGCTTTTCAGGTTCCTGGGTCAAATGATGTGAAGAACAAGTTTCCTATACAAACTGGGGACAGGAAGAACTTACGTGGATAGACAGTAACTGTATTCCTGGGAGCAGAGAACGGCCCGAGTATGTGAATAGACACAGGAGCTCCCATCCGAATATACATGTTCTGCTTGTCCCTGAGGAAACAGCCTAGTGAGCTCAGGTCAGTTCTTAAGAAGTGAAGAGGCTGTGGGAATCCTGGCTTCCTTGTGGCTCTTGAATCTTATTTCTGCCCAGCTAGATGTCACCTGAGTAGGTGTGGCTATGGACACGGGAATTTAGGGCGGGCAGGACTATGTCATAGTACCAACCACCCTGTTCCTCTCTACGGAGCTGAGGCACAGGCAGGTGCAAACCCCAAGCAGTGATTGGCCGTATGTGTGGCTACCTCAGTAGAGGAGGGACCCATGGTGACAAGATAGTTCACAGGGTAAAGGAACTTATCAAGTCTGATGGCCAGAGTTTGATCCCCAGAACCCATGAGAGAATGAATTCCTACAAGCTCTTTTCCACTTCCACATAAACGCCGTGGTAATTTTAAGTAATATCTTTAATTTTAAAAAGGGGGACTTCCCTCCAGCTCCAGGGACTCGTTCAGTTTCCCAGGATGCTCATCTCTGCCCACTGACCACCTCTGCCCAGCATCCCTGATTCTCCCTTCTTCTGGTCCTCAGGTGCTTCCACATACCATGGTCAATTCAGTTGGCCAAGAGATCAAAGCCAGGTTCAGAATTTAGTCTATATGTCCTGAGAATTTCAATGTAAAGCTTGTAAGTATCATCTAACAAAATCTGCTGCCTTCGAACCCGACCCGACCTTGGCTTCCTCCTCCCAGCGCCTCTACCATGCCCTTGTGTATTTGGACCTCCTGGGTAACTTACGTTCTCCCTGCTTACTGGCTTGCTTTTCATTTTCCAATCTTTACATTTGACAGTTTCATCTTTTCAATTAGTCCCCCTCTACTTTCATTCCGTGTGTGTGTGTGTGTGTGTGTGTGTGTGTGTGTGTGTGTGTGTGTGCAGGTCTTTTACAGATAGTCACAGCTGCTGTGTATTCATGACTGTGACAGCTGTATTCCATCCAGAAGTCAGCATTTCACAGCACTCCCCTCCAAGCTCAGTGCCCAGGCAGACAGAGGTGAGCATTAATCCAGAGCACAGTGTGCTGCGGGAAAGATGCACAGACCCTTTCTAGCCCTTCACAAGCATGTGCTTTTACCCACCCTGGCTACCTCCTCCCAGTCCCGGGACATCTTTGCCTACCTTTCAGAGTCAATTAGTTCTTCTTCCACTGTGCTTTCTTCTAAGTCTTCCCCCACCCCTGATACTATAGCCTAAACTTTCAAATTCAATAGCCAAGACTGGCCTTTCCTATTCTGTGTTTTCTGCCCACAGTCCCTTATTGAACAAAGTAAACATCACATACTCAAGCAAGCTAATGAGTGGAAAGGGGGTAGGCAAACAAGGGATCCAAAGAATTGCACATTTAAAACAGGAAGACTTTTTTAAGTGCAGCGACAATCTGAAATTAATATCCTGTCACACAAATATTTATTGAGTGTGTCTTCTGTGCTGGGTACTCTGCCAGGTGTTTTCATTTCTCAGTTGAACTCAGGACAACCTTGTCTTCATGTTGCAGAGAGAAGACCAGAGGCAGGTGGCAAATGACCTCCAGAGTCACAGTTGGGGAGCCTGTGGCCAGATCCCCTATGCTTCCAACTGACTGGCCTCTGGATGGGTTATAGGCCCTATAAGCTCAAGGTGATGAAGCAGGTTTAAGAGTTAAGGGGCTGGGGAGATGACTCCAGGAATAAGCAAAAGGTGAAAAGCAAAAGGTCTGGGTTCAAGACCCAGCATCCACTTGAAAGCTTCCCTTTACAGAGCATGAGTATGGAGTGGGGGGTGGGAGGGGGAAGCAAATCCCCAGGGCTTCCTACCAGGTGGCCTAGTCAAAACAACTAGCCTCGGGCTCTCACCGAAAGCTACAGAGGAAGACATCTGACATCCACCACTGACCTCCACAAGTGGGCAAGCTACCCACTCAAAAACAACCATGTACATGTGTGCCTGTATGTGTCTGTGCTTGTGTGTGTTAAAGGCTAGAAAATTCAGTTCCTTCACTGAGATGAGAAAACTGAGGCCAGAAAACTGAAATGACTTGTTCAGTGTCCCCTGGTCAAAAGGAAAATGGCTATTAGCTAACAAGAAGGAAAGCGATTGAAAGGATGGTTGGCTTTGAGTAAAGATGTGTGGGCATGATTAACCCCAAATCTGCCAGCAGTCAAGACCTGCCACCTCTCTGTGACTTACTATCATCTGCAGAGCACAAAAGACCTGAAAGAAATGCACAAAATTTCCCACGTCAGCAAATGTCAGAGATGCTGATGGGGCTCCTAACATCCCAGAGAACCAGCCTAAAAGCCTAGTGTTCTTCCTAGACAGTCTGATGAGTAGGCACTAAACAAAAGTAACACAACTATGTGGGCACAAAAGTATATCTTAAGTCAAAATAAGTGTGTTAAAGCTGGCCAGTGGTGGCACACACCTTTAGCCCCAGCACTCTGAAGGCAGAGGCAAATGGATCTCTGTGAGTTCAAGGCCAGCCTGGTTTACAGAGCAAGCTCCAGGACATCTAAGACTACACAGTGAAATCCTGTCTCAAAAAAACAAACAAAAAGAGTGTTAAGTATGATATTTGCTTATGCTCTCCTGATAAAAAAAAATTGTGTAAGTATGTTACAACATCTCTGGCCTTGTGAGTTTCTGTTCCCAAGTAACAGAGGAGATATCAGCCTAGCAATGGTGGCCCACAAGGGCCAACAAAGAGTGGCTAAGCACTCCCACTGTCACCACTCTCAAACACCTGGTCACGTCTGATTAATGAGATGAAGTCCAGATGCTTAAAAATGTCTGCTAAATCAAAGGGAGGGGGGAAATGGAAAGAAACAAAGAGCACAGGGAGTAGCCCAGAAGCCTGTCTCTAATATGGTGGACTTCGTTATCTGTGATGTCTTTCAACCACAGATAACAGAGTCAACCACATGGAATCCAAGATGTGTGCCAGGTGAAAAAAACACCATAAAGACATAATAAAAAGTTTCACCGGTGCCTATAAATTGCTGGGGGACAGTTAGGAGGGCAGAGCCATAAATTCTTGATGTTTCCCAAATTAGAGGGCACGGACGCATATGCAAATCTATCTGCGTGGGTAATTGAGGGCTAAAAGTCTGCTGTTGAGCACCACTACCTCCTTCAAAGGCTTCTAAGAAGTCTGCACTAGGCGCACACAACACACTCTGTAGGAATTCAATTTGGAAGCCATCATCTAAAGCACAGAGGAGAACAGGAAAGTCGTATTGCTATAATGCTTAGATTATCAATCATCTTGACAGTTTATTGGCTTTATCACCACACATACCATTAAAATGATGTCTGGCCCAGACTGTCAAAAGCAAACATTAAACAGACCAGGATTAAAAAGCAGATCGCAAACAGCACTCCAGTCAAGTTTCCCCTCTGCTCTGAAATTAGTTAGAGCTGACGAAGAAACTGGCCCTGGACTTTGAAGAAATACACAGCCCCAAAAGGCTCCGAGTCAACTCAGACCTGACGGGCTGATAGGTCATGTCTTGTTATGGTAAATCTCAGTCGTCCGCGGCTGATTTATCACACACTCTGTGGAACAGAATTATTGCTATTGGTGAAACGGAGAAGGAAGGAAAGGAAATACGAGAGAGAGAGAGAGAGAGAGAGAGAGAGAGAGAGAGAGAGAGAGAGAGAGAGAGGCAAATACCATAATTTTCCTCATCTTGCTATCCAGGGCTTGCATCAAAAGGGCCAAGCTAGCTCCCTGAAGTGGGGTAGGAATGCTAATAAATTCACACTACTGTACAAACAGATTAACATTACCCCCACACAGGTTATTAAAATAATTTTACAGATTCGGAAGAACCGACTAGGCAGCCGGAGACACATTCATAATTCAAGAGCTGGAGACAGGGAAAGAGTTACGAACCTTATACGTTTTTTGAAAATGCCTCTGCATGTGTCACTTTGGCAAGGAAATCTCAACACAATTAAAACTATACTAGCACATCAATAGGGCTCAATTGAGAGCTGTGTACCTGCCTTTTACTGGGCTGCCGCTTTATGGATGCCTCGGGAAGAAAGGCGAAATGGGAACTTCACTGCTAATTAAAGGGAACCTTCAGGGCCTGAGGAGAAATGGTGGCATTTCTCAAATACATATAAAAGGAGGGCGTTTTCAAAACTCTCTGCCAAGGGTTTGGCTTTTCCACAGTCCCTAGAACTGCTCTCTGTGTGTTTGGAAGTTGCAGAGCTATTCTGTTTGTGATTAATAGCTTGCTTTCCAGTACAAATAAGTCATTAAGAAGGGTGGGGTGGGGCGCAGAGAAGCAATGGCTAGAAGCTGGCCCAGAAACATCCCAGCCAGTAGGAAACGCATTCCACATTTCTCAACCTTTCACCCCCTTGATTATTTACCCAAGTGGGGTCCCCTCTGGGTGACTTCAGCATGACCCCTTAAGTGAAAAACCTCACTGAGTTTTTCACAGAGGTCTCCTTCTCTTGTTCCCTTCCTGTAGGCCTCATTGGCACCTCAGGGGCTCAGGGAACACATTATTTAGAAAAACCTCTGGGGTTGACAGGACAAATACTGCATGATTGCAGATGGCTTGCAGTCACCCCATTACGAGCGCCTGCCATCAGCAGGGTGTCCCTGAGTAGTAAGGACTCCCCAAAACAGGCTAGGCTGCCATCTTGTCAAAATTCCAACCAGCCAAGTACCTCTGAGCAGTGCCATCCTGTTATGTTGGCTAGTGTGTGGAGGAAAGACTAACACCATGTCACGGGAGAGACATTCCCTGTGCATCAGATGTCACCAGGACTAGTGCTGAGGAACGAGAGCCGCACACAAGGCTTGCACACAGCTGAGCAAACACTGTCCTTCGCACCTGAATGACCATCTGGGTTTGGGGAAACAGGCAAGACCCGCCCACATCCTCAGCCTACCCAGCATCCCATCCCAGCTGCACACCAGAGCGAGGAGGGGCCCCCTGGGGGGACAGCGAGCATCCTAGCACCACTTCTGCTGCCATCACCCCTAGTTCAGATTTCTACAACACTTTCACTATCTCCCAGGGAACCTCACACACCACTTGGAAACACACAACCTATCAAGAAACAGACAGAATGTCCACTCACATACACTACAACATCCAGGTGCTTACAGCAACCAGTCACCGAAATGACGTATCAGAGTCACAGGGCACTGGCCAAGTGTTCAAAATGGAGCTGAACTGTGCCAGCGATACATGGAACACTTAAAGCATCGTCCACATCAACACAGAGGTGACGACTGACTCCATTGGAGGGCATAGCTGGCTTATCACCAAGCAGATGGAGTACTTCCTGGCTTCCTCTTACAGTGCTCATGGCTTCTCAGGGTAGGTTCCAAAGCACCAAGGGTTGTCATCCTTGGTCTTTCCCTTCCATCCGCATCTTCACCATGCTGCTATCTGTGCTCTACCGATTGCCCGGTGCAATGCTACCCAACATATTGTAATCACAGAAGCGAGGCAGGCAACACTTGTGGGCACAGGGAGTACAGCCAGGGTATGAAGAAACTGAGGCTTCTCTTGGCTGATTCTACTCACGTTTATTTCGCTGCCTTCTGTTCTGGAAATGGCTCCAAAAAGCCTCAAGGGTCACCCAGTTACTAAATTCACTGAGATTTCTCTGGCTGTGAAAAATGGGCACCGTGTTTACATGTTAGGTGCCATGCAAGTGGGACTGGGGGAGAGAGAAATGTGTATTACCCATAGGAGACTCTTGGTAGCCATGTTAACTGAATTGAGACATGGTTTGGGAAAAGTCAAATAATTCATCATGAGTGTTAAACAGAAAAGACAAGTCATCAGTGTTAAAGCTACTGTCATCACTGTATGGTGAGGGAAACAATGACTGGCAAAAGTCACTAAAAGAGAAGCTGGGGATGGAGTAGGAAGGCTAAGATTCAGTCTACTTTCTGTTACTATGACAAAATGCCTGAGGCAGACTACTTTGTAAAGAAAAAAGGTCTATTCCAAATAAAACACATATCCAATGCTTACATATAAGAGGAAATAGGAGATGCTTGTACTTCAGGGTCTGGGCTTTTCACTCAGGATGGCTGTTACCAGATTAATCTTGTCTCTATCTCCCATCTCACTGTAAGAGTCCTAAGATTACAGAATATCGCATCCAGCTTCACGTGGGTACTAGCAGCCTAAACTGAACAAACTTATGTTTGCATAGCAAGCATTTGCCCACTGAATCATCTCCTCAACTCTCTCCTCCACCTCTTAAAGGTCCCCTATTCCTCTTAACCTCATGCACCCTGGAGCCAGCTCTCAGAACATGAGCCCCTCAAGAACAAAGCATATCCCCAGTATAAGATGTGGATGAAGCGAGAGACGGGCATCTCTGGCAGAAAGAATCTTGGTGGAAGTAGTGATGTGGCAAGCATAGTAAAGTGGGCAATTAAAGGGGCCACTGAGAGAAGTCAAGGCATTAACTCACACAGTAACATAGAGGGATTTCCAAACTGCATAGACATGGGTGCTTTACACTCACTGCCACTCCCCTGCCACCTGGCTCTGGCCCAGTCTTCCCTATCACCTGAGGCTATGGCAAAGAGTGAAAGCTATCCACAGTTATGGGTGACCATGCAACCAAGTGGCTTTGAAGGGAAGAATCTATAATCTGGATACAGTGCTGAGCCTGCTACAACCAGGTTGGTAAGGATAATAGTTTAGAGATGGTCAAGCCATGAAAAGGGAAGGCTTGTGGGCATAAGCACCTCAGAAGTACTGGCAGGCCTGGGGCAGCTCTCCTTGGCTATGGTGGAGGGGGAGGGCACCCTGTGTCCTCCTCCATTTGTCATTTTTGAGTCTTGCTTAGCCACAGCCGCACAGAGACTAAAACAGCCTCAGTTTATATAGTATTCAAACCCTATGGTGTCATCCCTTCTCCCCTCTCTATAAACTCACACCAAACTCATCAGACATTAGTTAGGGTTTCCCTCCTGTTCTGTTTCTCTGTATTAGCCAAGCATGTGACCCACCAATACACATCCTGACATCCTCTGGTCTATTATTTACACTGGCCAGAGTGATTCTTTTTCTAGGCCAAATCTGGTTGGGTCCACAGATTAAAACTCCCGAGGGCTTCCTATTGTTTTTAAAGCAACAATAAACATCTTTCATACATCATATAAGGTTCAGCAGAGTCTTGCTGTACCTGCCTCCATTACGTCACATTATATACACCCTCAAGTTGTCTTTGATTCCTACCACGTTTTCTCCCACCCCAGGACCTTAGCACATACTATTCCTATGGCCTAGATTGTTTTTCCTTCCCTGGTTATGTAGTTAAGTCCTATTTGCCTTTCAGGTTTTGATACAGAAATATCCATGAGCGTGCTTGTGAGAGATTAGCTAGAGTTGATGTCTGTAAAGGAATATCTCCAATAGATTCACAGGAGAGCCATCTGGAATGTTGGTGGCTACATTAACGGGGAGAAAGGTAGTTAGCTGAGCAAAAGCATTCAACTCTCCCAGCTTCCTGACTGCAGAGGCGACGTGACCAGCTGCCTCAAGCTCCCGTTAGAGGGAAACATGGCATGTTCACATGTGTGTGGCTGTAGGGAAAGGGGGTGCATGTGTACATCTGAAGGCCAGAGATCAACACAGTGCACAGATTATCTGGGGTGCATAGGGCTTCCGTGTAGGGACTCCATGTCTTCCCTTTCGTGGTGGACTGTTCCATTAAAGTGCGAGCCAACACAAATCCTTCCTTGAGCTGCCTCCATGAGGGTGTCTTGTCATAGCAACAGGAAAACTGAGACAAGGTCTTTACCCAGGTACCACTCACTTAAGGACAACACCTCTGCCTGCTCCTAACAACACCCTTATACTCATGATACTGGATCATAATATTTATTGATTGATTAATCAGCCAAGCGCCTGCTTTCCGATCAGACTAATGAATCTGAAGTTGAACTGGACATCTGTTTGTCCAGCAGCTGCCCTCTAAACTGGAGGTTCAGGGCTGCTAAGGATAATACTGCTCACTATGCAGTCCCAACACCCAGCATAGATCATGGATGTGGTCAACAAATACTCCACTCATAATGAGCCCAGAATGAGTGAACGGATGGGTTCTAACAGTTTTGACAGCCTTCATTGGTTTCTGTCCCTTCCCTTGCTGGTTTCTGTCCCAGACTGCTGACCTCTTCTTGTGAAGCAAAGACCCTCGTGACTACATGTTGGGTACTCTCTCAGCTCCATCCCCTCCCTCAGTTTCTTCCACAGCAAGAGGCAATTTCCCATCCATGCAACCATGGCTATACGCATCCCCCACAAGTCTTCTATGACAGGAAAAGTGATCCCAGAAGAACTGGGTATCACTGCCAGGGATCTGACAGAAAGCCACTGTGAGGCAAACAGGAAGTTGACACACCAACAAGCCCACATTCAGCCCGGATAGCAAGGTGACAAAGAGATGGTGGCCCCCTAGGAACCAAAAGTCACGATTTATAACACTAGCATTTCATTGGATGAAGGAGCAAAGGGACACACACCAGATTCCCAAGCAAATAGGAGGCAAGAAGGCTGAGCTGTGGGGCTGTGCCATGGTTCCCCAACATATCTTCATCCAAGGGTCTGGTGTCATCGGCATCCCCGGTGCCATGTTTGTTTCCTTTCCTCCTGCTACTCCTCGCTGCTATGGCACATGTAGCCATGACCACCTCCAGTGCGAGCAGTCTCAGCTCCAAAACAATGCCACAGATAATGAGTCCTAGCTTCTGACAGCTTCCCTAAAAGGCAGCTGGCTTCCTGCTCAAGAGACAGCTTGTGTTTTTAAGGAACAACAAACACAGTTGGTGGTTGTGGACAAAGAGTGGGCAGCCTCCTCTTAGGCGTGCTTTCCCTGAAGGAAGCAGCCCCACTCTGGCCTCTGTACTTCAGGGAGGGAAGGGGCGTGTTCAAGTGTGTGTAGCTGTATGGGGTGAGGGGGCAATACATGAACATGTACGCATGTCCATCTGGGGGCCAGAGGTCAACGTAGGCCATGGATGATGTAGGATGCATGGAGACATGGTGCCCTCATAGGAAAGAGGTGACTTCCCTGTGGGGACTCTAAGACTGAAAAGGGATAAACCTGTGTCAACTAGAATAAGAAGAGGGAGCAGATACTCAGAAGGCCCTGGGGAAAGCCTTGCGGCCATTCAGAGGAAACAAAGGAAAAGTAGAACAAGCTCTCCTGGTATCCGTTCCAGGACCAAATGGGGACTGAGCTTGATAGCAGCCATTCCTCCAGGGAGGTCCCTGCACCCAGTTCTTCCCAAAGAAACATCACGGCTTCTTTACTCTGCAGAAGAACGGACTGGGGCCCAAAACACGGATGCCTAGATGAAAGTCAGATTATTTTAAAATACGAATTGCAAATGCAATAAAGGCTCTCACTTGTGTGCTAGACCAACAGCACACTGTGCTGGGGAGACACGGCACCCAGGAGGAGTTCCATGGACACCATGGGCTACCACCTTTGTGTTCCCCTCGGCTTTCTAGACAAGCAGGTGTCTTTACTCCAACATCTCAGGCCATAATAGACTCTTCCTAGTGTAAGTAGGAAAGGTCCGCGATGTCCAGGCTAAAGCAGTGGGAAGCATCTATTCCCATCCACTAGACGAAGGAAAGGACTCCAAGACGAGAGAGGAGAGGAGGTCACAGGAACCCCAGAGTCCTTAGCCACCTCATTCTGCAATCAGCTCTGAGACAGCAGGAAGTGGGTTTAGGAGACCTGGGGTCTGTCATTCAAAGCAATTAGTTTAAGGGGGTACCCAGATTCTAGCACTGCATGGAGACCTGGTTCGGCGTTCCTTCCTTGTGGAGCAGATAGCCTTCCTGGTTAGTGCTGTCGCATGTGTATTCTCTCTATCAGATTCCTGAATCAAGTCTGCAATAAGAAAAGAAGGTATAGAAATCTCACCAAAGAAAGCACTCACTGTGGAAAGGTCCTGGGTGGATATCCACACATGGACCCTGAGCCCATGGCCTCTGCCCACCTCGCTTCTGTACGCTTCTGGGCTCTTGGAATAAGCAGGACACGGGGACCCCCCTCTCCTTTTATGGACTTATTAGGCCAGTGACTAATAATAACAGACAAAATAATAGTTTTTTAAATCCACACATATTTGCCAAGAGGGGAAGCAAGCAACGTTGCATTTGTGAGGGGTAAACAGGAATTCCAATCAATGGGACAAGCCGTCACTGGCTCCCCTTGTCTGAGACCGCCAATTAGAAAAAGCTTGTTTCAAAGGATGAATTGTTCAGTTTCTTCCAGATCATTATGGAATGTTCTAAAAAGACTAAGCCACGCACTGACTCCTGCTGGGCTGATATGTAGAAACGAATTTTTAAAAAGTACTTTCAACAGAATAGTACCCAGATCTGTGAATGTTTAAAGCCCCTCCCTACCCCTGGAACGCACACATCAGCTGGGCGAAAGCCTAGACTTGTGTTCCTAGAGACAGGTCAAGAAGGACAAGCACCTGCCATGGGAAAGTCTGGGTCTTGACACAGAAAACAGAAACAACAAGAGGCTCTCCATGCTGGGGTGCAATGTAGTCCCGGTCTGTGTGTGGGAAAGGCAACCCCAAGTGATCAGAGCCGTTCCCACAGCCCAGCATCCCCCAGACATCCTCTGCTGTGCCCCCCTGAGAAGGTGCTGAGGAAGGTAGCTGACTCTTTCAGAGCTGGTCTCGCCACAGCTATGAAACTTGGGTTTTCTCCTCTGAAGTGGATGGAGAGTAATCCCACACTGCTTATGAACATACCACGGGGCTGTGATTAGCTAGTCCCCAGAACAAAGGTGAGGCCGTGATGGGCTTCAGTGTCCTCAGAACACCAGCTGCTGTCAGGAAGGGCCCAAGTGTGTTTGTGTTCCACAGAGGCTGGAAATCACTTGAAGGCTCTACCAAGGGGCCAAGAAAGGCCAGCCAGGACAGCGTCCAGCCACAACCCTACTCACAAGCCACTCAGCTTGGACTTAGTTTATGCTAAGACGCCACAAAACACATCATTAAACCAAAAGGTCCTATAGTCTGGGTTTCCAGTTGTGCACCTCCACACACGGCTTTTTCCCTGGGGTCCTCAGCATCAAAGGCAGGTCTTCACACTTTCAAGACAAACATTTCCTCACTGAGCCAGGCCCCATCTACTTTCCTCTTGTTTTTTGTTTTTTGTTTTTTTGGTTTTGTTTGTTTGTTTGTTGTTTTGTTTTGTTTTGTTTTTTACCACTAAGGAAGATGAAGGTGGGTCAGAAAACCTGACTCTGTTCAATGATCTTTTCATGAACTAGACTGGTGATCCAGTTTCTTGGCTTTGTCTTCCAGCCAAGCACAGGCTTTTGGTCTCCAGCTGTTGTCTGTATCCAAAGGCTATAGATAAGCAGTGGTCTCCCCTACCATCTTCTCCAAGAGGGGGTTTAACTCCTCCCACACTGCCCCAAAGCTGTTATAAGCACAGGAACCCCATCACAGGCTGACATAGAAGATTTCTGCTCTGAGTTCTGCTCAGGAAGGACAGATCTCAGTTCCAAGACAGTGATATTCAGAGTTGTCCTAGCTGTAGCTTCAACCACGGTAGCATTTCTTCTTTACCAGATACTCTCCTAAGCACTGTGAACACAGCATTGCATGGAACCTTAAACATGACTCTGCACAGCACAGTCGCCTCCGCTCTCCAGAAAAGAAAAGAGAAGCGTCCCAGAGAAATGGAGCCAGAGTCTGTCTCCTGCCATTTGACTTCTTCTCCACCCTCTCCTCAGTCTGCACACTGTATCCCAAGCCTACAGCTCATGCACAGACTGTATGAGAGAGAGGTCATGTCAAGGATAGTTCCCTGTTAGAAGTGAGGGGAGTTGGGGGCATAACAGATGATTGAGACTTAAGACACATCAAATAGAGAAGTCACTGCACAAGCAAGGAAGGGGACAAAAGTCCAAACCAACCAAACCTGCCAGCTCCTCGATCCAGAAGGGGGAATGGAGGAAACTTCTAGATCGCACAGTCCATACCCTTCTCCAAGTTCCAGCCTGGGCCAACGTACATAACAGCAATCCCCTCCCAGGTCCCAGACCTAGCTGGCACTGTGCCACACTCGCCCCTTACCCTCCTGCTATAGACAGAGAGCCCACAGCACCTCACTGGTTCATCTTCCCCAGGCCTCTCAGAGGGAAGGAGCCTCCCAGAGCCACACCCTAGCTAAAGCTGGGCCAGCGCCATCTTCCCTCCTGTTAATTCCCCCCATTATTCCTGGATCAGTTTCCTCACCCTGCGCTAATTCCTCTCCCTCTCCGGTGTTTATCCCCTTCAGATATTTGCAGGCTGTTATCATGTACCCACTTAGCCAAGCAGCACCCATTAAGTTCTTTTCATCTTTCCTCATAAATCAATCCCTTAATCCCTCCAAGCCCTTTAATCGTGCTCGCTGCTCCTCTCTGAACTCCATCCAGTTTCCTCACATCTCTGATAATGTGGTGACACGGGGCTGGATGTGAAACTCAGCTGCTGACTCACGCAGGACTGTGAGTGCCAGGGACAGTACGGCACACACGTGTATGCATGTGTGCACATGTGCTCACATGTGCTCACTGGCGAACACACCACACACACACACACACATCTGCACACGTGCACATGCACACATGCACACACACACACATGCTCTCGTGCCCACCACATATACACCACATACACACACATACACACACACACACACACACACACACACATGCTCGTGCCTCCGCGAGGACTAGAGCAGCCACCTTAAGAGCAGCCAGCCCCAGCACCAAAGCTGTAGTCACATCACCTCAGAGTCAGCCTGGGCATCTTTCAGACTCACAACGCTCTCGCATGTTCCAGTGCCCTGCAGGACTTAAAGGCATAGAAGAGAGTTGCAGAAAGTTTTATAGCCCCATAATATTTCACTAACGACTCACACACTCCCCAAGAATACAGAGGATGCCTCCCTCTGAACTCGAAGAACTTAAGGAGCCAGGGAAGGCCATATTGGAGCTCCAGGCTCCAAGCAACCCCAAGGAGGCACCCTTACACACCCACAAGTAACAGCCATGATTAAAAAAGACTTACACCACCAAATGTTGGTGAGAATCTAGACCAAGCAGAACTCTCAGCCCCAGCTGGTAGACAAGAAAAGAAAAGGTCACTTTGGCGAAAGATCTGGCAAATTCTCAAAAAACAAAATGCACAAGTAAGTTAGAAACCCCACCTCCAGCACTTACTCAAGAGAAGTGCAAATATATTCTCAAAAGCCTGTGAGCATACACACAGCAACCTAACAACCTAGAATCCCAGCTGAGACTCAGTGGGAAAAGAACAAATCAAGATCCACGCGTTACTAAATGGACTCAGCTGAAAGGAGAATCAGGCCATAGACGAGAAGACCTCACACCAATGAATAACCCACAGTAGACAAAGTCCTGAGACTGCTCAAATTAAGCTACCATGGGGCTTGGGGGACAGGTAGACCCTGGGGAGAAGGGAGCAGGGATTAGCTGGGAAGGGACAGAGGAATTTTTCTGTTGAATTGTACAGCTGCTTACACTTTTTAACCACCTCCTCTCCACCAAAAAAAAAAAAAAAAAAAAAAAAACAAACAAACAAACAAACAAACAAAACCAGCCTGGTCTATGGAGTGAGTTCCAGGACAGCCAGGGCTACACAGAGAAACCCTGTAAAAAAAAAAAAAAAAAAAAAAAAGGTATATCCAAGAATTGTGCATTCCACAAACAAGCAAACAAGCAAGTAAGTAAATGCATAGGCTGGAGAGATAACTCCACAGTTAAAAGCACAGGCTACTATTCTGGCGTACCTAGGCTCAATTCCCACTCCCCACTCCCAGCGCCTCTGCAGTGGCTCACAATCATCTGTAACTGCAGTTCCTAGGGATCCAATACCCTCTTTCTGGTCTCTCCAGGAGCTGTGCAAAAACACCAATACCTATAAAATAATAAATAAAATGTTTAAAGAAAAATATAAACAAAACAATCAACACTGAGCTTCAGAAAATACCATGCATATGAGCCTTTCGGAGCAGAGGTTCTTAACCTTCCTAACGCTACTACCCTTTAACATGGTTCCTCATGGTGTGGCGACCTCTCAACCATAAAGTTATTTAGTTACGATTTCAAAACCGTAATTTCGCTACTGTTATGAATTGCAGTGTAAGTGTCTGTATTTTCTGATGATCTTAGGTGGCCCCTGTGAAAGGGTCATTGGACCCCAAAGGGGTCAAAGGTTAAAACCACTGATTTGGAAAGACAGCGATCTCTGCAGCCTACATACTTGTCAATCTTTGATTATCAACTTGGTGGAATTTAGAATCACCATGGAAACAGATCTATAGGTAAGTCCGTGAGGGGTTGTCTAGAAAATGTTAGTTAAGGTGAGGGGGCCCCAGCCCAAATTCGAGCAGTGCCTTTGCTCCTGATAACAAAGAAAAGCAGATTGAGCACACTGTCAATCATGAATCTCGGCTTCCTGACTCAGGATGCCCGCCATGTGGCCAGCTGCCTCCTCCCCTGCTGTCAGGATGCACTGTATTCCCTGGAACCACAAGCCAGAAGAAAGCCTTCCTCCCTTAAGTTGCCTCCATGTTGTTGTCACAGCAACATGACCCATAGCCAGTATAGTACTGAAACATGAGAGGGACTGAGGATGAGAAGAGGCAAGGCAAAGGAAATGGTTAAAAAGGCCGCAGAGGAAGCTGGGATCTAACTGTCCAGCCCTTTCCGTATATAGGCCTCTTTGAACCATGGAGGTGACACCTGTTGTGACCTCTGTCATTCTGTCACGATGGAAATACTTCACTTCTGGTTCTGAGTGTGGCTACTCTTGCCGTCCTCCTTCCCCTCCAAGTCTTCCCCCCTCTTCCCTTCCCCACTTCCCACCAATCTCTCCATCCTGGGTGGTGCTAGGCCAGGGATTCTTACCCTAGGACTCCAACAGGGGAGGCAGGGAGTGGAGGCCAGGCCACATGAAGCTAATGCAAAGCTGATGTGTGTGCAGATGTGCCTGTCTTGAGACAAGGGCCCTTAGTTCTCCTCAGATTCACAATTGTAACAGAGGCACATGTCCCAGAAAGGTCCCTAGAACAATTCTTAAATGACACTTTCAAAAGTAGGCTGGGCATGCCTCCCCTTGGAAAATGTCTGTTTCTAGTTGTCAAGTGCCTCTTCACGTGAGGGTATACCCTCACGTGTAGAAGGGAAGGGGGCTGATAGGAATCTAGACATCTGGGAGCCTGAGAATCATCTCAAGCTGTTTGCAAAAAGATCAGCATTGTTCAGAATAAAATAAAACTAAAAGTATGATAAATGAAATCTTAAAGATGTGTGTGTATGCGTGTGTGTGTGTGTGTGTGTGTGTGTGTGTGCGCGTGCATGTGCATAGGAGTACTTTCACATTCAGGTGCATTTGCAGATGGCTGTAAGTCACCATGTGGTTGCTGGGATTGAACTCAGGACCTCTGGAAGAGCAGTCAATGCTCTTAACCGCTGAGCCATCCTTCCAGCCCTCAGGTGCTTTTGGAAGCCAGAAGTTGACATCAGGATGTCTTCCTCTATTTTCTCTGTCTTCCTTTTTGAGGCAGGGTCTCTCACTGAACCTGGAACTTGCCATTTCAGCTAGACTTGCTGCTCACCAAGACCTGGGATCTGTCTACCTCAGCCTCTACCAGTGTTGCATTACAGATGTCTATCACCAAACATGGCCAAACAGCAGCTGAGTAAGCACTGAGGAGTCAAACTGAGATCCTCGTGTTCGCATAGCAAGCCCTTTGCCTACTGAGTCATCTCCCAGGCCCCGGTATTTCTAAGCTTTTCATAAAACCAGTATGTGAAACTATTTAGCAAGCACTTGGTACAGTAAATTAAATAAAGGAAATGAGTTTATTGAGCACCTACTATACACTGGACAGTTTTCACTTAATTTCATTTTCTATTATTATACAGCCTTGTTTTATACATTAAAAAAAATAAATAAAACTAAGTCTCAAATTGTCTCTCCAAAGTCATACCATATGGGTCTCCAACATTCATTTTCCTCCCAACTTTTCTGAGCCAGACTCCAGCTACCATTATGAGGGCTCCCAGACCTTTGTAAAATCCTGCAGGTCTTAAGAATCTGTTCCATAAGCTCTAAAGAGATTCCAAAGGACCCGGAAAGAAAAGGATCCCAGTCTACAGAGAATGCATTTGGGGTTGGAGGTTGGCCGACTCACTGGATTACATGGCCCAGTTTCTGATTTAGAAACCTCCATTCTTGCAAAGGACAGAGAGTGGTGGAATTGGTACAGGGAGAGACAGAACAACAGCATGTCCCTTCATAGCCTTCCCCTAAGCTCCTCAGTGGAACACAGAGAGAGACCTACATCCCAGAGTTCCAGGACCCAGCAAGCACACTCCCCTGGGTTTACAGCAGCCCACACTATAAAGAACAGCTACCCCAAGGCACTGCCTTCATCTGTTACTAGAGAATTCTTTCAAGTGAGTCTGTACACAAGAGGCGAGTCCTTGGCCTTAACATCTGTATTCTAGGCATTTCTCTAAGGCAGGATGCCCTTGGAGGCTGGGGAGGGGGTGCCCTCTGGCCCACATGGCTGTAGGCAGGGGGAAGCAGGAGAAGGCTGGAAAGGAATGAAGTCTTGATCCTGTGAAATGTTAAAAAACTCCAGCTCAGAGGCCTCCAAGAGCCAAGCTGCCAGCTCTGTGGTCACCTTTTCCTCTGTGAGGCAGACTGTGTAAAAGCATCACTAGGGAGGACTTTGAGAAGCTGGTGCTCTACCCTGACAGCTTAATCATGACACAAAAAGTTAAAACCACCCAGGTGACACGTCTATAACTCCAGCACATGGGAAGCCAAGCAAGAAAAAGACAAAGACGTGGCCAGAGTCCTTCACAGCCAAGGAAAGGGCACACCCCCAATGACCTAACTTCCTTCTACTAGGCCCCACCTCTTAAAGGTTCCTCCACTGGCAATAGAAGCACAGAGAGATGCTTCCGGAACACAGGCCTTTGAAGGACACTCAACATCTAAATTTTCTCGGTTGGTTCCTAGAAGAAGCAGGTCCAACCCTCCCTGTTTCAAAGAAACAGTAAAGGCCATCCTGTTCAAGCCACCCAGTCAAACTCACCTGCTTGGGGGCATCACATCTAGAAAGAAGTGTGGTTTCATCATTAATTAGGCCTCAGCCATCCCCACTCCAAAGTAAGCGAACTTGGTATGGCCCACTCTCCTGGAAGGAAATTTCAGAGGCTTGCAGACTTTACACAAGGACATTTCAAGCAAGCCAGTCAGGTTTCTCAAAAGGCCAGGAGATGGCTAATGAGACCCTGGGGATGAGAAATAGGAAATGGTGAGGGTCTTCCCAGGCACTTTTCTCCCTGGTGATCTCTGAGTAGGATAAAGACACTTCGCTGAAATGCAGTACAAGACCAGGCAGGTGCCTGTGGGTAATGCAGTAGCCGTAAAGGAAGGGTGGGGATGAGGTCTAGGATCTAGGAGATGCCAGGCTTAAAGGGTGTGACCTGGCCATCTCAACTGCAGAAATGACTAATTTTTTTCTAATATCTAGGTTTAAATTTTTAAATTGTATGTATGTATGTATGTACGTATGTATGCATATATGAGTACACACACACACACACACACACACACACACACACACAAGCAGGTATGCTCAGAGGCAAGAGATCTCAGATTCCCCCTGGAGCTGGAGTGTCAGGCAGTTTTGAGCTGCCAAATGCGGGTGCTAAGCACTGAACCAGGGGCCTGTGCATGAGTGCATGCATACATTGTTTTAAGATTTGATTTTAATTATATGCATGTATGTGGGGGAGGGGGGTCGAGGTGTGCGCACATGAGTGCAGGTGCCTGTCCAGAAGAGGGTGTCAGACGCTTCGGAACCTGAAGCCACAGGCAGTTGTGAGCTGCCTAACGTGGGTACTGAAGTCAGATTCTCTGCAGAGGTGGCATGCGCTCCTAACCGCTGAGCCATCTCTCCAGCCCTGCAAATGACTTAAGTCCATCACACCTACAACAGGACTGCCTTCTCTGTCACACTCTTTAGAGGGTGGCTCTGGAGCCTGCCTTTATCTCAGTCCTGTGACTCTCTGAGCAGAAACCTTTGTGTTCCACAAAAATTCATGAGTGAAGAAGGGAGTCTTTCGGCTTCAGTCAAGTTGTCCCCCCCCCCTTTCCTCATACAAATTTCACTGTCCTGTTTCTCTCTCCCCTCTTCAGGCCTCCAGGAAGAACCCCGCTGACCCCCACCAAAAAAGCCACCTCCCACTAGATTTTCGGGAATAAAAGCATTTCCCTCTCACCCCCAATTTGGAAGGATTTGTTCAAAGACAGGTGGGCATGGGGAGTCATCTTTTCCATTCTCAGAGGGTAGACTTTAGGGATAAAGTTTTAAATTGCTGTCCATTATTAATGTTAAACTCACAGCAGTCGGCCCTAAAATCTGCAATTATAACAATTCATAAAAACAGCCCCTTTGTTAGGCTCGCTTGAAGAGCTTTTGAAATATAATTGCAATGTGGCGCAAAGTAAAATAAAAATTCAGATTTTCTTTTACCGAGGCCATGAACAATACTGTCCTTTTTTACAGCAGCGGAAAGCCTCAAGACATCCGTTATATTCCTTCAATGAGCTTTGTTCAATAAATGCTAAGCCTTGAAGCTTTTAAATGTATTAAAGTGATTATGATATCATCACTCCGAAGGCACTTCAATAGAACATTAAGACAGAAACTATTTCCCTCCACACACGGTATAACAGTAACAAAAAGTTGATTAAATGCACATTGTATCAAAAATATTTTCAGTATTTATAGACATATGTAGATAATGTTGACTGCAACCCACACCAAGGGGAAGAAAGGGATCAGAAAGTAATAAAAGCATTAGAGAGAGAGAGCAAATTGTGACGCTTAATCTTCAGAACTTAGGCTGCGGCTTTGCCTGTGGATTCATAGGGAACGTCCCACTACATAAAAGGGAACGAGGCTCAGAGTGAAGGAATAACAGAAGAACCAATCCTTGTTTTCTTTTCTCGTACCCCCAAACACTCCCCTGCCTCACGTACGCCATTCTCCCTTAAACAGCTCAATGTGTACGCTGGCGGTGACGGGAGCTACTTATTAAAAACACGGATCACGCTGCATTTAACAGAGTGTAGGCCGGCGAGGTCTACAGGCGGGGCACATGCCTTTAGGCATCAGCCCGGGAGGTGCAGAAAGGTTAGGAGGAGAGATGTGAGGTGGGGTCAGAGTATCAGGACGAGATGCAAGCTTGGCTTTGTTAGGAGCTTGTTACCCAGCACTCTTAGCCTACATAGGGGATTATGAATTCACGTGTGAATTTATCCCTATTAAACGTTCAGTAGCAGGGTCAGTTGGCTGGAATGGCTAAAGCCCAAGGCACAGTGGTCACATGGCTGGGGAAGAATGCCTTGAAGGCTTTCCTGACAGATGTAAGAAAGGCAGAATGGGATGCTTCAGGCCTTTCTTGACGGCATGTAGATTAACATTTCTAACTTCACAGTGTTCTGTGCCCTGCTGGCATGCTCAGCTTTATCTGGAGTTTATGCTCCCAAGGCACTCAAAATGCAAGTCCTCCCCGCCCCCCCCCCACACACACACACAACAGGATGGTGATGTTGATACTTTGGAATAACTATTTATATAGTAAGGATAGCTGTCCTAGGCTCACCGTGGTTGGAGTGGATTTTTCTTATATATCTTAGTCTCTTAGGTGCATGTATGAGGTTTTATGAGGTGAAAGAGTTCCATATTTTAAAATTACAATAGAAATAGTATTCTGAGGCACAGGCAATGAAACTATAGGATAGACAACAGCAAACTCCCAGACCAGTCTGCACATCTGTCCACGGGCTGTTACTCAGGCCGAAGGGCAAGTGCCTGTGTTTCTGGTGGCAAACTCTCTACACACAATCAGGCTGTGCAAGAAAAGCCACCAGCAAGGCCTTTATCACTCAGCCTGGGACCCTTCTTCATGGAAGAGTCTCCGTGTTCATCACACCGAGCGTGTCCCCTGGTCCTGGCCATTGCCCTAACCAGTCCAGAGACAGGAATGTGGAACAAAGGATGCAATAAAAAATGGGAAGTGAAGACCATGCAGCGGAGGACAAGTTTCCCACTCGAGCAACTCGCCAGCGCCAGGGGCCAGGATTGATTTTCTATAAGACATCAGGAAAGATCACCTCCCCTGTACAACCCTGCCTATGGGGACGGTGTGGAAGTCATAACTAATTCAATTCTGAGGGTCTAGGTGACAGATAATTTCCTTACGATATGGAGCTTGATCGAAAACATCTTAAAACAGTTGGTAATATTGCAACATACCTGATGTAATGACAAGAAGCTACAAACTAAAAGGGCTGTGACCAGTGAATGATCTTCCAAGACAGGAAAGAAAATATAAAAATATATTTCTATTTCTTATATTTCTAAAAATATAAGCACATTCAAACTTCAAAGAAGACACACTTCTATGAATAATTCTGCTTCTCCTTACCCCCTGGTGATAGGCGATAAGTCAGTTCAATTCCTTAAGCATAGTGGGTCAATAAGACAATAAAATTATTCTTTGTGTTAGAGAAAAAAATTACTGTGTTCTTGACACAAGGAATCTGATGGGTGATGTCATTTCCACAAGCCATGTGGGAAGAAAACCTAGAGGAGTCTAGAAATACTGTGGTGCAGTCAACTGCAGCCATGCTGTCAATGGAGAGCGATCAGGACCGCTCTTCAAAGTAGGCAACTAAAATCCAGTTTCAGGCTGGCAAGATGGTTCAATGATAAGAGCACTTGCTGACAGTCTTGACAGTCCAAGTAGAATACCCAGAACCCACATGGTGAAAAGGGAGAAAAGTGACACACTCTACTCCCACACATATACACAATAGATATATATAAAAAATTAAAATTAATTTCTTTTTGGCTTCATAGGTTAGTTGTTGAGTAGTGGTATCACACAGAAAAAAAAAAAAACTCACCAATCTATAGAAAGTATCCCAAAAAATCCAGTTCCATCCTGAGCATCATCCTCCTCCAATGGTCCAGACAAATGCTTCCAGGTTTCCCTAAAGGGCCTGGGTGCTTTCTATCTAAAGCAAGGGGTTAATTGCCCATCCCCGTGTTCTCATTTGGTCCTCCCATCCTCAAACCTTCTAGTTACTCTGACCATCCCAACAATGTTCCACTTATAATGACATTAAATGAGTGCATAGTGCTTGACCGTCAGCAGCCAGGTGAAGATGGAAATGTACTGGACAATGAAGATGAAGTGATGAGCTAGAGAGGCAGATGGGTGGTGTAAGTGCTTGTCTGGTGTGCCTGGCATCCTGGGTTCTGTCCCTAGTGCTACAAATGTAATCCTAGCGCTTTGGAAGCAGAGACAGGAGGATTCAAAGTCCAAGGTCATCCTCAGCTATAGAATGACTTCAATTAGGGCCACGGGGCCTGTCTCAAAAGATAATAAGATTAAAATGAAGTATGAAATAAACATTTTTAAAGACATTTTACATTCTAGAGCTAACAGGCAGATGTTCACTGCTAAAGCATAAATGAGTGGGTGCCCACCTCTCCGGCCTCAGTTCTCATTTCACATGCTTATGAAGGGCCCATTATAGAATTCCAGTGCTTAACTGCTTACATCACGATCACTTGCCTATGATCCTAAAGGCAGGCATGAGCCCAGCCTTTTATACCAGATGACTGACTCACCTTGCACAAGTTCTATAACATCTCTAAAACTCTGTTTCTTCCTCTAGCAAGTGGGAAGATGAGAGATGGTACTTTGCTGGTAGATCGCTGTGAGATGCAAATGAGATGCTCCGGGAAGAGCAGGCATAGTAATTGCCGTAATTATTATTACTTTCCTGTAGCACCACTGTTGCTATGAATATCCCACTGGATTGTTGTGAATGTTCGATGAGAACTCTTATTAAGTACTTAGCATGGGTACCTGGCACCCGGTAGAAGCAAATAAAGGCTGCTGCTATTCTCATCATTTCTTACGTTCATTTGCAGACTGACTGTGTTCTCAGCACCAGGGTAGCTCATGCATTTCTTTGGGGGACCAGGGTTGAGGCAGGGTTTCTCTGTGTAGCCCTGGTTGTCCTAGAATGTGTTCTATAAGCCAGGCTGGACTTGAATTCAGAGATCCACCTGCTTTTGCCTCCTGAGTGCTAGGACTAAAGACATTACCACCACTGCATGGCTTTGTGCATTTCTTTCTTGCTTCCCTCCCCTCTGTGTGTGTGTGTGTGTGTGTGTGTGTGTGTGTGTGTGTGTGTGTGTGTGTTCATATATACAGGTGCATACTTAGTATACACATAGATATGCATGTGCATATGAAGAAAAGAAGACTATCTCAGATGTCTTTCCTCTGGCGTCATACATCCTTCCCTTTGAGTCAGGGTCTCTTGTTGGCTTAGACTTTACCCAATAAGACAAGCTACATTGGCTCAGGGACCCGCCTACCTCTGCCTCCCCAGTACTTGGTGCACTAGTGCACACTACCATACTCAGCTTTTTTTACAAGTATCCTTTTTAGCAGAATATCTATGAACTCCAGTCTCTTGAAACACAAATAGTGGTCCAGTTAAGTTACCAATTCTTTGTGGGACCAAGGGATGGAGAGAACCATGGAGCACAAGTTAGGACACTTACTCTTCCCCTGCAATGTAAGAAGACACAATGAAGTTTGGAGGCCACTTCAGATGCACACAACCCTACCTGTCAGCTTTAGAAAGAAAAGAAAGGAAAGAAAGAAAGAAAGAAAGAAAGAAAGAAAGAAAGAAAGAAAGAAAGAAAGAAAGAAAGAAAGGAAGGAAGGAAGGAAGAAAGGAAGAAAGGAAGAAAGGAAGGAAGGAAGGAAGGAAGGAAGGAAGGAAGGAAGGAAGAAAGAAAGAAAGAAAGAAAGAAAGAAAGAAAGAAAGAAAGAAAGAAAGGAANAAGGAAGGAAGGAAGGAAGGAAGGAAGGAAGGAAGGAAGGAAGAAAGAAAGAAAGAAAGAAAGAAAGAAAGAAAGAAAGAAAGAAAGAAAGGAAAAAGGTTCAAGTCACATAGCAAGCTGTCTCCTTTCATACAAATCTTAGTGATTCATAGCCCCAAGTATACAGCTACAACTCAGAGCAGCAGCTTTCTCAGACAGCTGCAAAAGCCAACTAGTGGGGCCATTACCAGAAAATCCTAAGCTTTCTTCCAATTTTATCATTATTCCTATAAAATTAGAAGATGGATATTTCTATACATCGTTATGGAATCCAGTGCACGAGTTTCCTTACAGGCCTTTTAGATATCACTTACTTGGTTGCCTTACACTTGGTAGCACTGGGGCCTTGTCAATGATTCCAGAGAACGGAGAAGCTGGTCTTCCGCATCAGGAAAGACCCTCCATTCTACATGCATTTTCAACCAATGTTTTGCTGCCCACTGAAATTCCTGTTTGGCTAGAAGATAAGTTGGCTGCTAGATCCAGACATTTAAATATCAATACGTCCCAAAACCACAAGGAGGGAGGAGCAAGACACCTGCCACCTCACCCCACCCCCACCCACCACCACCACCACCACAGACATACTTAATGCCTGGCAAAAGGAGCCTCAACATCCAATGGGCAGGAATCTGAGGAGATGGCTCCATCAGCAAAGTGTTTGTTGCAAACACTGGAGCCCCAACAACCACACAGAAAGCTAGGCATGATCTTAGAATCCCAGCACTGGAGATGGGGAGACAGTGGATCCCTGGGATTCGGAGGAGATGCTCAGCCAGTCTAGACTAATTGGCAAGCCCTGAGTCCCAGTGTCTCAAAGAAGCAAAGTAAATGAATTTTGAGGAAGGATTCCTAAGGCTAACCTCTGGTCTACACACACACACTCACACACACACACACACACACACACACACACACACACACCACATGGGCAGAAGAAAGGGAAGAAAAGGAGACGGCAGCAATGCCAACGCCAACTTTTTGGCCCCATTATTTAGTTGCTTTATTAGAGTTTTCGTAACTCCTCCACACAAAGGGAAGGGAGAGCTGTAGAAAACTAAGTGGCTTTGTCATCAAAAGCCTTCAGCAACTGGCACGAAAACACCTGTCAGTGCAAAAGATGCCTCTTTATCAAGCCTTCAGACCTACCAGGAGCCAAGCTCACCCCGAGATTTCCAAGCTATTTTCTTCCAATGTTTTGAAGTCCCTTTCACTTCACATGAAGGCTAACGATTTCAAAAAAAAAAAAAAAAAAGGTGGGAAAGGGAAAAGTTCCTTTTCTCTCTCTGTCTCTCCTCACTCTTTTTAAGAAAAAGGAAAAGATACTGAGCCGTGATTATGAAGTCCTAAAAGCCTTTTAGCTGACAGTGGAGCTTTGTTGAACAGCCTCTAAAGAGCCTCCACTGAGAGACAAGATGCAGCAATAAAACAGAGGCAGAGCATACACTGTGCAGTAGCCCAGCCTCCCAAGCTTGGGTCCCTATTTTACACCATAAGTCAGGTTTCTCCCCACAAAGCTCTTTGCAACACTCAAGGTCCAGAGAGGTATCAGACCCACTGACACATGAGCTCAGCCACCTCATATATCATGCGCTGCCAAGAGAGAAGCTGGTTTGTATCAAACTCAGCACAATCCTGCACTTCAAACTAGAAGTGATTTAAACCAGAGTCCGCCATACCCTACCCTCTCGGGATGGCTGTCCCCGGAGCCCGCGCTGAGCAGTGATTGCCCAGCTAACCAAAAGCTGCTTTTTAAGACTCTGCCCCAACTCTAACAAGCCCATCCAACTCCCAGACACTATGTGCTTGGGGGCTGAGAGCACTCGCAGGGGACAACGCTGACTCGAGGGACATCATGGGAAAAGCTGCCTAAACCGACTAGTGCAACCCCAGTTGCTTCTGTATCTTCTGCCATGCTCTCTTAAGTAGCTGGCCCCAGCTGGTAAGAGGGCTGGAGTGGCAAGAAGAAAGCACAAGCCAAGATTCCATTAAAGAACTGCATACCTTCTCCACAACCTGAGCAGGCAACCACAGCACAGGCTGCACCTGGCATGAGTGTGTGAAATCCGAGCCTTTGAGCGATGGGGCACTCACCCTTCTTTCAGACATACCTTTTCTCTGAAACTATTACACTCAGAGAGCTTCAAGCCCTGGCTCCAGACCCATCCATCTCACAGCAGAAAGTACCTCTCAAGCTCTCTTCTGACATGAGCCCATCACTCACCATTTGCTGGTCGGCACAGTTTCTGCTGACGTAGCTGCATTACTAAAAAGAGCCCAATAAGTAAAGCTGATTTGAAATAACTATATATTACGTGGAGGTGGGGTAAGGAGAACTTATTTGAAGTCTAGAATGCCATCATGTGAAGAGGCTCTAGAAAGAACTCCTTAATTATTTAAATACCTGCGCTTCCTACTGACAGAACACGGGTTTGATTTATCAGCGGTGTTAAATATTTGGTAATTTACTAGGGTCACTTGACGAAACAGTTTCATATAGCAAGTGTGTATCTGACACTGTAATTCTTTCACAGAAATGCCTCCGACTCCCTGATTAATGTTCAAACACTGACCTAATGCTATCAAGCGGAGATGGGTGCCAATTTCAGCTCTCGTGTCAAAGCGCAGAACTGAGAGCCCTCCGGCAGAGTGGCGTGGGAAGTAGTGTGCTATCCTGCTCTGCTGCTGGGTGGGCTGGTGACTGGGGATGAGTCCCTCCTCGAGGATGCTCTCACAGTCCACCGGGTGGAGGCAGCTGGTGCCTGTGCCAGGAGGCTCCCAACCCCTGACTTGGAGCTATGGAAACTTGCAGAGCCGTGCCTGCAAAGCAGACTCTGTGCCTTCTCCCATGCCCGACTCGCTCAGCTTCACATACATTCGTCTAGCTCAAAAGCCCCAGTACTGACTCCTGACCCCCAAACTCCTACCTGTTCTTCAAAACCCTGCATACAGTCTTCTGACATTATTAGAGCTCCAGATGCTCTGTCTGGCCTTTCAACTCCTGTCTCCCAGCACCGCTAGAGCAAGGTCAAAATGCCTCCTTGATAAATCCAGGATGGATCTCCATCATCTGTGTAATCTCTGATGCTCCCAGCATAATAATGAATGACAGTGTGCCTCAGGCCATGTTAAGTTAGTGAGTCCAAAATAAGGTCTACAGATAACCAGAGGACTCAGTAGATAAAGCGTTTGCTTCACAGCCTGATGGCCTGTGTTTGATCCCCAGAACCCATGTAATGCTGGAAGAAGACAAGCAAGTCCACAGACCTGTCCTCTGACCTCCATATGCATGCCAGTGTGCATATGTGTCATGTATGCATACCCATACTCACTAAAAATTATAAAGTTCATTAAACTTTAAAAAAAAACTAATAAGGTTTCCAAGAAGCCTAATGAAGATCTGACTTCATAGTAGATCTGACTTTGAGGCTACAGCTGAAAACACAGACTCAAACTTTAAAGTGTGTGTTTGACAAAAATCTAGTCATATACAAGGTCATAAGTTCACCTTGTAAAAAAGAATAGTGACAGACAGCTCATACTACAGTCCCCAATCCCGCTTCGCAGAAAGTTTTAAATCCTCTTTGAGAACTGTAAGGAAAGAGAAAGCTAAAGTCAAAATCCCAAAAGATTTAGAAAATCCATATGCAGACATAATGCATTTAAGTCTCCAGGACACCATTAAAGCAATATTCAGAAGGAAAGCCACAAGTTCAAGTCTGTACAGTGATAAGCAAGAATGAATGTAGCATTTACATTAGACCTGTAGCTGAAAGTATGGGATGGACATAAGGGAGGGAAGACTGGCAGAGACAAACAGTACTCATGGGGGAAAGCACTGACAATCCAGGAGCCTCTGAGACAGCCTTCCAAAGGGAAAGCCAGAAAGAACTTCCCAGACAAAAACGCACATGGAAGCAGGGTAGGGGGTCACCTATAATATCTGCACTTGGGAGGCTGAGGCAGGAGGATTGCTGTGAATTACAAGCCACTCTGAGTTTGCCTGTAAAGTGAGTTTCAAGCAAGCTTGGGTTACAGAATAAGACCCTATCACAAAACACACACACACACACACACACACACACATAAATATAAATATAACCACAAAAATAGAATTCAGAAACAGGAAAGAACATAATTTTAAAGACTTGTTTTTATTTTCTGTTTATGCATATGTGTGAAATTATATGCCACATGTGTGTAGTTGCCCATAGAATCCCATGTGGGTGCTAGAAACCAAACCCTGGTCCTTTGGAAGAACAGCAAGTTCTCTTAACCACTGAGCCATTTTCCAGATCCCCAAAACATAGTTACTCTAACACAACTGAAACTGGGTAGCATTAATCCAGAAAGTATTGAAAATCTAAAGAAATCATGCCTTGCAGAAGAATTATTATGTAACAGACAAGCCAGGCCCTGTGTGTTCTGCAGATAAACACCACTCATAGCTTCAAGAAATAAAGAATGGATGTTATCTGCACTCTTTGACCCAGAACCTAAAGAAATGCCCTGAATGCCTTGACAGGCAAGTACAGGGGCTCCTTGGCTTCCAGCGCGATTTCCCTGATGAGTTATCGAAGCTGACAACACCAGGATCTGGAAAAGCATCAAGTCCACCTAGGCCACCGAATATCCTAGTTGGGCAATCTGATGTGCTAGAGAGTTGGTTCCCTTTGGCTGTGTGGCTTCTTGGTGCTAATGCACATGGCCAGCATCGGGAGACGGTGCCATACCACGTGACACTAAATCCAAACCCAAAGTATGGTTTCTACTGAAGTGCACACCATTTTTGTACCATGGCAAGGTTGGGGGTATGGGACATAAATCAAACTGCTTCAAGTTCAACAACCATCCATGGAACATTGTATTGGTCCAGGCAGCCTTAAAAAAAAAATTATGGCTAGGTCAGCTGCATAAGAAACTTCTACTATTTCAGTACTAACCCTCGAGTTAACATGAGCACTGGTTTCCTCCTGGCTTTTTGTTAACTGTCTTCTTACTGTGTCCCACATGAAGAGACAACTGGTTCTTAAACTCTTTGTACAAGACAGGAGAGGAGAAACTCTCTGGGGCATCTTTTCTTTCTTACAAAGACATTGACCTTATTGGTCCTTTCGACTTAATTTAACCATAATTTCATTCTTAAAAGTAATTTCTTCCACTCCAGACAGTTACATTTGGGGTCAGCTTTTCAATGCATAGATTTGACAGAAGACAATCTGTCTATGAAGATACAGAAAACAAATGTGGGTGAGAAGAGCCAAGTCAGAGAAAACTCCAGCCAATTACAGTCATCCAAACCCAACCACACATCAGCAAAAAGGACCTAGGCAGCGTATTCAACAGGGATGGTATCCTACTTCACAGAGATGTAGAAAACCTGTGTTCACAACTCAGCTCTTAGAACACCACGCACAGAGGCCTTTAAAAACTGCGATTTGTAAGTAGCTGTATATTAAGGAGCTAATATAGTTTATCACATTAGTAGGTGAAATTGGGAAAACTGAATGCTTCTTTCCCCAGATATCCAAAGTTCCTAATTTGAAAAGGGAATGCAGTGAAAAATAAGTAAAATGAAACACACACGCGCGCACGCACACGCACACACACCACCATTATTAGTCAAAGCAACCACAAAAGGTAAAGAAATGAGAAGCATGAAAATTAGAAGAAAAAGGAAAATAACTTTTGCAGGTGATACAATTAAATGCCCTAAAAGAAAACCCTCAGAGAATTAACTGAAAATTTTTCAGGAAAAAAGACACTTATAAGGTAGCTAGCTTAAAAAAAAAATTAACATTCTTGCTTCAAATATGAAGATGGTAAACCCAGTTCTTACTGGTGTGTGTTAGATTAGAACACTGCTGCCCATTGTCGAGAGCACAGAAGTCTAAAATCAAGAGTTGTGATGAGCAGCGGGGTTAGAACCGCAGGGAACGGGGTGAGGTTCGAGTCCCTGTGCTGTCTGGAATTTGGAGCCTGGTTTGTTTTGTTTAATAGTGGTCAGAACAGTATGGCACTAGGAGAATTCTAGAAGATATCTATTTTATTATTTTCAATAAAACTTCTCAAGTGTTTTGGAAGAAAAAGGATTAAGATTAACTATCAATAATCTTTGTTAAGTGCAGTTCACTTGCAAGGTTTTTCTCAGGCTCCTCACAGAGAGATGGGAACTCACTCTACAAGTGCAGAAAGTAATGCCAAGAAGGTTCAGTGACATAGAGGCAGTGACGAGCAGAGAGCGCCGTCTACCTCTGACTCCAGTTCACTCCTTAGAAGACTTCGGGGGGGGGGGCTTTTAAGAAAGAAACATCAGCTTTCATGAATGTTTTTGTCTTGTCAAATTGGCCAAAATGTACTCTGAAATCACAAGCAGATCTTCAATGCCTGACTTCTGTTTTTAATACAAAAATGATCCATAAAAATACTCTTTCAAACAACCCTGAGATACCATCTCACTCCAGTCAGAATAGCTAAGATTAAAAATTCAGGTGACAGCAGATGATGGTGAGGATGTGGAGAAAGAGGAACACTCCTCCATTGCTGGTGGGATTGAAAGCTTGTACAACCACTCTGGAAATCAGTCTGGTGGTTCCTCAGAAAATTGGACATAGTATTACCGGAGGATCCAGCAATACCTCTTCTGGGCATATACCCAGAAGATCTTCCAACTGGTAATAAGGACACATGCTCCACTATGTTCATAGCAGCCTTATTTATAATAGCCAGAAGCTGGAAAGAACCCAGATGTCACTCAATAGAGGAATGGATACAGAAAATGTGGTACATTTACATAATGGAGTACTACTCAGCTATTAAAAACAATGAATTTATGAAATTCTTGAGCAAATGGATGTATCTGGAGGATATCATCCTTAGTGAGGTAACCCAATCACAAAAGAAGTCACTAGATATGCACTCACTGATAAGTGGATATTAGTCTAGAAACTTAAAATACCCAAGATACATTTTGCAAAACACAAGAAAACCAAGAAGGAAGACCATCGCGTGGAAACTTCATTCCTCTTTAGAATAAGGAACAAAATACCCATGAAAGGATATAGGTACAGAGACAAAATTTAGAGCTAAGACGAAAGGATGGACTATCCAGAGACTACCCCATCCAGGTATCCATCCCATCATCAGCCACCAAACCCAGATACTATTGCACATGCCAGCAAGATTCTGCTGAAGGGACCCTGATATAGCGGCCTCTTGTGAGGCTATGCCAGTGCCTGGCAAACACAGAAGTGGATGCTCACAGTCAGCTATTGGATGGAACACAGGGCCCCCAGTGGAGGAGCTAGAGAAAGTACCCAAGGAGCTGAAGGGGGCTGCAACCCTATAGGTGGAACAACAATATGAACTAACCAGTATCCCCTGAGCTGGTGTCTCTAGCTGCATATGTAGCAGAAGATGGTCTAGTCAGCCATCATTGGGAAGAGAGGCCCCTTGGTCTTGCAAACTTTATATGACCCAGCACAGGGGAATGCCAGGGCCAAGAAGTGGGAGTGGGTGGTTAGGGGAGCAGGGGTGGGGGGAGGGTATAGGGAACTTTCGGGATAACATTTGAAATGTAAATAAAGAAAATATCTAATTAAAAATGGGGGAAAATACTCTTATTGTTAATAGTGGAGAACAATGAATGTCAGACGCATCTAAACAGATAAGGAGATTATTAGCCAAGGGTCTGAATAACATTTCTTTTGCTTTGAGATTTTGAGTGGAAGGGTGAGGAGGGGACCGAGTGGGTAAAGCACTTGCTGTGTAAGTGTAAGGACTGGAATTCTGACCCCCAGAACCCACACAATGCCAGACTCAGGATCACAGGTAGTGATCCTCCCATGCTCTGGAGGCTGAGAAGAGGCGGAGACAAAAGAATGCCCAGCGAGTCTGGCATATGCAATGCAAGAGTCCCTCTCTCAATATGTGTGTCCTCATCACATAGACAGACAGACAGACACACACACACACAGACAGACACACACACACACACACACACACTCACACACACTTGTGTACATATGGATAGAAACAGAGCTGGAGAAATGACTCAGTGAATAAAGAACTTGCCATTCGGGCATGAGGAGCAGAGTTCTGGATCTCCAGAACCCACAAGAAGACCAGGAAGGCATCTCATCACTCAAGAGGCAGAGACAAGGTCCCCAGGGTCAGGAAATGGCAAGTTCAGGTTCAATGAGGCCACTCTGTCTAAATCAATAAACTGGAGAGCAATTGTGAGCATCAACTTTAGACCATCACACATACAAGCACACCCCTGCACACACATGTGTTCCCACACACATGCAAACATGCTTACATACACACATATAAATGTACACATGATAAAATTTAAAATGAAAGCAATTGCAGATGAGGTGTTTCCCATCAATCCTTCCAATTCTATAACTTTTTAGCACGAATAAACTTCTCACTACATTTTTTTTATATGTTCCAGAAAAGCTACCTTTAAAACTTAGGTCTTTCAAGTTAGTGAAGTATTGTATTGAATGCATTTTGCACCCTGACACGTTCAACAGCGAGGCAATAGTAGTAAAGTCCCACAGCTGTAAGATTGGCGACACACCTGCATCACTGAGTTGAGATACCGAGTTCACAAATATGTGTGGCATGCCTATCGTGTGCCAGGCATTGTGAACAGGACTCTTAGAAATATGGTGCACAGTAATAGACTGAGAGCCCACCCTGAGGGCTAAGGTGTAGCTCTGTAAGTAGAGTGTTTGCCTGGTACACAGAAAACTCTGGACCTAGTCCCCATCACTACACAAAGAGGGAATAGTGGAGCACACCTGCAGTCCCTGCACTTAGGAGGTGAAGGCACAAAGAACAGAAAGTTAAGAGCATTCTTAGCTACATAGCAACTTCAAGGCTAGTTAGGATACATGAAACACCATACAAAAAATAATAGTAATGACAAATACACTCATTGAACTGAGTATGTAATCAAAAAAAAAACTGGAATAAATAAAAAATAGATATAAAACTTCACCTGTGGTAGCCAGCGTATCTGCTGTTTCCAAGAATCTGCCTAACAAATTATACCAAAAATTGAGTGGTTCAAAATAGCCATCGTAAGGCTGGCTGGCTGGGAAGATGGCTGAGTGGTTAAGAGCATTTACTGCTCTTGCAGAGGACCTGGGTTTGGTGCCCACTATCTACAGCAAGTAGGTCACAACCATATCATTCCAGTCCCATGTTTGTCTGATGCCCTGTGGCCTCCTCAGACATCTGTATACAAGCAGCACACATAAACTCACACAGACAAATACATTTACACAGATTTAAAAAGATTTTAAATAATAATGAAATAAAGTAACCTTTATTCTTTCTTACACGTGCCACAACATGCCTAGGCGAGGTAGACCCCAGTGTACAGACAGCAGGTCTGACTCCAGGCTGTTTCATATGAGTTCACGGTGAAGCCAGGGTCTGACAATAACACACATTCAAGAGAGGCATGTGGAATTAGCCCTGTCCCCACGGTCTAGGTTCAGATCTGACTCTGTCTTACCTCCACCTACATTTCACTGATCTGACTGTGTCATGCAGCTATGCTGATATCAGTGGGTCAGAGGAATCTGTTGCAAAGGAGAAACTGTGAAGCCACATGGCAGGGGTCAAGAACAGAACTGAGACCTCAATGTGACTAACCACAGCCATCAAGCAGGGGAGGAAGGGGGCCGGTGATGCTGTCCTATGAACAACAAAGAGATCTGGCCACATAGAGGAAATCAGGAAAGACCGTCTCTAAGGACCTGCAGCTAGAATTGGCATTGGCAAGATCCATAAAAATAAAAGCCAGTAGGCAGGGGACTTCAAGGGGACTGCTTAACAACATGAGCAAAGTAGCAAGACCAAAAGTGACACTGCTGGTTTAAAGTGTTCAGAAAAGGTCTCACCTTACCGAAAGATGTACTAATCTCCACTGACATCTGTTATGTTTTTAGTGAAGATGGTCTTAACAGAGATTTTTACCCATCGCCCTTTGGTTTCAAGGGGACAGACTACATTTGAATAAAACCTGCAGGGTGTGGTGACATCCTTCATAGTGGGTAGGCTTTCACTGAGATCAGTCAACTTCCTCCAAAGTTATTCAAGAATGGTCTTCTAAATGGAAAGCGATGAGCACTCGAGTTGAAACAGACGCCTTCCTTAACTCACTCAAACAGAGCCATGAGATGGGGGACTCGGCAGAGGTGCTCCAGAAGAGAACACGGGCAAATTCATTTGCTGAAACTCAGAACTGAAGAATTGGAGAGTCCCTGTTGACAGGCAAAAATATGGCCTCGTTGGGTCTTCCATCTCCTAGTTATTAACAGCAGACAATGCTACATCAGTCACCAAGCCTGAAGCAAGGACCTGTGCCTGAGGTTAGCTTCCAAAGCATCCACTCAGCACATTCAGACTCTTAAATATGATGTTCCCTTCGCTATTTGTCTCCACCTGACTTGAAGCAGGCTAGGATGTTGGGAGAGAGCTGCCTTCACCCAAGGTGAACACAGCCAGCAACACGGAGTGACAGCCATTGCACACAGACTCAGCGAGCCACGCCCTGTCCTCTAACATTCAGGGTGATGATCTAAAAAAAACTAAGGGGTTGCAATTCATTTTTCCCAAATGGAGCATAGCTCAGAAACCAGAGAATGAAGAAAGTAGATGGAGGGCAACAGGGTATGAGGGCAAAGCAGCCTCAACACAGACTGTACCTTGGGGACATGGTAGTGGCAGTGACCTGGCTGCCTGTGCCTGAGAGGACGGGAGGCCTTCACCGTGGCAGCTGAAAGGGGCCGTGTGGATAAGACAAGTAATTAGAAAAGGAATAGTAATTACCGCAGCCATGACAAGGAAGACTGCCCCACAGCCAGCCCTGTCAAAGCCTATAATTCTTGCAAATGAGCAGCAGGCTGGGCGACACAAGGCGTCCCTCATGAATTATACAGGTGATCAGGCACGGTGCACTGTGAGTGACGCTTAAGCAGGAGGACCTGTGGGGCAGTGGAGATAGGAGAGCCCCAGGTGCTATAAGGGTCTCTGGTCCCCCCCATAAGTAGAAGGCAAAACTCAATCTCTAGACCACAGTCCTCTGCAACTGCACTCGCCCCGGGGCTGCTGTGGCAGTCTCTGGAGACTTAAGGCTGCCAAGAAGTCCTGTACAAGGGTATAGAGAATGGTAGTTCTGGAAAGGCAGAACCAGATCGCCCTGATCAGGCCCTGAACATACACATATGACAAACTGAGGTAAAAACAGGACTTTTTCCTAGGGGACAGGTGTTACAGGTTTAATTGTAATCCATACACCCCCAGCATCCCCGCCCCCGCAATGTGTGTGTGTGTGTGTGTGTGTGTGTGTGTGTGTGTGTCTGTGTATCTGTGTTTTGCGATCCTAACCAGAAGGACTTCCACTGTGACTGCACTCACAAACAGGTCTTTTCAAAAGGCAGTCAAGCAAAAGTGAAGACATCAGGGTCAGCCCTGGTCTAACGTGCCTGTTAGACTCATAAGAAGATGAGCTTAGAGCATAGGCTGACACACAGGAGACAACGCCTGTGAGAACACAAGAAGATGGCCACCTAAAGGCCAAGGAGAGGCTCTGAGAGAGAGCAGCCCTGCCTGCACCTTACATGTGGAACCTACAGAAATATGAGACCATGAATATCTATAGCTCCTAAACTACTCAGCCTGTGGTACTCCTGCCTTGGCAAACCACCACGAGGGAATACACAAACAACGACCAAGAGCTAGAAAGGGCTAGGGGAGGGAGCTTGGCTGGCAAAGCGCTTGCTTAGCATGCACAGGACCCTGGCTTTGACCTGGAGCATTGAATAAACCAGGCATAACAGCACAGAGCTGTAAACCCCAGCTCTTAGCAGGTAGAGGCAGGAAGATCAGAAATTCAAAGTCATTCTCTACAATGTAGTAAGTCTAGGGCCAGCCTGGGCTACATGAGACCCGGTGTCAGAAAAGAAAAAACACAAGACAGAGTCAGTCCACTTGGCTAGAGATAAAAAAAAAAAAAAAAAACTTCAGCTAAACTAAAAAAAAATAAAAATAAAAAATAAAAATGCCCTCATGGTCAGGATGTTAACCCAAGTTCTACAGCTACTAGTTCTGAGCAGGGAGAACTTGGATGTGACCTTGACTCTCACCAACTGCTCTGTTGGCAAGGCTGGAAGAAGAAGGGGAGGGATGGAAGTGGGAGTATCAGGAGAACACTTAAGAGTATGAACTGAGACTGGAACTCACTGGGGATACGGGGAGGGTTGGGACACCATTAGCTGAGATAAAGGAGACAGGAACAAATTTGGGGAGGAAGTGGAAGGCTGAGTCTGCACATAACTGGGGTAGGAGTCCACCCCCACAGCTGTCTCCAGAGAACTGATCAGTCTACATTCCCTGGCCATGTGTGGGTCCACACAAGCCCTGATGTTTCCGTCTGGGACCCGTACCGATAAGCAGTGATGCTATTGGTATTCATTGTAGTCAGTCTAACTTTGTCATGTTGCTCTTCAATCAGAAAGACTTGAACCTCATGCTTCACTCTCAATCTAGGGACACCGCTCTCCCCACTCCACCCCCCCCCACCCCCCCCCACACACACACAAACACAACTCCTGAGATCCACTGTGGTAGGCCAGAACAGAGATTTCTTAGGGAGTATGGGAATGTCTAAATGCTTCCACCCAAGTTCAAGCAGGAGTCAACTGTATTGGGAGGAAGGAGGTAGGAGGCTCTTCCTCAAACGTGGTCTTGGACCACCTCAGAAAAACATAACCAAAAATCACTTACAACACCTACACCTTCCTTCAGGATACAAACATTTAAAAGCACTGTCTTAGAGGGAGGAGTTAGTAAGCCATTCTGTGCTGTGGCTCATCATTTACTAGGCAAGGGATTGGCTGACACCTTCTGATTCGGGCTCCCTTTCAGCCAGCAAGAACACTGCAAGTGCATTGACAGAGAGAAGTTTCATTTCTCTCCATGCCTGATGGGTGAGTATTATAATGTAAAATCCCTAGGATTTCCATAACAAGAGTAGATTCTATTGAGGAGATAGGTTTATATTTTGGACTCTTTGTACTTCAAAGGAGCCTGGATAGCAAACCATGAATTATCTGAAACAATGGACTTCAGGGGCTCTTAAAGGGTTTCCTTAGGAAACAAAGACTTCTTCACTTGACTAAGGGGAGGACTTGTTGATCCAGTGGCCTCTCAGAAACATTCCCTTAACACTGGGAGGCAAAGCTTGAGTCTAAGAGACCTTCTCTGGCTTCCTCTGCTACTCCGTAGTGTCTGCCCAGATCTTGCTGTCTCCAAAGTTCTGGATCAGAGCAGTAGCTCTAACTGTCCCCCCAAAGCCACACTATACTTATAATAGCCTCCAAGGAGGCTTCCCGGATGGTTCCCAGGGAGAAACATCTCATAGAACACACAGAAAGAAGGAAATAGGACCCACAAAAGAAAATTGAAAGCTATGGCCAGGGGATGGTAAAGTGTTCTGATAAACCCAGAAGATATTTAAGGGGGTTTCAAGAGAGTTGTTTTTAGTGTTGCTGCTGCTGTTGTTGTTATTGTTGTTTGCTGCTGTTGTTATTATAGCAAGACTGCTTGCCAGGTGCTAGGCTAGATATAAAAGAATTCATTTCCACTTTGATGAGCAGCCTGGTAGACAGAGTACCGTATAGTAATCATGCATTTACAGGATGATATATATATATATACCATTGAGCATGCAGGTGCCAAATGTCAAGATGTGGCAGACAACAATGAGCAATTCCTATAGGTAATGATCATCCTCAAAGCCATGTTATCGAATTCATTAACTACCATGTCACATGTACACATAGGAATCTTACAATCCAATACAAGAGACCAGCCCTCGGAAGATAGGACAAGGTACAACATGAAAGGTTCTTAAAGATAGCACATGCCTGCCATCCTAGCATGTGGGAGGTAAAAGTAGGAGAATCAGAAATTCAAGATCATCTCTAGCTATGTAGTGGACAGAAGGTCAGCCTGGGCTACGGGAGACCGTGTCTCCAAAAGGAGGAAATAGCTGGGGAAACGATTCAGTAGGTAAAAAACGTGTACCCTGGAATCCACGTTTCAAAAATATATAGATATGGTAGTATGTATCTGTAATACCAGTGGTGTAATGCCCCTGTGGTGAGATGGGGGGCAGAGATAGGAGAACCACCTAGAAGTTTGGGGTCAGCTAGCCTGAAATACCAGGTAAAGAAAATAACAAGACAGACGCTGTCTCAAATCAAGGTAGAAGGTGATAACTGCCTCCTGATAACTTCACATATGTTCCATGACACATGTGTGCCTATACTCATATGTACATACCTGCACACAACGCATAAAAAAATGATATAACACAACAAAGGCTTAGTTCATTTCTCACTTTGACTAACCTTTACCCCTGGGCCAAAGTCACCTGACTGACAGTCTCCTGTACTCACAAAGTTTGACCAGTCCTGCTATGGTCTACGCTTTTGCCTCCACCCACCCCTCGAATTCATAAGTTCAAATCCTTACTCCTGTCGTTACCCAGTGGGGAAGTGGAACTTCACAGATGGGTCAGTACAGTCACAAGAGCTGGGACCCGCCCCTGCCCCTTCTAACACGTGAGAGTACGAAGACAGCTACCTAAGAAGTGGGGCTTTATCAGATGCGATCTGCAGCATTTTGACCTCACACTTTTCAGTTTCCAAACAGGGGAGACAAGCATTGACAAGCCATCCAACCTGTGGTGTCTTGTTACAGTGGTCCAGATAGAATAGAATATGTACTCAACCAAGCAAGACTGGCTTAGAGAGGAAACATTACTCCCCTCCCATTTCTCATCTAGCCATAAGCTCAGCCCCACGTGCCTGACTTCAGAGGGATCCTGGGTAAGGAAGCATCGGCTAGCATGAGAGGTGACAGTATGTCTGGATAAACAGCATGAGATACAAATATGTGTATAATGTGAATAACACTGGTGCTGTGGAGATCGGAACTCTTGGACCTCATCCCAGCTCTACTGAGTCTGAAACTCAGTAGGGGCAACAAACAGCCCAGGAGTTTACATTTCCAACTAACTCCCAGGTGATGCTGATGTTAGTAGGGAACAGAACTGGTTTTCTGTGCTTTAAGGCAAAGTCTCCATGGTTACTGGTGATGAGGGCCCAGATCATGAGAGCACAGATGGTCTAGCTGCTACCACACACTGAACAGTTACTATAAGCAAGACACTAGATGAACAGTCTGCAGGAGTCACCTCGCTTTGCCCTCTGAGCCAGCATTTCCTAAGAGAAGAAATTGAGCCGCAACTTTTCCAACCTTGTAATGAGAAATGCACATGAGACTCAGACTTGAATCCAAGGGCCTTGCCTGGATTCATGCACCAGAGATCACCCTGAAGACACACCCTCAACTCCTATCTCTAAACCCAGGCTACCTGGTAACGTCAGTAGGGGGCTCTGAGAAATTCTGAAATTGAGAAAGCATTGAACGTTGGGAAACGCAGCATTTCCAAACATGTTTGCCTGTGTGATATTCGCTAACATCTCTCCATAAAATGCTTGTCCCTGCGATCCCTTTAGCTTGCAGGCCTCCCCCTCTACTACTGTCTGTGTGGCTTCTGAAGCTCACAACCTAACTCTATCACAAGGCATACGGTGCTGGCTCCGTGGAAGCACTGTATCTGCTGCTGCTTTGGGGGGAAACCTCTGATTGGGTCCCCACTGTGCTTTATATCCAGGCTCATATCTCTTCTCAAGCCCTCAGAGCTTCCAGAAGCTTTCTTAAAAAGCCCGATATGGAGAACAACTGTCTTGGTCTAGCACAAATAAAATGGATGCAAAATTCAAGGTTGCAGAGGCCAAACCGTGTCCTGGGCACACCTGAGCTGCACAAGCCCAAGCCGTTCCTTCCCACCTCCACATCAAGCTCCATTCCCTGAGCCTGGGGCCACCAAGCGCCGAGCACCTCCCTCTGGTATCTGGCCATGCTTCATCTTTCCTGCTGTTAGGATCTCAGCAGAAGAGAGAAACTAAAGGGTGAAGACAAGGACCAGATGTGGGCCTTTGCTCTAGCTTGGAGCAGGAGGCAGCTTCAAGATGTTTCTCCTCTCCTCCGCCTCTTGTCATTGCCTGACCCCTGCTAAACTGCAGAGATCAGCATTTGGAGTGAAAAGCACAGGCTGCATGAAGGGCTGACTACATCTTCCCCTCCTGATTCAGCAGTGTGCCAAGGGAATTCTTACCCCCACAAAAGAGACCATCCAGTGTGCAGCTCAGCGAGCACTTAATGAGCACCTACTCTGTGCCTTGCACCAGACACTGGACACCGAAGAGAAAGGAAATGGATAGAAAGTTTAAGAAATGGACCCTGCCATTGGAGACCACTGCAGCTTACATGACAATCAGTGCCACGCTTTGACAACTTTGAGCAGATCACTTCACTGTGAGGGGAAGGCAATGATTTGTGCCACAAAGGGTCCTAAGAACTAACGGGAGTAGAGTGGAAGACAGTCTGAAACACGGTGAAGGCGTGGGTGGGGGTCAAGAGCATGGGTGGGGGTCAAGAGCATGGGTGGGGGTCAAGAGCAAGGGTGGGGGGTCAAGAGCATGGGTGGGGGTTGGCCCCTTAGTTTAGAGCAGTAAAAGTTCCCTTATCAGCACCTAAGCTGCTGTGAGGTGGGGTGGGGTGGTTTCAGGCAATTTGGTACAGGAAGACTCTGACATTGGCCAAGCTGGTGTGGGGAGTGAGATTTAAAAGGTAAAGCAGATTTGGCAGAGAGAAACTGGGAAAGAGAAAAAGCAAGGAACATCCCAGGCAGAGAATGGACTCTGGCCTGGAGACTACGGTGTGCGAAGGAGTGAGACAGAAGGGACCGGCTGTCGGATGATTTGGGCCCTCCCCCAGGGAAGGGGGGTCAAGGACCCAGCAGCAAAGTCTGGCTTGAATCAAAACCAAGAATCAAGGACCATGAGCCACTCTCTCCTCCCGTGAACCTTCCTGACCTAGGGATCCACACACAACCTGGAGCCCCCCCCCCCAGGCTCCATCTGCACTGGGCTAATTGCTTCTTTGGGGGGACATAAAGGGACTCAGAACCCCCTGCTCCATTTTCAACATCAAAGAGATGAGAAGTAAACATTCAATATTTCGAGAGCTGGTTTACATTTAGGGAACATCAGCTCGGGGAGAGAAATCGTGTAGTCATTTAAAAAGATTATCATGAACACTATAGAAACACAGAAAAATGCTTTTGACATGTTAAGTGAAAAACAGCAGAACTCAAAACAATATGGGTACCATTAGCTGAGCACGAGCTTGGTTGGGTAGAGGGAACCGGAGACTTGGAACAGACCAAACCAAGTTCCAATGCTGACTCTGCAAGTCGAGCACTGTGAGGCCCAGGCATGGTTTCCTAAGTGCCCTGTAGTGAAAGGATTATGGTAAGACTGGCATCCCACGACTGCTGACAGTTCGAAAAGTCTGCCTCTTACCAGAAGCTCAACTTCCCCAACAACCAGGATATATGCAGTATAAGAAGTATGACTTTTTGGATAGAATTGGGACTTTGTCTTGATCACGGGGGGTGGGGAATCGCTGTGACCTCATAACTTCTGCGTCAGAACTCAAGAAAGAAAACTGGAGTGACATGATTATGAGAGGCTTACTAGCACCAGCACCATCGCCTCTGGTCATTTTAAAGACTGAAAAGAGATGCTTGTGCCCAGCAGACACTAAGAGCATAAATGTGATAGACCCCATTTCTCCAGGATGAAGCCAACCTCTCCGCTCAAAGCACAGTGCCCAGGGCTGAGCCTCTGACCCCACAACTGGGGACAATAGCAATACCATACCATGGACATGCAGGGCCAGGCTGATTAATCAAACCCTCTCCAGTCTGGACTGGATCCTTCCAGAGTACAGAAAAACTTAATGTTGCCTGTTCCGGTCCCCCAGAAGTCAAGGTCTAAGGATGTCCTAACCATGACTCTGGAAATAACTGCTCTTCTCATGACTCCCAAACTTATGCCCTCTGGGGGCCTGACAGTTCCAGGGAAACAGCAATGGGGCTGCTCAGATCCAAGGGAGCCAGTAAGGAGATCTTCCTCCACAGAGGTGAGATCCAAGCACAGCAAACCAAAAGAAGGAAAGACACCATTCCAACACAGTTGCACAACCATCCACCTGTTCCTCAAACAGAACCCCAGTCTCTACCACACACCCAGGTCCCTCCTCCTATAGATCCCAGTCTCTGCCACACACCCAGGTCCCACCTCCTATAGACCCCAGTCTCTGCCACACACCCAGGTCCCTCTTCCTATAGATCCCAGTCTCTGCCACACACCCAGGTCCCTCTTCCTATAGACCCCAGTCTCTACCACACACCCAGGTCCCTCCTCCTAATGGCCAGAACTTCTCTGGAAGATTTTTACCCTCTAGCTTCATGCTTTGACCCTCACTGGTATGCAAGCACATATCAACAAATCAGAAATTATTCTGACAACTTCAGAATAATTCATCTGAAAAGTTTTCAGACCTGGTCCTCAGACCATGTTGACAGAGGAAAAACGAAAGCAAACAACAACAACAACAACAACGAAAAGCAGGAAGGCACTCGAATCTTGAGAAAGATGAAAACAAGTGCATCGTGCAAAAGGAGAGGAAGAGAAAGAGACTGTTCCCAAGAATGAGGAAGGTGGAACTTTTGCAAACAAGTCTCCAGGACCCTTCTGTCACCGCGGTTTATTGTTCTGTAGCTCTAAACCAAGCCAAGACACTGCTGGTTCCTCTCACAGTCCCCTCCTCTACTGCCTGTCTCCTGATGCACAACAAATCCCCAACACGCACCCTCACGAGTGCTTGTGCACATACACATAGGATGAAATACACCTGCACGTGACAGGAAGTTAGGAACAACACCAGATGTAATAGATGTCATCAGGAAGATGTTGGATAGAGGGAAATAGCATGCAGGGTCTGGATTCTGGCTGGCCTCAGGCTCCTAAACCTCAGGACTCTTTGCAGGAAGGCCCTGGAGGCTGCCAAGGTCTCTGGTTGGGTCCAGGGAGGCAGTCGATAAAGCAGATAAGTAAAGGCATTTCAATCAATGATGCTCCCCCATGACTCACTGTTTCTTTATTGCAACACGCTCGCTATAAAAGCCATTTTCCTCTTACAGGATCTGCTGGGGCAACACGTGATGTCATCATAAATCACCACCCTCCACCCCAACCTCTCTTTCTTTCCTTTAAAATGTCAGCAGATTTCTTGGAGTTTCTAGGGAGCCAAGAGAGCCAGCACCATTTCCCAGTTTTGGCAGGGAAACCCATCTGCTTTCCCAAGATGTCTGTCTTCACTTCCCCCCTGGCTCTCCCAGAGGAGCGCTGTGGCGATAAAGCCTCGAAGCCTACAGAAAGTCACAGAAAGTAGTTACGGAAAAAAAAAGAAAGAAAGAAAGAAAGAAAGAAAGAAAGAAAGAAAGAAAGAAAGAAAGAAAGAAAGAAAGAAAGAAAAGAAAAGAAAAAGAAAAAAAGGCTTTCCTTTCTACCCTGTCCAAATGTAGCGTCTTTGTCTCAGTCCCTTTTTTTCCTCTCCTCCTATTCTGGTGCACTTCCAGGGAAAGTGGATGTATAGAGGGAACAGTTAAACAAGGTCTAATACAATCCATGCCTCCGAGGCACGGATGCCATTAATCAGAATGATGGCTTTGTGTGAGAGAGGCCACAGGCTGGATGGGCGCCATGGACCAATAATGCAGACAAACCCCTACCTACCCAACCCACACTATCCCCTTTGGGGCTTGGTATTCATTCTTCCTACCCTTCCCCCCCACCAAACCCTGTGCCCAACGTTTCCACAAAGACCTTCTGAAAAAAAAAAAAAAAAAACTATCATAACAGGGAAAAAAAAAAGTTTCCTTTCATTCTAAGTTCACTGGACCAAAAAAGAAAATCCTAAAGAAACTCTAACTCACAAGAATTTGCAAGGCCATGGCCAAGAGGAACTATCAGCTAGCTAAGGTTTTGGACTAGTCACACGGGGTATCACTTTTGAGAAAAATCTGTATTCTGGAAGGATCCCTTCCAGAAAGAGCTCTGTCAACAGAGGGTACCGCCCACAGCCCATATCCCAGCTTTTAGTGACTGGATGGCGTTGAAAACATAAAGTGCAGCTAGACTCCTGCTGGAATGTCTTTCTCTACTCCTGCCTCATAGACCACAGTCTCCTCCACTACCCAGCCTTATCCCCCAGAGAGTCTGGTTAACTACAGACAACAGAGAGCAAAGGAGCTTCCAAATGATGGAGAAGAACTAGCACCTATGCGAAGACCTTTGAGATGATAATGGAGACCCTAAGTCCCCCTTCCACCTCTCCCCTAAAAACAAATCCTTTTGCTGGACCCACGAGACCTGATTCTTAAACATTCAGACCAGGATCGTCCCCAGAAACTTGGAGATATTCCTTGAAGACTTTTCCTTCTTTATCGGCCATTTGCACCAAACCTGGATGAGTTGAGGTTCCTCAGTAAGAAGCAAAGAGGCGAATAAGGTAACGGGAATAGGAGCTAGGGGTGGTGGAGAGTCACAATTTTGATGTCTGCTACTCACAAGCTGCCTACAGGGGTCTATAACATTCTTTGCCTGTCTAGAACACCTGGTGTCCTGTGTTTCCCCTCTTTTTTTCTTCCTCGCCATTCTAACTGATTCCCACTCAAAGATGGGAGAAAGTCAAGAAGGAACCATGGAAGAATGAAGAGATGAGGCAAACCAACAAAACAAACCAAAAAAACGGAGTCTGCTATGGACCATCTTGAGGATCAGAGACAGTAACCAAGACACTTGAGACTCTGGGTGTGTCACTGGACAAGCCGGAGACTGCTAGGGGTCAAATGAGAAGTGAGGCCCCAGGTGTGGAGCCTCTAATGCAGCACAGGAGGGAGTCAGTCTCAGCTACACAGAAAGCTCTGGAACAGCCTGGCCTACATGAGACCTTGTCTCATAACACTGGAAAGACAGGTTATGGAGAGGGTTATGCAGAGTGGGAAGGTTTCCCGCCAGGTCTGGTATAGCCCTGCCTCTGACTTCCTCAGACTTCTCTGCCATTGTTCGGGCTTACCTTCCTGTTTACAGACTCGGTCTCACTCCCCCAAATGGTCTACCCTGCTCCTCTTCCCAGATTCAGTTCCAAAACACATCCACTCCAGGAAGCCTTCCCGTACTCCCTGGGTGGGTGGGCATCCCATCCATCCTTTTCCTGGGTTGTAGTCACTGCCCCTACATGGGTATCTCTCCTGGGGACGGAGCTATTATTGAATCCTCTCTGCCTGACTCCTCACCTGGCACATAGCAAGTATTTAGGACCTGGTGAGTAAGCCAATCCAGGCACCAAACAAACAAACAAACAAACATAAAAACAACACAATGGCTGAGTGAAGGGAGTCTTAGATCTGCAGCCTCCTATCTCCCCTTTTGCTTTCTGAGATTTACATCTAGGATTTGCACTAAAACAGGGACTCCTGAGAGAATGGCTTCTAAGTGAGTCAAAGGGGTCATTCAGTGGAAGACCCACCCCTTTCTAGGATGGAATTTTCTGGAAGCTTTCCACAGCGCCAGTCTACCCCACCTGAGATTGAAAACAGCAAAAGGGAGAACAGAATGTGGACATTATTGAGAGTTTGTGTTTTACTGTCTATGATGATAATGTTAAGTGCAGGCCCCCAAGACCTGGAGTCTGCACGTGGTCCCTGTGACCATGCCCCCAAGTTATTTCTGATTGGTAAATAGAGATGCTAACAGCCAATCGCTGGGCAGAAGAGACATAGGTGGGGTTTAGGTTGCCCAGGCTTGAGGACAGAGGAGAACCATGAGGGGGAAGAGGAGGGAAAGGAGGGGAAGCCGCCATTGGGTAGGGGGTCATGAGAACTTGGCTCTGAGGGCTGCCCAATTGGAGTTAAGAGCAGCCCAGATGAAACATAGCAAGGAATAACTCAGGGTTATAGATAGGAAAAATAGATTCCAACAACACAGAGGGTAGTATCTGCCCAACTATTGTGCTGTTTAAAGCTTATTGTAAATATAAAGGTTGTGTGTGTGTGTTTCAAGCAGGAACTCATATGATAGAAACATTGGGCTGGGATTTAAATACGTGGGACAACAGAACATAGCCTTGTTCCACCAAGGCCACGACACCTCGTTGCCTGGAAGAGAGAATGACCTTCAGACCTTATCAGCCCCTCCCAGCTGCCCAGCTGCCCAGGGTAGGTCGAGATGGCCTTAATAAAGAAGTAGTTGATAAGTGCATATTAACGTTTGCAGGACAGCTCAAGGCTGGGACAAAACACCCAGTCCTACAGCAGAGAGCAGAGGAAGGGATTCACCCAGGCAAAGGAGAAAAGTACCATCAATAACCCCCGCCCCCAAACCCCATCCCTCCACAATTGCTACATCCACTGATACAGATACAAGCAAGACAAAGATGAGGGTGCAATTAAATGTCCCTCCCCAAGTACAGCTGCAGCACACCCACCCCACCCCCAAGTCCCTCTCGGTGAAGGCCTCATTACCACTTCTTGCAATCTCCCAGGCTCCCTTCTGGAAGGCTTCAAAGTCACCACCAACCAACCCTTCCTGACACACAATGGCATTTAATAATTGCTTACGGTTCTCGCCTGGGAAGCCAGGCAAGCACCCACAATTCATTACATGTGTGACCTTTCGAGCCCTCAGCCCCCAAATGATTTTCACTCACTTTAATCTGAGTCCGATTCAAAACAGATCTGCTGTCAGCAGCCAGAGTTCCATAGCCCCAGAGATGGGGCAGCGCCTACAGCTAATCTTTTAGTGCCTTAATCATAAAATGTGGCCCTTCCCCAGCTGTTTTCACCCAAATAGCCAGAAAAGGGGGTTGAGCATGGCGTGAGAAATGGTGAATTATGAACTGTAAGGAAGTATTTCCATAAGCCAGATTGGATGCTAAACGTGAGCTAGGCTCTCAGTAATTGAGAAGTTGTTTTGCAAACACCCAAACCAGACTCTCAAAGCCTGCATTACACAGAAGAGCTGCCACCAGGTGCCAGGTCAGGGAAGGGACAGACAAGCCACTTGACCACCATAAGCGCCATCTTTTTTCTAAAATATTACCACTACAGATTTTTTTTTTTTTGCAACGTGATGCAAAGTGCATTCAACAGGTCCACACGTGCGTGGAGTTCGCCTAAATTTAGTGGGTGTTAATTGAAATCAGAGCTACGGTCGTTACCACCGACAGGTTTCTAAACACTACCCAATAAATTGTGTGTCTGTTTCAGACCCTCTGTGACAACTGGCAGTGAAAAACAGAAAGAGGGACCGGAAAAAAAAAGGTCTTCTGATGTCCTTCAGTGTGCTCAGCAGAGGACGTCTGCGCGCGGGTCTGGCCTGTGTCTGTGCGCACAGATGTGTGTGTGTAGATAAACACGAGGTGGACGTGCATGCCTTGCCCATTTTTAGAAGGTGAACAAGAGATGTGTGCAGCCACACATGCCCACTCTCTGTGCTCTGGTACCCTGCTTCTGTGAACCCTGGGCCTCCAGTGAAATAAAACAGCCCCCTCCCGACGTGGCAAAAGCATCCTGGCTTATGAAGAAAAGGGCTTTTGGTTCAGCTTGTGAGCACTCTTTTAGAAAAGTCTGTTCCCCTCCCTTTCTCTCCGGCCTGCCTCACCAGCATCAGGGAAACCTTGCTTTAATTTAAAAAGCGAAATTAAAATCCCCTCCACAACAGAGAATTTAAGGGTCAGTCAGAAAATGTCTGCCACACATAGAATCTGAAAAGAAGGAGGGGGGGGGGAGGGAAGGGAAAGGGAAGAAAGAAAATGGGCTTTCCAGAGTTTCCTCAGAAAAACTACCAACTCAGTCCTCCCAACACCCCCCTGGCTCACTGTGAGCTTTTGTGACTTGAAAGGGGTAAGCTTCCTATGGAGTCACACCAAGGTGAAATGAGAAAGGAAGGTTGGGCAAGCCTTCAGGCCTGAGGCCTTCCTGGGGGAAGGTCCTCCCAGGATTTACCAGGTCCTAGCAGGATTACAGGCCTTGCTGGGGATCTACTCCACTCAAAATAATTGCTTGGCTGGGCATGGTGGCGCACGCCTTTAATCCCAGCACTCGGGAGGCAGAGGCAGGCGGATTTCTGAGTTCGAGGCCAGCCTGGTCTACAAAGTGAGTTCCAGGACAGCCAGGGCTACACAGAGAAACCCTGTCTCGAAAAACAAAAACAAAACAAGACAAAACAGTAAAATAATAATAATAATAATAATTGCTTGATGTTGAAGCCATCTGGAATAGTCCCGTCTAGACGACGTCCCCTTTCTCACATCTCAGTGGTGTCTGGGGAATACCTCAGATGTCCTATGGGAAGGATGGCCAGGACCCTGATACTTGAGTTAGGTCTGCTGAGCAGCAGGAACACACTGGGTAGGAACCTGTGAGACAAGCAAAGTGTCGTGGCTAACCCTACACCAACTGCATCACACAGTATGGATAACCTGAGGATATACCAACTTCATCAGACACACCCGGAACGGACGACCTGAGGACATGCTCACATCTGAGCAGTCCTCCTTAGAGTCTTCCCATCCTTGACCAGGACACTTGCCTCACTGAAGTCCCCTTGTTCTCACCATCCCTGATGTCCAGGCTCCTGCTGAAGTGGTGAGAGAAGGAAAGAATGGTTTTCCATCACCAGACCTGCTACCTTCTCCGACCAGCACTCGTGTGAGCCATCCACAGAGCCATCCGAAGAGCCTTGGTGTCCAGACCTGAGTGACTCACTCAGCACACCAGGACTTGACAACACACACCACTCTCTCCATGCTCGCTACCTCATCACTCTAAGACTGTTTTCCACCCCATTCTGCTTCTCATCAATCTGAAATAGGAAGAGAACCAAACGAGAAATTGGAGGGGAACAATTTCAGTGGCTCCAAATCCATGCAAATCAGTGCCTGGGATCCCACCTGGAGTATTTGTACTGAGACAATTCTGTGCTTGTCTGAGAGATGACCCTACAATAAATAAATCCCTATCTTGCAGAGAAAGAGTTTTCTGCTAACCTTATCAAGCTAATTATACCAGCACAACATAACGTTTCCCTAAATGCTTGATCACTTCATCCTGTTCCTTAGGAAATATTATTTTTAAATAGGTGTGATGGATGCAAAGTGAAACGCTCGGATTTCAATTCCAGCCCCAATTCCCGGATCCCCTCTCTGAGTAATTTAAGGACTTCCTCCAGATAGTTTTTCATATTCTTTTAACTGACATTTTATCTTTATACAGTATCTCACAGAATGAGCACGCGCTAAGACAATGACAGCCAAGAAGGCCTGTCATTTCTCATTCCGACAAAGACAGATGTCTTACACTGGCTTATGCCAATAATAGATCCAACAAAAAACAAAAGAGACTACACCTGCCGCTGATGTAAAGGCACCAATTCACATTTGTGACACTCATTTGTCAATTAACAGATTTCTTCCATTGTTGACACACGAGACTTAAAAGATGTGGGCTCCAATGTGATGAATTAAACAAGACAGATGAGTAAGCTGTAGGCTGCAAAGTAACGCTATAATGTGCTTTAGATATGAATATCAACTGACACCCCTGACAGGCCATACAAGGTTTTATTTCATTTTGCACTGTATCCAGGCTTCATACTTTGTCTTCTTTGTTCGCTTTTCATCAAGCTCCTAACATCTCATTCTGACAGCCAGAGACATTTAAGGCACTTTCGTTTCAAATGCAAGTTAGCGTACTTGATTTGTCATTAAAATGCAAAACGATTGCCTCTTGCCAGAGCAGGTAAATGTAGGTACGCTTAAAACGCTGGATCTGCACATGCAGAGCTGAAAATGGTCTGGGTGCCTTGCCTTCCCCCCCCCCCCAATCAGCCAGCCTCGAAGCCTTGCCGGGCCCTAACCCACTCCCTTTTTGGCAAAAGACTGTACGGAAAAGAAGTTTGCATTATATGATATATGTGCACACATGGGTACATATTCATGTGTGTGGATGAAGGCGTGTATATGCCAGGCATCCATATGGAAGTCAGAGGGCAGCCTTCAGTGTTGGTCCTCACTTTCCTACTTTGTTTGAAACAAAGTCTGGATGTNGCGGGATTTCTGCAGGTAATCCTAGCACTGTTGCAGGTAGAGGCCAGAGGATTGCAAAGGAGCTTTCTGCACAGAAGTTACCAGTGTCCTAGAAGTAGCCAATGGTGACCCATGGACAGAGAAGGGAGGAAGGCCTGTAGGAAGCAGCGTTGCCCTCTGTGACATGTTCTGCAAATCTGCAAGTTGAGNTAAATGCACACAAGTACTGTGCACATGAAGATGGCAGGGCTTAATTAAGATGCTCAGAATGATGGATCCCATGGAGGCCACATATGANAACCCCCTCTCCATCTCCAGTAGTGAAAGAGAAAACGCCAAACCCAGGACACTCTGTGAGCAAGACAGGAGATAGGGAGAAAGGAGGTAGGGAGTGAAGAATACCCTGCTCGAAAATACAGCCTCTCCATAAGTGTGGTTAGACAGCAGAANCAGGAAGATCCAGCTCANCCTCCCCAGTTCTTCTCACCTGAAGCACATCTCTGGGCCTTTAAGAGAAGCCAGCATGGCAATGCACACCTTTAATCCCAGCACTTAGGAGACAGAGGCAGGTGGATCTCTGGGAGTTCTAGGTCAACCTGGTCTACAGAGTGAGTTCTAGGACAGCCAGGGCTGAGTCTCCCAGGTNCATGGCTCCCAGCATCATACTTTGATATCCAACCACGCCTCCTCACAATGATCTATTTTTTCCATCAAATCGAGCAAAGAATACACACAGCTTTCCCTGCCTCCTTACACTTTCAATTCTGAGGGTTTCCTTGTTTTGTACTTACATTAGCATAATAAAATTATAAGTCTTTATACCACCTAAATTTGTGTGCTTTTCACTTATTAACTTGGGACTTGTTACAAGGGCCTCGGCCATAAACCTCGTGATATGTACTAAGGAGAGAGATTTATTTCTCTACAGGGGCTTCGTGGAAAGATTTGTTTAAATAATGATTTAATGATCAGTTCGGTGATTTCACTCTTTGACAAATTACCTCATAGTGTGTGTGTGTGTGTGTGTGTGTGTGTGTGTGTGTGTGTGTGTGCCATGTTGCAGTTTTGGAGGTCAGAGGATAACTTGCTGGAGTTCACTCTCTCCTTCTACAGTTCAAGCACCGGGGATCAAGTTCAAGTGACTAGGCTTCTTGGTCAGCACCTTTATCTGCTGAGCCATCTTGAAGGCCCTCAAAGTACTTCTTATTAACACCAAAAAGTAGGAAAATATACATATATATCCATGTTAAACATTATAAATCAAACAATAAGGCAATGAATAATAACTGAAATTGGTACAGTTATCTGAAAGAAAAATTATATTGTCAGTGAAAAAGCATCCATGAAAACCAAACTTCATAAAACATTAAAAGAAAGTATAGGCTACAAGAGCTTGCATACAATTTAATCCTACTTTTGTAAAACCCCATACATACTAAGATGTTAGTAGAGATTATTGGTCTATAATAAGATTGTGGGTTGTGTTTTTAATTCCTTGTGTATATTTTTCTGAATTTTTATATTTGTATAAAATAGATACTATTATTTTTATAATTACGAGAGAGTAAAAGAAACTTATAAAAACTAATTTTGTTTATTTACTATATTTGGGGTAGATATACATGCACATGTGTGTAGATGTCTGCTCCTGTGCATGTATGTGCCAAAATCAGAGGACATTAGGTACCCTGTTCTATCTCTCTCCACCTTATTCCTATGAGGTAGGATCTCTTGTTGAAACGGGTGCTAGGCTACAAGCTGGCAAACCCCAGCATGTCTACTACCTCTACCCCTGACAGAGCTAGGATTACAGGCAGAAGTCCAGCCACACCTGAACCTTGTTTCAAGCAAAGTAGAAAGTAAGGACCAACACCTAAGGATGTCCTCTGACCTCCATACATATGTCTGGCATATACATTACCCTTACCACACACATGAACATGTACACATATGTGCACATATATCATATCCTATAAACTTCTTTTAAATGCAGGAAAATCAAACTTAAGCTTGTAGGAATGACCCCAAATGCCAGACTAGGAAATACTCATTGGGTCAGTGATCCTCTTGGTTTGTAGGAGGTGGGAAAGAGAGGGGTCCTCCAGCCCAAGGCAGAAGGTGGTAGCTCTGAAGTGCAGAGTGATGATGACACATAGTTCTAGCAACTCAGGAGACTGAGGTGGAATGATCACTTGACTCCAGGAGTTCAAGACAAGCCTGCACAATGCAGTGAGGCTCCACCCTCCCTGCAAAAAGTGTTAATCAGTTCTTTCTCCTGCCCCTGAGAAAGCTGGTCCTGAAGCTTAGTTACAGACCACGGATAGAGCCTAAGGTAGAAGCCTTGGGTAAGAAAAGTCCTCCCCAGTCTGAGTTCATGAATACAAGTAAACTTAAAGAAATAGTAAGTCACTGGAAATCATTAAATAAAATGGAATTTCACTCAGGCAGTCGGCTTTCTTAAAGTCTTGCCATATCCTATGTAACACTTAATATTCCTTTGGAAGGTTGCAACAGCGTCTCACTAAGCATCCCCGGTTGACTTTCAACACAAGAACTTCCTGCCTCACACTGTGAGAGCTGGGATTGCAGCTGTGCCCCACCATGCACGGCCCTCCTTAATATTCCATGGAGACTAATAATAATTATGCTTAGTGTACTCTAATGAAGATTTGCTTCCTTCCTACCCTATTCCCCTCCCCTTCGAACAGAATTAAATTGGGGAAAGTTCTATCAGTTGTCCTTGCCCAAGGGAAGTGTGGCCATTCCGTTTAGTTTTTTAACTATAGGGGATTAAATCAAAGGTCTCATCCGTGCGCGACAAGTGTTCTACCACTCAGCTGTATCCCCAAAACCTGGCCATTCAGACCCCAATGCTTTGCACTCTGAGCCCTGCTCTTGCAAACCTACCAAGGCCACACAACCCTTAAAATAATTCTGCTCACAAACAAGAGAATCAGAAGTGACAAGTGCTCTGGGGACCGGTGTTCTGCCAGGACACCTCTACGAGTACAAAACTCATATTTCACATTTGATCTTCATGACCCTGCTAGACCAGCACCATTATCCCTGTCTGGAAGATGACAGTGAGGATTAAATGGCTTCTTCAGTAACTCACAGAGAACGTAAGATGGGCTACAGACGAATGCCATGTAATGTCTTCTCCCTTAGCCTCCTTGCTCTGCCTCCAGCCTTAGCATCCTGGTTTCTGACAGTGACTCTCAGCTGTAAGCTAGCAAGAATTCAGCATCTCGTTTAAAAGCAGAGACACGGTCAGTAGTGCCTTGGGGTAACTTAAGGACTGACCAGCATTCGAACAGCATATTCAACCTGAGTTGACCCTGAGGAGTGAGACCACAGATGACTTCTTTGAGACAACAGAGTCTTGGGCTCTTAAGGGTTGTCAGATGAATGAAATCAAGAACAGGACCAAAACATACCAGAGATGGAACCAGATAGGGTCCTGGCAGTCCATAAAGAAGGAAGACCATAAATGTTACACAACCATACTCTAGACAGACTTTTAAAATCAAGAGTACCTCACTTCACTTTAGTGTACCTCACAGATATGCCAACTCTACATCACAGAAGTCCATCAGCACCAGGTTTTCTACCAGCTCAGATAACCCTTAGCATTTTTTAGCAGTAAAGTATTTTTTTTTTTAATTAAAGTGTCCGCTTTCTTAGACAGGACGTTGTTACACACTTAACAAACTACAATGCAGTGCAAACATAACTTTCATATCCACTGGGAAATCAAAAACTTTGTGTGACTCACTTTATTGCGACTCACTTTATGGCAGCAGTCTGGAACCCAACCTGCTACCTCTCTGAGGTACACCAGCACTCACAGCACAGCCTAGAATTTTCTTGCCTCTTGGGGGAAGAAAAGATAAAGTCAAACATAAGTTTAGGAAGAGAACAAAACAGCAATGGCCTTTGCGGGACGGGGAAGGGGTCCCCTTTTCAAAGGCTTGGAGGACAGGATTCCCCTCTGATGTGTTATCAACCTACACCAGTTTTCCGGCAAAGGAACATGAAGATAAGACGGAGCAGTGAAGTTGTTTGTGTGTAGCGGTGCGGAGTAGGCGATTCAGTGGTAGGGCAAAGCTACGTTTCCATCTTGACCCGCCACTGAGCAGCCATGTGCTTGCATTTCATTGGATGATGGCGGGCTTCCAGGAGCCCCATGCCATGAACAGAACCACTGAGGCGCAAACTCCCCCAGGAGACACTGCACCCCTGAGCATGCTAGAGAACAATAATGAACATAATCTCTGAAAATCCAGCTTCTCCCCTTCTGAAGGAGCGTAGGGCCAGCCCACAGGGCTTTGTGGGTACAAGGAGGTCTTGCGTGCTTGCCACTCAAGTTGTAGAACAACTCCATTAGCTGTGATCCTCCTAACAACATAATTGCCATGTATACATGTCAGGGTGCATGCGTGGTCCTTGCTCAGCCTGCAGATGGGCTACCCTTCTTCAGCTAGAGGTGGTTTCTCTCCTGCCCCGTGCCTGTAACTCCACAGTGAAGGCTTCAGGAGGACCCATATCTCCCCTAGTCCTTCCTTACTTGACTAGCCTCCCCAAAAGATTCTAACATTGCCAACATCTACACAGTACAACCAGCCCTACTCTACACAGGCTGGGAGATATGTCTTGCCATGCAGGAAGAAGTGTACCCTGCTCTCCAGTTGTCTCTTCCCGGAACCTGGTACAAAGCCCACGGTCTCACCATCCTACCAAAGAAAGACCTGGTTCCAAAACTGATGTCATACAAGCCACTTTCCTAATCCACAAATCTTGATCTAACAGGCCAATCCTGCCCTTCCTCTGTAATTGACAAGATCTCCATCACCTAGTGAAGTTACCTTTGATGGAGTCCTCCCCCTGAGAAAATCCTGGGCACCAGCATCTATATGATGCCTCTGTTACTTAACTGGGCCGGACTGTCCTGTGTGTGCCTCAGGTCACCCATGTGGGTGCCTCCTGGGCGCACCTGGGTTCGTTTAGCTGCTCTGCCTGCCTCCCTGGCACCATGTCCATACATGCCACCCCTCAATTCTGTTTACTAACTCGGTGACAACAAACTAGTGATGTGGGCAGAGGGCATTCTAGGGTTTTCCAAGTTCTCTAGGAAGGGACACAGCCTTTGCGCCAGTTGTCTGTATTCGCTCCAACTGAATCACTTTATCTCCACATTGAGCATGTAAGCTTTAGCAGGAGAAAACATTCCGTGTTTAAGTTCCAGCTACAGGCGAACCCAGTATCAGAGCCTTCATGGGGGATCTGTCACTGAGAGTCTAGGACAGCATCTGGGTCTGAGGGAAAGTACAAATGTCTACGCTCTCGGCCTCTGAGGACAGACAGCTCTGAAGAAGTCACGCTGTCCTGAGCAGTGCCTGCGGGTACTTCCTCAAGGATTGTATCTGTGGTCAAGGCTGCATGAACCAAGCAAGGTCTTGGAGAAAGCCTACCCACCGGCACTTGCACAGAGGGATCCAAACGGCCATGACAGTTAGACTGTTATATCCCTGCTGGCATCCTCTTAACATTAGCAGGCCCTAGGCTGACTTCCACCTCCAGCTAAGGAGGGAAAAGATAAAATAAACCTTACGAGTAGACAGTTAAATTTATCTCTCTAGTCGGTCTTCTGAAGCTGCAAGCCATGGGGACAAGTCCAGTATTCCCCAGACGAGGGAACTAGACAATGACTTTGGGGAGACAATTCCAGGCTTCGTTTCTCTAAACCCTGTGGGAGGCTGAATTTTTTTTTAACTAAAGCCCAGCTCCAACAATAGAATTCAGGATAATGGTTGGCTATTTCCACTTGTAGTGAGCTGGCAGCTGGCTTTCTGTGATGTTGATCCAGCTCAGGTATTTGAGACGAATTCACAAAAGTGCACCAGCTTAGGACCTTCTTCTGTTCAACTGTCAGCACAGAGGCAGACATCTGCCTCCCACACTCCTTCCCCCAGTCTTGGGCCATCATCTGCTCTTAGGAGGCAAGCTGATGCATTTAGAGGGGACGATCAAGAGACCTTGAAAGATATACCACTGGAACAAAGCAAGCGCACCACCAAGCGATTCTGACATTCTCCCCTCAAAGACTATGCCAGTGGGCAGGTGCACACCCACACAGCTTCTTAGAAGGGCAAGAGACGAAGCTTTCAACCTGCCCATTCCCTCGCCCTCCTTGCCACCAACCCCGCAGACACATTCTCTAAGGATCCAGCCACAGAGCCCATCAAATAACAAAAGGAAGAAGGAAAAACAAAACAAACAACAAAAAAAAAATTAGGACTCCCAAAGAGCAAAACTTTCACAAATTCAGCGCTTGAGCCTCAGAGATGTCGTATATGGAAGAGAAATAGAATAGGATCTTGAGGGTGTGGAACTTTTGCACACCGTGTTTTATTTTTAAAGAATGTAACAACAACAACAACAACAACAAAAATCCCTTGTGCTATTATTTCTTAAGCAAACGGAGAGCCAAACAAAGCTAGCTCTAATTAGCCCAACTTTCTTGTAGCAGTGATAAAGATTCAATGGCTTCCTTTGTCAACGTCCTGGGTATTTCTGCTAAACATCTAAATGCCATTCAAGAGAGAACAGACTGTAAAAACCAGCAGCCAGGTCAGGACACAAGAGACAAAATGATTCCAAGGAGCACATTTTGACAGTGGTTAGAGACCAGGTTTCTCTCTGTAGTCATACAATCTCTTGCTTCCTGTCGCCCACACTCCCGATACATTTTACGGGCCTCCACAGAAGAGCAGACACCCTCTCTAGAGGCCTACCACCCTAGCTTGATTGAATTTTTCTGATTAAACAAAGCTCTCAGTATGAATCTTTCCATTTCCTCTGGACCCTCTCTGATTACAGCAGGCTGAAGTTCCAAGTGTCTCTCACACCTCTCCCATCTGCCAAAGTAAAAAATGTCCTCAGAAATGTCCCACGCATTTATTAAAATAATTTGAGGCTTCATGAGGGGAAACATTTTGCCCAAATAGTGTAAATAACTTAAATGACTCCTTGTATGTAAATATTTGATATCAGAAATGGATTTCCAAACGAAACATACGTGAAAGATGATTATACCAAGCCATGTCTGGGCACAGCCTGGTGTTCACAGATGTGGCAGCACTTCAGGGCACCTGGAAAGGCAAACTCTCTGCCAGGTCATGCCTGACTCTATGCACTACGTCTTGTGAGAACCATTGCCCTCAACTCCCTTTGTATGAGGCTAAAACCTACCCAACAGAACCTTCAGGAGGAAAATCCCAACAAATCCCTACTTTCCCAAGCCACTGGCTTTTCAGAGGAGTACTGCAAGTAAATAAGATAGAGAAATAATGCAGGCTGCTTGAAAAAAAATCATATTCTATAAGCATTCAATTTTTCTCGGGAAAGCTGAGGCAAGACTTCTATAACGCAAACCTGCAAAGGTTCTGGTTACCAACCTTCACCGTGTGACAAGACGCAAAGGGGGGGGGGGGAATCTGTGTCTAAAACTTGTGAGAAAAAAACAGGGCTGTGATGTGACCTGGAGTCTCCAAACACGCATGGTTTCTCCCCGAACGGTGTGAACCCTAAGCGGTATGAACAGCAGCTACACTGGAAAGGGTGAACAAAGAAGAGAGGCACTTGATAAACACCATTAACCAGGGCTCCAGGCAGCGCAGCATAAACCAGCTTGAGATAAATGGGCAGTGAGACCATGGCACAAACTTTCCAGGCAGCTCAGGAGTATGACTGCCTAGGACCCTAACAGCCCTGAAGTGAGGCAAGAAAAAAAAAGAGAGAACATGAGCAGGGGTCCTAGACTGAGCCCCTCCTCGGCCCTCTCCAATAGTCCTGCCCATGCCTTTTCTTCCTTAGCTACAAAGGATAAAGGGAACCCAGACCAAGGGAAGATCAATCCAAGCAAAAGGTGCTTATTTCTTCCACCAAGGCAACAGCATAGAGCTGATGGAATTAGCACACACATACAATAACCCCACAAACGCATGTGCCACAAAGCACAGCCTTGCTGCTGGAGTCTAAGGACACACACACACACACACACACACACACACACACACACACAATTTCCTTTACCAAAGCAATAGCTGAAAAGAAAAAAAAAAAAAAAAGAAAGAAAGAAATGTAACTCCTCAAGCCATAGGGAAAGGTAAATCACGTCTTTGCCTTAGTCTCAGCAATCAACTCAATGTAGCTAAATTAGCAAAAAACGCTCCCTTGGCATTTAAAATCTCTTTCCCTTTCTTTTCCCCTTGCTAAGCAGAGTAGGGGTGAAGTCTAATAAGTCAAAAGACAAAGTGGCTTCAAAACAAAATCGGTTATTTGTAAACAATCCTTGTGGGGGGTTTTCCCCTCCTCGCCACGCCACCCCAAGAAAAACAGCCCTGCCAGTTAGAATAGAAAGCAGAGTAAAGACAAATCAATTAGCTTGCTAATTTCTCCTCCTCTCGTTTATTTAGCGCTGCACTGTATTTGTCGTAATTGACTACAATTATGTTAATTACTAACTCCAGTATAATTACTATATTTATTGTCATTGAGCACGCGATGTACCCACAGCAAAGCTGGCATTTGTCGGGCATCAAGAAAGCAAACTGTCGAGAGGTGATTCTCCGCAAACTGGAGGATGTGGCTCTCACAAATGAAAGGGCCAAAGAGATTTCATGCAATGTTAGTTTGAAAGCACCGGTTCATTAAGGATATTAATTTTCTGATAACTACACATTTAAGCGTGACACACTCCGTGCGCAGTATCTACAGGATTTCGCAATTATTAATGCGTGACAGTTTCAAATGCTAAGTGAATCAATTAAACAGCAGCATTCACAATCCCGAGAAGAGATAACTGCTTCATAACTACCTAAGACTACAATTTTCACATGACAAAAAAAAAGAGCCATTGAGGCGCCTTCAAAACCTGACAGGTCAAGAAAGAAGTTTGAAACAAAAGCACCTTCCAGCCATCATCTCCTCTCTTTACATGTCAGATCAACTTTGCTGGTGTCTCCCCCAGAAATGCATCACATGCCAGCTGCCACAAGGTGATTTTTCATGTCTTGTCAAAGAAATCTTTTATTCTATTTGCTCTGCATTAACATGTTACATTTATTGATCAAGGGCCTGTTCGGCAGCCGCAGCAGGGCACTGAGCTCCCCATGCCTACGGGGCTTTGATGTCCTGGTGACATTCATGCCCGAATAATGCACATACTAAATGGATTTAATGCAGAAATGTGTTTGGGCCTGACAGTTACATTAATAACAGCCCCTCACACTGATAAATATGCAATTGCTACTATTAAGAGTTACCCAATTATGGGGAAAATATTTCTCTACCTTATAAATAAATCTATCAAGGGGGGAGGAAAAGTTTTAACAATGGTGCATTTCCTTAAAAAAAAAAAAAAAAAAAAAAAACCACTTCCCCAGAAGCAGGAGATGGGATGAACAGAGGCTGGAAGCCCTTTCGCTCTCGCCTCCAATTGTTTTTAATAAGTCTCAAGAATGATTGGGGATTTTTTTTCCTTCTAAACCTCTTTTGTTGATCTTCTACGTTGTGCCCATCTCTTGTTTCTGCATAACCAGAGAAAAAGCAGACACCCTGAATGAAGAACAGGGTTCTGTGTATAGTCAAGAGAGCAGCTTAAGGGGTATGGGGGGGTGCACAGCTGATCTCCGTAATGACGGGTCTGGAGGAGGAGCCTTTATTTTTTTTCAACTCTAAAGAAAACCTGCACATGTGTTTGTATCTCATTGTAAACCCTAAGTGACCTTGCGCTGCAGCACGGATGAGGAAGGGTCCAAAGGAAAAGAGAAAGCAGCTGGCATGAAAAATCTCAGCCAAGAAGAATTTGTCGTTATTAAATTCTTACAATTAAACACAGACACCCAAGCAAAAAGAGGATAATGGCTCCCTTTCATCATCTGGGAACATGGAACAGCTAAAACCACCAACAGCCAGTCCCAGAGGAGACTAAAGAGGCTTTTCAGATAGGGAGTATATGGGTGTGTGAGCCCATGTGCAAGTGAACACACACACACACACAGAGAGAGAGAGAGAGAGAGAGAGAGAGAGAGAGAGAGAGAGAGAGAGAGAGAGATCTTTTCTCTGACTCAATAACCAAGGTCCACTGTTCCAGGGCTGAGACAGTAAGGATGAATAATTTTTCCCATGACCACCACCTTGGATTTGAGCCAACCTGCACAGCCTCAAGGGAGAAGGACTGTACCCTTGCTTCTGAGTCCACCTGGGCCTCCTGGGGTACTGCTATACTCTACTTCCCAAACTAGAACTGGTTTTAAAAGGCAGGAGAAAGAGGGAAGAGCAGCAGTGTGGCTCTAGCTGAGGCCTGGGGGGTCTTGGGGAGGCACTATAAACGCTGTCATAGCTATTTCTACTGGCTGCTAGGGGTTTTAACAGGGAAAAGGAAACGTTGCTACACCGAAAAGCCAAAGTTTAGAGGTCATTAAAAACATTAATGCAAAAAAATAAATAAATAGATAAGCAAATAAATAAATAAATAAATAGTGCCACTTTGTATTATAAGAGCAATTCAGAAAAACTACAAAACCAGAGTCAGATGTGGCACATTCAGTCCCAGCTCTCTGACCGTTCTAACCGTCAGTGCAGTCTTGGGTGAGCATCTGGACTTCCCTGGGCCTCAGCCACTTTGTGTGTGAGATGTGGGTTCCGATAGTTTCATTTGGAGAACGTAGGGCTATAGTAAACACATATGGGAAGTGTTCTTCCCAGCCTTGGAAGGAGTGAAGCCTGCATAACATTAGCTGCTATCTGCTAATAAGAAAAGAAACATAATTGCTGGGATCATTTCTTCAGCTCCCCACCCCTGGACTCCCTTGGAGAGGACACCAATCACCTCTCAACGTTTGTTGCGCAGTTTGTTTTTACCATGAAGGCTATCTAGGGAGCCATTCTAAAAAATAAAAAAAAAATAGAAATAAAAATAAAAAATTGTCTCCAAAGCATCCACAGGTCCTCAGTGGAACACACATTCAGGGGAAGAGGGTTGGGATAAACACTGAGCAAGGCATTAAGCATCCTAGCCTCATGCACTAAACAGCGGTACAACTACCAAGGCCATCACTACAGCAACAAACTGCATCCTGCAGCCGCAGGACTCTGTGGTGGAGAACCTAGTGGCCCGGTGACAAGAAAGTATAAAAGAGTTAAAAGTCCTGCCGATCTTCCTCCCTCAAAACACCAAAGCCACCCCGATATAACATGAACAGCAATAGCACTGACACCCTGACACCCCAAAATCATATCCTGTGAAGAGACAAGAAGGCAGAGAGATGGGTAGAGCTATGAGGCCTCCGGTTCCCAGAGGAGAAAAACAGTTTCAGCGAAAGTAAAAGTTGATGCTTAAAATTCCCCCAATTACTATAAGAAATATTGAGGCGAAGCTAGTGGGAAGTGCTTCCTGTGCGTTACAGGCAGCACGGTCGTCCCTGAGAAAATAAAGCTCTGCTGCCCACCCTGTCTTACCTTCTGTGGCTCACACTCTACCTTCTGTGCCCAGTGGGTAGAAATCCAGGTAGTCAGGAGGACCTCACAGATGGAGTGATAGGAAGAAAGTACCATGGTAACCATTCATGGGCTGATACCTGCTCCTCCTAGCCTAATGTAGTCAAACTGTGTTCTGTCTCTGTGAGATGTGCCAGAGAGTGTTGGAAGTACAGAAATCAGGGTCTTACCGCTGAGTGTTATATAGGCCTGTCAGATGGCTGTGCGTTTTGCCTTTTGATTGTGTTTTTGCTTGGCTTCTGGGGACACCTGAATAGTCAGTAATACTTTGAGAAAAAAAAAAAAGTTTCACTGTTCTGTTGTTGCTTTTAACCATATTGGTCAGCTTAGAGGGGATGCTGGATCCAGCCTATGCAGAATGTGACAGTTCAGAAGAATCATTAAAGTCTGATTGGTAACACCACACTGTAGAGAACTCCTAGTCTATCTTTGTTACTAACACCATCCCATCCAGGGTCATTGTGTGACCCGGGAAAAACCTGGACAGCAAGGTCTCAGAAATAATTTGTACCAGGCCCTCAACTGTAGAGACACTATTTAATGAAGACCAAGTAACAAAGGAGCATGCTCTGAGCTTATCTCCTGGGATATATAGACAGTTTCTTCTTGGGCCTATTCCTAATTGGCAGAAATTTAAATAATATGACATGAAATTATTTAACCTGCAAAATATTAGGAGCAATTGGAAAACTACATTATTTGTTACAGTTAGGATAGGTTAGGCTCCCTGAAATAAAAAATTAGTTTCAAAGTCTCATAACAAAGATTTCTTCCTCACTTCAAATCTATGTCCTAAATTGATAAGCACACTCATTTATGGTTGAAATCTAAGACTTATGATATAAGGAGAGGAATGTGTTGGCTTTTTTAGAATTTCTACCCACTGGCCATCCCAAAGGACACAGAGAAATGCAAACATAGGATGCTGGTAGAGAGGAAACCCTCATTGCCTTGTGAAGAGTCCCAGTGATCACCAAGGAACTCATTGGATTGAACCCAGTCTCTAAGTCTTCCTGTTAGCACCCTGTCCGTTTAACTAGTATAGTAGCCATGCTTATGGAAGACCTAGTATGTCCCAATCAACTTAGTAGGAATGTTACACATAGCACTTAAGAGTTTAGCACACAGACCAAAGCCAGTCATAGAGTAAGCAACAGAAGCAGCTCAATCCAGAGTGGTCTAAGCCCAAAGCCATTCACTGCCCATCTCTGCAAGTTAGCTGGCTCAGTTCTGCCCAACTGTGCAACATGGATGAATGCTGCGTGGTCTATCTGTCTCTGAAGAAGCTGTGACAGTGTGCTAAATGCCCACTTCGTGACATGCAGCTGGGCTGCATGAAGAGGACAAAGTCAGAGCTGTTACCTGGAGCTGCACAACAACCCCCCCCCAACTCCTTTCTACCTCCCCCACCCAGCAGAAGGAAGGAGATCGGCAAGCAACCTCCCGTCAGAAATGTCCTTCTAAGCAATTTGCTACCCAGCACATTTATCCTCGGTGCTAAATAAGATGCGACTGCAAATAATTTAATTTTTAAAACGTAAGCTTCCTGTTGCCATAGATCAATTAAACCCTCTCACTTTTATTGCCAGACTGACGTGGGCATATTTATCACTGTTTACCACAGGAGCTCTGCTCTGCCTGCTGTGTTCAACAAACTGAGCAGGCACCCCTCTGAAACCATTCAGGGCATTTGGGGAAGCCGAATGGGGCCACAAGGGAAACTCTTTCCTCTTGAAAGAATCAGAATGGGAGAATGGATGCCAGGGCAGTTCATTCAAAAGCTCTCTTCGCCTTGTACAGATCTGGAGCCCACTGGCTAAAACATGGGGTTCTCTTCTCTAACCCAAAAAGTAAAAGTAGAACAGGAGGCAGCATTTGGGATCGTTTGGGAGAATCTGGGAGAACTGGCATTCACAGCTTTTGTAAGGAGGCAATCCAGCACCTGTACCAAAGCCCTTCCTTGGAAAGTTGTCCAAAGTAACTTATTGGAGCTATGATCATCAGTGAATATTACAACACTAAGGAAGAGTTTAAGGTACCATCAAAAATTGTTATAGAAAGGCCTACCAGATGCCTAGGGGATGAAGGTGCAAAGAGCGATGAGTTTGAGCCTCAGAACTTACATGGAGGAAGGAGAAAACAGACTACTGCAAGCTGTCCTCTGAACAGCACACGCACACACACACACACACACACACACACACAAAACATAAAAATTATTTTATTATGTGATATTTACCAAAATGAAAAATATTTCCAACAGAGACTGAATACATGCATCATTTTAATGGCTCTAAAAAGACAAGGATTGCCACATAACCATTGTGTAATGGAGGTATATAATTGATAAGATTATCCCCTGCCTACCTTCCTGAGTCTTCCAATATTTCTACATAGACTATTATTGATTTTAAGGGGAAAATCACAAATAAATCTTAAGTATTTCTCATAAATATAGATGTTAGAGTGTGGTTGTTAACCCATGTAAATTCAAGGCGCAATATGCCACGCCTCCCTACTATTAGCCAATTAACTCTCCACGCGCTCCAATCTCATTCCAAGGAAGACAACAGGACCTGACCCTGGAAATTATGCTCCAGGGGCTCATCTGAGTCATAGTCATGTAGATGACCTGGTTCCCATCCATCACAAGAAGAGGCAGACAACAGGGACCTTTGGGCCTTCAAGGGAGACAGAGGTTCCATTTGGGTTTCTTCCCTTGCTTCCATTTCCAACATACAACAGGATAAGATGCACAGTGGTTCCAAAGACTCCTGCAAGACTCACTGAAACAATATAACCTGAATCTGCGATTTCATCAGGGAGAACTAACCAATTTCTTGGACAACTCAAGTGAAGGGAAGATGGGTTTGCTACAGCTAATGAAGAAGACCGTGAGCTGTAATAGGAATGAGAGAACACACACCATACTGCCCATCAAAGGTTCAAAACTTCAAAATCCATAATTATCTTTCTGCCAGTATAAATAGCTACCCAGAGAAAAATGAGCAGAGCTCTTTGTGTGTGGTGTATATATGCATACGTATGTACATATGTATGTATGCATGTATGTGTGTATATGTATGTGTGTATGCAGGCATACGTGGATGCATACATGTATTTTTAAAGAATAATTTTTGAACGCACGGCAAAGGAGCAGCAAGCTGGGTGATAACTAGAGTACCACCCACGTGTCTTTTTTCACTGTGGAAATTAAACTCGGAGTCTCATCCATGCTCCTCGTGCTCCACTCCAGTGCTCACAGAACTCTTTTCTGAAGGCAATGCACAATGATGAGTGTATGTGCCAAGAACGAATAACAAAACAACACAGAAGGCTATTCTCAAGTACGTGCTTAAAGACTAGTGCCTCCTTTTTAACATCTTGGCAAGAGTTAGGTCTGAACCTGGCCAGCCTGAGATGCCCTGGACCAATAACAAGCCAAGCGATTAAGTCATCAAGAAATGTCCAACAAAAGAAGGCCCAAGATCTCCTGGATTCACTAGTGCATTCGACCAAAGAGAAAAAAAAGTTCATGCCAATCCTTGGACTGCCTCAAATAACAGAAGAACATAATATCAGCATAAACACAAAGAATACTTCCAAATGCCTTTCACAACACCAGCATGGCTGATATACCACAACTGGACAAAAACATCACCAATCTCTCTGATAGACTTAACGTTTAAAAATCCTTAATAATGCCAGAAAGCAAATTGAACAACACATTAAAGAGGGCTGTATACTATGGGACAGGATTGGTACAACATATACAAATCAATAACATCACAGCCCTTGCCAAAATAGCCAATGATGAAAGCCTCATGTTCACCCCTGATCCAGGAAAAAGCATTCGACAACATGCCATACCCTTTGATAAGAAGCTCAATGAGTCAGGTACAGACAAGTTGTACTTCCATATAATGACAACTCTACATCAGCCCCTCTCCGGAAAGCTATCTGGGGTTGACAGCTGTACTGGCTAGTTTTGTGTCAACTTGACACAGGCTGGAGTTATCACAGAGAAAGGAGCTTCAGTTGGGGAAATGCCTCCATGAGATCCAGCTGTAAGGCATTTTCTCAATTAGTGATCAAGGGGGGAGATCCCCTTGTGGGTGGTGCCATCTCTGGGCTGGTAGTCTTGGGTTCTATAAGAGAACAGGCTGAGCAAGCCAGTGGAAGCAAACCAGTAAGAAACATCCCTCCATGGCCTCTGCATCAGCTCCTGCTTCCTGACCTGCTTGAGTTCCAGTCCTGACATCCTTGGTGATGAACAGCAATGTGGAACTGTAAGCTGAATAAACCCTTTCCTCCCCAACTTGCTTCTTGGTCTTGATGTTTGTGCAAGAATAGAAACCCTGACTAAGACAGTAGCTCCTTGGGGTGCATAGGGGGTTGTGGGGGAAAAGTCATTCTCTTCAGTGATGTAGCTACTTGAGTCTCCCATTATCCAGTGAATAATTCATGCCCATGGCCATTTGTGGGCATCCTGGTCAAATTCAGTGGGTCACAAAACAAAACCACACAAATAAAAAGGACACATGACTAAGAGAGGGCACTTGTGGAGAAGAGGGGGCTGGTGGAGATGGGAGAGGAGCAAGAGAAGGCGGGGTGGTAAGTGTGACGAGAACATATCATATACAGAATTGTCAAAAAACGAGCTACATTTTTAAAGGTACAGACTAAACAGTGAATGACTACTACAAAAAAAAAAAAATCTGAGTTAAGATTTACGTTTATGTTAGCCAGGCACAGGCACAGTAGTGCATGCCTTTAGTCCCAGCCTGAGTCCAAACACAGGAGCTATGTAAGGTGTGGACATCTTAGACCCAGTTCACTCCAGATTTTCCACTCTGTCCTCTCTCTGACACTGTGACCACAACGCACTCTGGATTTCTCTAGGGGTGGCAATTACATTCAGTCACCTTTTGCATTGACATTGCAAGGTTTCGATCTCCACATGTGCCCAGAAGTTAAGACCTCTTGGGAGTCAAGGAGTGCATATACAAGGACAGATTCTTCCCCTAACACCCTCAAGACACCCCTTTTCTGGAGACCATGCAGCTCAGTATAGACTGTGCTACCTCCTAAGCACCCACTAGGTGACATGAAGCTAATTTACTGAAACTGCCATTCTCTCCTACCTGAGAGCCAGTATCCTGAGTTCTATCCATTCCCCCAAAACTCTTCATTCCCAAGCATTCCCACTCTTTGAAGGAGACAAAGATCCTAAGGACTAGAAGCAGGACCATACCTGGGTCTTGGAATGGTGGTCAGGTTTCAAGCAGAGGGCAGGCTGGAACTCAAGAACAGCGCTTAGAGAACAGTCTAAACACAGAAGCTCAAGTGCAGGCCAGGCCTGACCCTTGTCCACCTGTCCCACCAACACCTACTGTGGGAGTGCCATCGCCCTTTCTCTGCTAAGCCCCACAGGCCAGCATAACATGAAATGTTGTCCTCCACTGGACTGCCATACAAGATCACACTTACCTTTGGTGGAGACTCAAACAGGCACTAGAAATCCCCGCCCACCACTCGCTGCCCCTGCCACCCACCACCACCACCACCACCACCACCACCAATAGTCATCCTTTGAGAGAGAGCATACTCATGAATATTTAAAACATCGAAGCTGAAAAACCACACCTACACATACCAGTGAGAGGCATTCAGTCACTCTTAGGAAACAAAGCTAAACACCCCTAAAACACTCACTGGCCCATCTCATTCCTTTCCCCAAAAGGATTCAGACTTATGCACATGGCGTCCATGGAAAAGGAAAACAAAGTAAGAAGTTTAGGCACCTCCCACAGTCCTGAAGTGCAGCAGGCTCAGGTGCTCTGACAGTCCGTCTTAGGCAGCACTTACTAGAAGACCAGCCATGATCTCTAAGCACATGATCTCTAAGATCCTTTGCAGCAGGGTCTGGCGTGTGGTCCCATCTTTCTCAAGATCCTGTAAAGAGCTGGGACCTGTGACTTGTGCCTGCTGCCCCCAGGTCCTGGAGGGAACTGGGTGGCCCAGGCCTGGCCTGCATCTCTCAAAGTTGGCATACCTCAAGAGGTTGAAGCTTAGGTCAAGTCTCTTTGCAAAATGTCCAAAGTCCCGGCCCAGGTACTCTGGGATTTCTCTGCAGTACTGGCCTACGTAGGACACCTGCAAATTCAATGGAACAAAAATGGAAATTACCCATCTACTCCAAACCAGAGCCACTGATCCCATGATTGGTACCTCAACCTTTAAGCCTGGCTCTTCCACACAAAAAGGCTAAACTGTACCTATTTCCTCCACTTAGGGGGGACTCTGCCAACAGCTTCCCTCTCCTGGTACAGTGAGCTTGACGGAGATATACTGTGGCACAATAGAAGTTAGATTAAAACTGGATAAGGTACAGGTGACTAAACAAGCCCAATTTCAGGACACATGAGGATAACCACCACCTTCAGCCACCCACCCTGACCTTTGTGATGGCTGCCCATCTGACTCTCTGTCTCCCTCTCCCGACCACCCCATATTACATTCCTCCTCACAGAAGACAGAAGATAGGGTGGCTATTCTCCTGAATAGGCCCCAGCCTTTTCTGCAGCTTCAGAAGCCATCCCTATTGTCACCGTGAAAATTGATCCTTCCGCCCTCTGACCCTGCCACAAAAATCGAATCTACAAAGTACGTGCTCGAATGTTATTTTAAAAAAATCTCAAAAACATACTTCAAGGAAGATCATGATTTTGTGCTAGACTACACTCACAGCTATGGGTGGTAGCACACAGCCCTCAGGCCACAGGTTGAACCTATGTTTGAACTCCCAAGGCATTAAAACAAGCTGGGCATGGAAGAGGCCACCAGTCCCACTGCATTCCCTCTGTGTATAAACGCCCATCACACACCTTACAAAGGGCTGGTAAGGTCTAGGGCAGAGTGTGGTCATCATTTCTAAGATTTTACATCAAGAGGCCACCTCCTGTTTAAATGGTTTGCCCTGCATGTTTTGCCCCGCTCCATGACTTGATCTTACCCAGGTCTTGTGAGGGTGACCACAGTTGCTGGAGGTTCATGAGTACGATGGCCTTGTGAGGGAGACCATAGCTGCTAGAGGTTCATGAGTGCATTGGTCCTGTTGAGTCCAGAAACCCTGGTTTTGCTCCAGTCCTCCCCTGGCCCTAGCTCTTACGGTCATCCTCACCCACTTCTTTCACAGCCCCTGTTAGAGAAGAGTGATGTGGGTGTCCCAGGTTAGCCCTCCAGTGACACTCTGCACTTTGAACCATCTCCAACTGCACAAAGAAACCTCTCTGATGAGATCTGAGAGCTGCACTAAGCTACGGTCTAGCGATATGAATTTAGAGGCCCATTAGCTAGTTCCATGTAGCAGAATAACAATAGTAGGTCCATTCGTGAGGTCCTCACCAACCTTGGCTTCTTGGCCACATTCACAAGGCCAGGCATGAGATTCCTGCCATGGAACAGGCCTTCAATCCAGCAGTTGGTTACCCCCATACCATTCATGCCACTATTGTCGCTGTGGGCACATCTTCCATTCTGGTGATTAATGCACTTTACCAAGTTCACAGCAGGGTCAGACTATATTGATGGCATTTTCCCCAGCAGCGCACATAGTGTGTGTGTATGCCCTCTGTCCAGACAGCTCTCAGTAAGACTTAACATCCTTCAGCGGTCTTTCGATTTTTATCTTATTTTATGTAATCATTTAAGCAGCTCCTGTGTATTTCCAAAGAGTAAAAGGCCTAAAAAATTTGATCCTAGAACCTCAACAAAATCATTTTTAATTTTTAACATGTATTTATTTTCTCTCATTCATGTGTGTGTGTGTGTGTGTGTGTGTGTGTGTGTGTGTGTGTGTGTGTGTGTGGTGCACCATGGTACATACTTAGTAGACAGAAGACAACTTGAAGTTCTCTCCTTTCAACACATAGGTCCCCAGGATCAAAATCAAGCTTGGTAGCAACTGCTTTTACCCACGGAATTATCTTAGTGGCCCAATAAAATAATTTTGACTCAGGAAGATAGCAAGCAATAAATAAATAAATAAATAAATAAATAAATAGGATCTTGCTTCAATCTAGCAGTCTGTCCTCTTTCTATATTAGATTCACTTTCTGTAGCATTTAGGTAATAAAGTGAGTTCTGTTTCTATGCCGAGATGAAAAGCACACAGCAAGGAAAGATTGAGGCTATAAGGTCCCAATAAATCCTGCAGACTTGGTCTCGATCTGTAACATCTGTAACATGTTCTGTGAGTTCACATTAACCCTCCAGATCCGTGGGGCTCACTCAAAAACCCAGCATGTGCCACCACCATTTTATGCCATCAACACATAAGATTTCTGTGATATCCAAAACAGATAAAGCTTAGCCTTAAATAAGGACACTGAGCCTTGTAACTAGGCAAGGATTAGATCTAGTGGGGACCCAGGTTGCCAAATCTCAACTTCCACATAGGGAAGAATTCCACAGTCCTCTCAACATAACACGGTGATCATGGCGGAACCTGGATAAGTTCTGAGTTGTAAATAAGCACTTCCCAATGTAGAGACCATAGAGTCCTTACCCTCAGGACAGTGGCCTGCTTCTAGGGCCTTTCTAATGTGTTGTCAGTCACCAGATTCAGATTCCCTGGGACACACACACACACTGCCACCACACCATCCCTACCCCCTACACCTACCCCACCCCACCCCCAGATCTGTCTGTCACCAGGTTAGTGACTCTTACCAGAAGCGCTGTCCCAGGTCCATTTCAAGCACCAATGTTGCTGTTGCTACCCACCAGCTGTTTCCTTGGATTTGTCACGGTGACCTGGAACCTGTTCTCTTTTGTTTTCTTCATTCAGAGACTCACATGTATCTCCGGCTGGCCTAGAGTTCACTATGTACCCGAGGATAACCTTCAGCTTCTGCTCCTCCTGCCTGGGTCAAACCCAGGACCTTGTGCATGCTAGGCAGGCGCTGGGCCAACTGAGTGACTCTCAGCCTCTGCTTCCCCTTTTGTTGAACTTATCAAGTACAGCCATCAACTACCACCAAGAGCAGTTACGATAGCACAGTAACACTAAATAAATGCCAACCCTGAGCAGTCCATTTCTCTGTTACATCCTCAAAAACAGCCTTTGGGATGAGGCGGTGTCATCCCCATTGCACTGTATAACAGGACCAAAATAGCGTATGAAGAGCACTCACCCAATCAGTAGCTGTTGTTCAGATCAATATCCCCATGGAGGGGACTGTCTATTTTCATTCTCTCCTGAGCCTAAGATTTCAGTGCCCAAATTTTAAGTTTGCCTTTATGTCTGTGATTGCATACATGCTGCAAACGGTAGCTGTCATGTGTTAATGGAAAAAGGGAGGGTGTAATGTTGATTATAAATGAAGAATTCAAGCTAAGAAAAGCCAAATGAGGTCAGGCCCATGATGCATAAAAAGATTTAACAGAGAAAAGGGATGGGGCCACATCAACTGTCCCACTTGCATGCCAGCCATCAGCCCACAGTGGCCCCAGGAGCACCAATATAACATCCAACAAATATCACTAACCATCTTTTTAAATTTTCATTGAGATCTTTCCCTTGCACTTAACTCATCCCTTTATTTAGGATATCTTCTCTAAGTACTGAAAAAGTTACAACCAATTTTATTCTGGGATATTTCAGCTACATTATAATGAAATGATAACCCATCCCTTGGGCTTCTCCAGAGGTTTTCCCCCATTTAAGAGGAGTCAGGGTGGGGTGAGCTAGAGAAATGGATCAGCTGTTGAGAGCACTTGCTGTTCTTCCAGAGGACACAAGTTCTGTTCCCAGCACCCATGTCTGGTTGCTCACAACTGCCTGTGACTCCAGCTCCAGGAGTTCCGTGTCATAGTCGTTACATTGTTTTCTTTTGTCCAGAGAGACACTTCTAACCACTAGCCAAAAGCAACTCCTGGAGGAAAGGGTCTGTTTGGGTTACATAGTCCAGATCACTGTCCACTGAGGCAAGGCAAAAAACTGGGTGCGGGGAGCTGGAGGCAGGAACTGAAACAGAGACCAAGGAGAAACTCCAAATATTGGCTTGCTTTCCATGGTTTGCCTACAGGCCAATCTGATGGGGGCATTTTCCCCATGAGGCTCCCTCTTCTCAGATGACTCTAGCTTATGTCAAGTGACAAAAACCTAACCAATACAATATGTGATGTGCCCTTCTGGCTTTCTTGGGCACACACAGAGACCACAGCACGAGCGCGCGCACACACACACACACACACACACACACACACACACAC